>NC_066595.1:4712500-5043125 GCF_905475345.1 Vespula vulgaris | reverse complement strand
TCCTCCGTTACTGTTGCAAGCCCGCTTCTAATATTGATCGTTTATATCGTTGGTTCGATCGATTTTTACTTCTTTTAATTTAAAAACATCGAAAATTCCCATCGAGATGGCGGCTAAGCTATGTATGCAATTAAATAACATGGTTACTACTCTACTCGAATTCGAGTTTGAGAATAATCGAGTCTATAGAAAGTTATTCGATGTATTTTTTTTTTTTTTTTTTTTCCCCGAAAGAGAAAGAGGAAGAGAGAAATGGGGAGGGAGCGGCGCGGTGGAACAGAGGATTGGCATTTTACTATCTCTATCATCTTCATTCATCGAATAGCGATGATTTATGGATAAGTTTTGATGCGAATAGTTTTAGATTTTCAACGAAGTTGCGTTTACGAGTTCGAGTCACACGATGGTCATTTTAAGCGGGAAACTCTGCTGTACCCTTTTCCCTCGTAATTCATCATTTCCAATAACATGCAAAATGATCTAGATTTTTTATCGATCACTAAACACACACTCGTAGAAAGTATATCAATTTTAATTGTTAATTGTATTTTATATATATATATATATATATATATATATATATATATATATATATAAACGAAATTGGATATTTAGAAAAAAGAACGATCAATCGAATCGATTGTTCAATTAAATTTACCTTATGAAAAAATTTCAACTCGTTTCACTTTATCATCGAGATCTTGATTCGTTGAATATTATTATTATTATTACGTATTAGTTTTGTTCTTTCTTTTTTTTGAATTTTTAGAAATAATAACAGCAAAACAATAATAAAAAAAAGAAAACATATATGGTCGATGAGTAAAGAAGATGTATGAAAAGAAAATCGATTGTGATCATTGATCCAACGAAAAAGGTGTTGGATCGAATGATACAGGGTGGTTTCTCGGGGTGGTTTCTATAGTCGAATTCTAAAGCAAGTCCTTCAGATATCTAGAGGAGAGAAAGAGAGAGAGAGAGAGAGAAAGCAAGCTCTCTTTTTCGCAATCCGGGTTCGTTCTTGTACGCACGGGGTAGGACTGAGAAAGTGCGCTCCAGGATAGATGGAAGGAAGGAAGATCGGGTGCCGTGGTTACCCTGGCAACCGGCATTGATCCCTCCCCTCTTGTTCTACCATCCTTTCACTCCTCTCCTCTAGTCTCTTCCTCCCTCTCTCTCGCTTTCTCTCTCTCTCTCTCTCTCTCTCTCTCTCTCTCTCCACTGTCTCTTTTTTCTCTCTAGTTCTCTACCACCCTCTCTTTTTCTTCCTCTCCCCACCCTCACATTTCTCCTACATAGTCTGATACACACCTATACAACATACCGATTCTTTTTTCTCGCTCGATCTCCTTACACTACGCTACTCGACTTTTCGGTCTCCTTTTCGTTTTCTCTCCCACCCATCCTATCTCTCCCCTTTTCTCTTTTTCTTTCTCTCTTTTTCTTCCTCTTTCGTTTCCTTCTTTCTCTCCTCTTTTTCTTTTTCTTTTTCTTTTCTCCTCTCTCTCTTTTTCTTCTTCTCTCGCTTCCTTCTTTTTTCCTTTCTTTTTTCTTTTTCTTTTCTTCCCTCTCTCATTCTCTCTATTTTTCTCTTTTTCTCTCTCTCTTTTTTTACCGTTCTTCCTTTCCACATCCCTCGTCTCTTTGGAGCATCTCTTTCTTTCCTTCGACGCGACGGATTTCGATCATCGTTCGCCATATTTCGTTTCCTTCATGACGTCCAATGAGATCGAGAACGAAGGGAAGTCAGATGTTTGATGGTAGATGTACAAGAGTGAGATAGTAATGAACGAAATGAAATGTTTAAAAAAACGAAGAAAAAAGACGAATAGCTTAACTTAAATTCGGTTTATCGATTTGTTTATTTTCATCATTAGTGGGAACACGATATATGTAGATGCATACGTAAATGTTTAATGTCGATCTAGATATCTTTTTCTTACGATTGATATATACATCGTCTTATCCCTCTCTCTCTCTTTCTCTCTCTTGATAAACTATATTTTCAATATTTTTTGAATACCATGTCAATGAACTGTCGATCTACGAACGAATCTTCATTTATCCTTATCCGTTTCATTTGATTTCTCGACGTTTAACGCCAAGGGTTGAGTAATTCTGTGGTCGAGAGTTTACCTTCTCGCGGTTACAACGGATCATCGTATATAATCGCACTATACATTCAACAGCTTCCATGAAGAAATTCTTTAGTGAAATTTTTTTTTCTTTCTTTTTCTATTCCTTTTTTTTTTTTTAATTTTATATTCTTATGAACATACTTTTATTTTCTTGTAAACGATTTTACCGATTAAATTTGATTGTCTGAATTCGTTGTGTAATCGATTCTCATGCAACATTTTCGACAGCATCCATTTTGTTTTACTCGGTTATTTATTTATTTATTTATTTGTCTGTTTATTTATCTTCTTTTTTTATCTACCTAAGTTTTGCTAGAGAATAATTTTCTTTTATTTTCTTTAAAGGAGGGATCAAGCTTACGTAGAGAAAGAGACTCTTTTGGGGTCGATGATGCGTGTCCGGTGAAAGCACGCGTGATGGGATATACTTCGGTGATAGGAGAAAAAGAGGAAGAAAAAGAAAAAGGTTGGGAGAGTACTCCATTCTGTGGATTATTATCCGTCTCTTCTCAGTCCGACTACTCTTTGGAATTAAGAGTGGTCAGTTACGCGATGTCATCGTACTATACATTCGATTCGATCTTTCTCCCTTCTTTCAGGCTGCCACGTCAAATCTCGGACTTTATCTTCTTCTTCTTCTTCGTATAGTCAAATTTTCTTCTTTAATTTTTTTTTATTTTTCCTTTTTTTTATGAATTACTCTTTTTTACTTTCATTACTTTTCTTCTCGTTCGTTATACGTTATTATTCTAAATTATAATTGTACTCAAATTATCAAAGATTTTCGCGTGACGTTAGTAATGTTTACAAGGGTAAAAAAATCGTTCGAGGGATGCCTTTTACTTTGTCCTCGTTGTTTCTAAAATTGATGCGATTTCGACATCCTTCTCTCTTCCTTCTCCCCTTTTCTCTTTCTCTTTCTCTCTCTCTCTCTCGCACGTTTCTAACAATGCTCGTTGTGAAACTTACAACGCTCGGCCAACCGAACAATCTCAGAATCATTTTGCAACCAACTCGACGTTCTTACTCCATGCGAGTTTACGTTCGTTCATTCGTTCGTTCGTTCGTTCGTTCGTTCCACTTGCATTCTATCTTACCACTCTGACGTTGAGATACTTTTATATTCTGTTAAAAGCTACCAGCCTTAATGGACTTTCTTTGATATTGTCTTCGAGGGAATGTCGAATATTCTTTATCGATATAAAGATTGATCGTATTAAATATTTAAGTAACTTTTCGTATGAATAAATGCTTTATTTATACGTTGTAACCCAACATATATTTACACAAATACGTTAATATTAACTTCGATATATTTACAAGTTCTACGAATGAACGATGGGGAATGAAAAATATCGAGTTGCTCTACGAGAGATCAGTCGCGTACACGATCGACGCTTGTAGATTTACAAAATGTGGGTCAGTCCGTTCTCTTTGAATTGGGGTTTGCACATCGCGTTCATATAGATAGGTGTATATATATATATATATATATATATATATATATATATATATATATTTATTTATTTATTTATTTATTTTGTTTAAAAGCAAAGTGCATTTTTTTTGTGATTTCGTGGCGTAATAAAAAGTAGTATAATCATAATTATGTATCTTATCGTTGATTCTTTTCTTTTAAAAAGGAGAAGAGAAACAAAGTGTTCTTTACGACAGTGTTGAAGTATCGTTATAGTTTAACGCGGAATTAGATTTATAGGAGAACTTTTGTTGTTATCGTAGTTACTGTTAAACCATAGAACATGCATCACAGTTTGCTTACAGCGTTTTACCATGGAAAGTGGCGTAAAGTTACTTGCACGCTATACATTATCGCGACTCAGTGTTTCCTGATAATTAAGTAATAAAAGCATTAAAACACATAAGATAGAACTTCTCTCTCTCTCTCTCTCTCTATATATATATATATATATATATATATATATATATATATAATTTTATTTTTTTTTAATTTCTTGAAAGAGATTTTCTCTAAGTTATTCATAGTGTATTAGATTTGCATAAAACGAAGAAGTTTATGTTATTGACAATTGAAATATAAATGATTCGCACAAATGGAATTTAATTACAAACGATAATGCATCGAGAGAAGTGAAGATTGAGAGGTGAGGTGAGGTGAGGTGAGGTGAGGTGAGGTGAGGAGAGGAGAGGAGAGGAGAGGAGAGAGAGAGAGATCGAAGATGTTTGTAACGAACTAGATGGAGAATTTTCATTTGTTTTATACGTCGCTCCAAGCCGTAGTACTACTTCGTTGTGACGTCAGGCTTACCGCGGCTATTCTTGGTCCAAAGACATCCAGGATGTTTCATTCGGTCATATTCAAGACGCAGAGATAGATCTTAACGCGAGAGACGCAGAGATGATGATTATCCATTACTAGTTTTGAACTATTCTCTAAACATTTCTTTCATCTTTTTTTCCTCTTTCTGTTTCTTTTGCGATTTAAAAATGTTTTAATATCTTCGAAGTTCTCTTCGTATTCCATATTCTTTGATATTAAGAAAACATGAAAGAAAAGAAAAGGAAGATTTAGTGAACACGACAAGTGTATTAGACGTCGACACTAGTTCGCCATACCACGATGGGGATAGAGAACGAGAGAAAAGACAGGCAGACAGAGAAAGAGAGAGAGAGAGAGAGGACATGTACGATTATGACCATGGAAGTACGAAGCTTCGCTGACCCCACTACATAGATATGATCCCGTTAACGTACAACTTCTTCGTTTTCTCTTCTGTCTCCACAGGTTATCGCGTCTTCGGCTTATTATTGTCAGCTTTTTTCTTTTTCCTCTCCTCACTTCACATCTCTACAAATCTATATAATGTATATTTTTTTAATTTTCACTTTAAAATCCGAATCTGGTCGGTAAAGAGATATATCCCATGGAAAATATTAAAAATATGCAATATCTTTTCAATTAAGATAATAGCAGTAATGGTAGTAGTAGGAGTAATATAACAACAACAACGTTGAGTTTTAATAGTGTTTTGGAGAAAACAAAAAATAACAACTATGAAGTTTTCTTCTTAGCGATTTCCGAGTACCTTGTGTTTATCTTCTTTTCTTTTTCTCTTTCTTCCCAGTCTGGCGAGCACATCTGCACTCTCTCACATTGGTCAGTGCGCGCTTATGTTCATATATATATATATATATATATATACATACCTACGTATCTACATACATACACACGTATATACATTTATACGTGTGTAATATGCACGCCTACCAGATCACATATCTGCTAAATGCTCGCTATCTATCTGTATATGTGTTACAGCTTGTATATACGTACATATATATACATATAGGTGTTATATAGTGTAGGTGTAGACTACATCAAGAGAAACCGATGGTCTCGTCTATTGAACCGAGGATAATGAGTACCAGCTGTATTGTCCACCTCCCACCCTTACCCTCACCCCCTCCACTACTCCTCTTCTAAACCCTTAGCATATACTCACTCGTGTACGTTCGATGTATAGTCGCGTCTGCGCCTATGTGTCGAGAACGATCATATTTGTGTATTGTATTTGTGTGAAAAGTAGTTTCCCATTAAAGTGTGTGTGTATATATATATATCATGTTCTACACGATATGTGTATATTAGTATCGAAAGTAATATCGATTGCTTTGGTCCTCCCACTATGTGAAGGAAGAGCAGGAGGTTGTTGCGTTTGCCAACACTTTAAAGTGCGAACACAATCGAATATTTTTACAAACTTTGATCAAAGTTTACAGAATTCCTATCAAAATCAAAATATTACCTTATAAATTCTCGATGAAGTTCATTTTTGCAACCTCGATATAACTAATATGTTTTTTATTTTTCTTTTTTTTTTTTTTATACGTTCTACTTCCATATAACTTGGGACTTTTTGTTAAATTAGTACACTCACGAATGTATGTATGTATCCTGCACGAGTTCGTTCACATGTTAAATCATCGTACATTTATTTTTGGAATTAAAGAATTCTTTTATTATAAACTCGAAATATATCATACTTATATAAAATTAGAGAGTGTCGTCTTTGCGTTGTTTCAAGACAAAGCCAATAATAAATAAAGTTGATATATTTCTCTCTCTCTTTATTTTTTAAGTAGAACCACAAAGAGTTTCCACTTCTTTACTTATCATTTTGATTTTAATATCAATTTTCTTTATTATTATTATAATCATTCATCGAAATGTATACGCTATAATTAGAAATACTATGCTGACGATTTGAAATTATAAAAAAAAGAAGAAAGTATATTAGAAAGGGTCGTAAGCACGTGGAAACTTTCTGACACAATTGAATTGAATGATCAGTTAATTAATGAATGATAATATAGAAAGAACGTATATTTTTTTATAATCGAAAATGTACGTCATTCGTACTGACGTATTATACATCCACATTCGTTATCTTCCCACGTCTCCTTTTTACCTCACTCGTGATTTTTTCGTCATCCTTTTATTTTTTCTCTGTCTCGTTTTTTCGTGACCATCTGCGGAACGTACCACCATTGACGTTAGTACATCCCACGTATGCAGGTGTCGTTAGAATGCCGATAATACGCGTAAGTTGGGCTCGAAAAAAAGTATCGTTAATCCTCGTACATAAAATTTAATCAACGCACGAGGATTTATACTTAATACGTTCAAAAATTGTTAAACGCGATAAAGATTCTTATATATTTATTTTCTTCGACAAAATGAATAGATGCTGATATGATAATTATATCTTTATGGGAAATGTGTAAGTTAAAAAAAAAAGTCTAAGTATATTTTAAAGATTACTGGATTGAACTTGATGAAGTTTAATATATACAAGATTTCGATATAAGATAAATATTCGTACGTAAAATTAGGTCGAGCCGAGTCGAGCCGAGCCGGTAACATCGTCCTCCAAACGAAGAAGGGAGGGAAACCGAGGTGGATTATTACGGCACTGACGGTGTGGTACCATGGACCTCGTCGTTCATGGTATGTATGCACGTGAACTGGCTATAGTGCTACAGTGCTGCGGTGGGATCGATTCGACCGGAGGTGTAAGCCCTACCTCGATTTACAAGCTTCGATATATACCCCCGTAGCGCTTCTCTCGATTTTCTCTCTCTCTTTCCTCTCTCTTTTTCTCTGTCTTTTGCACTCTCACTAAATATTCCTATCATTTTTCCTTCCTATCTTCCTTTTTCTCTAAATAATACCTTTATTTTATTCTTCCTTTCTCATATTCTCACATCTCTTGGTAAAAAGAAAACATCTTTTTTCCTTCCGACTGACGTTTATACAGAAATTGAACATTATCTTACGTGGTAATTACAAAAAGAATGAAATTTATCTTTGTTATATCATGGTATTTTTTTTCTTTCTTTTTCTTTTTCTTTTTTTTTTTTAAATATACCTTATTTTATATACTTATCGTCATTTACCTATCGTAAATAAATCTTTTCACATTATCATATTCGTTGATACAATGATTTATCGAAAATTCAAAATTGTATCACGTTACAACATGTACTTAGAACAAAAATGGAAGTTATTACAGCTTCATCTTCTTATTTTCTCTCATGGAAGAAAAAATATTATCATCATTTAGATAATAAATCTTCAGACATTCTCGTATTCGCTGACAATGGTTTATCGAAAATTCAAAATAGTATTATATCACGTTTCACTGAGAAGAAGTAAAAGAAATTTATTTATGTTAATCCTTTCGTTATATTCTCTCAAAGAAGAAATAGAAAGAAAGAAAATTATTATCGCTATTTACCTTTATCGAATATAAATCGAGAGGCTCTCTTGAGGCGAGCTTTAAAATTGTACATACTCATCTGGGAATACCACGTTCGTTTTCCTCGTGGGTGTATTTCTGTAAACGAACGGTGACGGAGTCGTTTGGCGGCGCCGGTGTCGTCGGCGTCGGCGTCGGCGTCGGCGTCGGCTTCGCCGGTGCGCATCTATTGAAAACATAAATGCATGACAATAATGTGCAGCCTGCAGTATGCGCGTATCCACGTTTCACGGAACGTCTGTATATCTGTATTCGTGCACTTTCAGTCAGTTAATCTTATGCCATGCAATATTATTAAAATAGGACATTATAGTGAAATTAACGATCAACGAGATATTAAATTTTCAATTATTAACTATAATTTATTCCTTCAAGATTTAAAAGTAATGGTACAGAAAATATTTCTACTCTGTTACTATTGCGAGAGTTATTTTGATGATTGTAAAATCGTATACTTTATATAGTATAGTATAATTATATCTAATTTGTATACATATGTCTTATTTATTTAAAAAATGCTTGAAATGACTTCTTTCAAAGATGAAAAAAGGGAAAACTCAAAATTTGATTAAAGTTACACGTGTGTGTGTGTATTATGTATATATATATATATATTTAACCCTTTGCATTCAAATATTGAGCATAGTTCGACATTTTTTCGAATGATAACAAATTTTTTTTGCATTTTATATTTTCATTAAGATAAATTATGTGAAATAAAATATGTATAAAAAAAATAAAGAGTGCAAAGGGTTAAAAAAAGAATATATTAAATATTTATTTACATTATCCTTACTAAACAAATATCCTTGAATTTGGTTTTATCTTTATGGTAGAAAGATGAAATGGTAGGGTTAATGGTAGAGGTTCGAAGAAGGAGAGGAGGAGAGAGACGTTCGGAGAGCAGCACATTCCACGACTTCCAAGGAAGCCTGTGAGGAAAGGAGTCTGCGTATTATTATAGTAATTCTTTCCCTCGCTCTTATTATTCCAAGACGACGCGGATGACGATATATATATATATATATATATATATATATATATATATATATATGCGTGTATATGTGTGTGTATGCATACATATAACTTCTCTTTGCATATCTCGTTTTTTCGCTCGAGTAGTTTCTACATATACCTAGATATATTAGCATAGACGATTAGAGGTATAGATTAAATTTTAAAGAAAATTATTTCGATATATCTATCTCAACGAATTAGATGTAATGGAGTGGTTCGAATTTTTTTTCTAATGCATTAGTATAATTTAACACAAGAATAAGATCTATGTTAAATAATGAATGCATTTAATTTTCTTCCTTAGTAATGGTAAGTTTTAAATTATTGAAGAACATGTTTCGATAAAAATAGATAGCGATCGATATGAATACGCAACGGCTAGGGATTCTCGAATCCATCGATACGGTCCTAGGTTGCGCGTACAGTGAGCCGAGAGTTTGTAGTAGTATGTTTGCGCGATATAAGCGCATGGTGCACTATAGCGATCCATTATAGTGGAGCTATACTATACCATATAGCCGTAGCAGCCTGCGCAGACGGAATATGGGAAAGCTTTGCTAGTAGAAAAGACGAAAGAGGAAGAGAGAAAGAGAGAAGAACGAGAAGGGTTGAGAAGGGAGAGGGGGAGAGAGAGAGAAGCGCGTCTAGGGCCTTTTCCAGAAGGTAGAAAGCACGACGAAGCAATATCGCACCGTCTGCCAGTGTCGTAAAACCCCTTTGATCTCTCTCTCTCTCTCTCTCCCTCTCCTCTTTTCCCTCTCTTCTCTCTCTTGCTCGGTTTTTTATTATTATTATTTTTTTCTATCTCATCCTTGTTACATGCAATTTTTTACCTCCCAACGCATTTTCCTTTCATTTTTGCACTGCTTAATTCTGGGGAAAAAAAAGAAAAAGAATAACATAAAAAATTCAAATACGTGTTGGCACAGTTGTTCCACGTATTTTTTTTTTCCATATATATATTTTTTTCTTTATCCATTTTTTTCTATTTTTAATATCATGATTCTCGTAATCGTAAGACTTTGTTGAGTTTAAAAAAGTACAATAACGTACTTTTTGTAGAATTATCGAAGATGTTATCGAGGATAGTTTTCTTCGAGGACCAAAGGAACGTAGCTAAAAGGATGCAAGATTCGCGGTGCAACAATAATTACGGGCAGCAGCAGTCACCGTGCGGAGTTGCGCAAGCGCTACGTTCTTTTCGTCCGTCGAACTGTTTGTGAGAGAATAGTATTTGGTGTGTGTGTATACGTGCGCGTGCGCACGTGTATGGGTGTATATGTGTAGATACCTCAAAGAGAAAGAAAAATATAGACATGGGAACGGGGTAAAGAGGAGGGGCGAAGAGAGGAGAGGAGAGAAGAGAAGAGAAAGAAAGCAAAGAGGGTCGTTCGAAAAGAGTACGGTGAAAAAAAGAAGAGACTCGTTGGCGATTCCGCGCCAATTCCGTAGGCAGCCCCATCTATGTAACTTTCTTTTCCTGAATCTCTCGGTATGAGTTTCGTGAAAGTATTACCGTTTAGTAATGATGAATTTGTAATGATGGTTTTTCTTTCTTCAATCGAAACGATCATTTTTTTCGTTTGTAATTTTCATTAGAATGTTTGTTTTTTTTTATCACTTTTCATTATATTCAGCAAATAGAACTTTTATATCATTAGTTCGATATTAATTTTGTGCTTCATTCGAAGGTATACCTATCGAAAGATTTATTAAATTAACTCATTAAATGTGAAATCTAGAACGTGCTATACTGTAATATTGGGATGTTGGAATGTTTTCTTTAATTACAATCGGGTTTATTTTTTTCTTCTTTTTTTTTTCATCACTTGTTTTTTATATATAATTTAATCTACACTTCCGAGTTATAAATCTTCGGACTGACCTTTCAGTATGTTAATAACCAACGAATGAATTTCAAATTACAAGAAGAATCGATTAAAAAAGCTTTGCGTACTTTCTCTTACGATTATTGATTGAGAACCACTGCTTACGGAACGAAGCCTGCTACATACACAAGCGCGCGCGCACACATATTTAGAAACGCGTCGCGATACATCCGTATGGTTTTGCGATGTTCTCTCACTGACGTCGTACGATCTTGGCCGAACATTTACGAATATAGACGAATGGAGGTTGATTTAAATAATGACTTATTTAATTGCGATAAGTGACAGAATATGAACGAGAACGTCACGAGACTTGGTTCTGTTTGGTAGTTGCAGAAAATATTCTCTGATTGTGATATATATATATATATATATATATATATATATATATATATTTATTTATTTGTTAAATATATGATGAGAAGAACAATACACAGAAAGACATATTTTATATTAAATAAAAAAGTACATTGTTTAGATCCACGCTCGTGAAAACTTATGTTTGTAATTTCAATTTGCTTTCCAATTATCTACGAAGTGCAGTTACGTGTAAAAACGCACGAGTAAGATACGTTACATCGTTTGATAGTGGAAATTAAGTAAGTTTTTTTACGTTAGTTTTTAATCAGGTTTTCTTAAGGAAAAAAGAAGATATATATATATATATATATATATACACACACCTATACTTGGAAAAGAATCCTATGAGGAAGAAATCCTTTATCGTGCGATCGAATGAACGGCATGTTCGAAATTTCGAAGTCCGAGCACCACTGTTTTTTTTTTTATTTTTTTAAATGAAACCAGCGCATGCGCATACGAAGTTCTTGGACGGAAAATACGCGTGTACTCTTTGGTAGCGCGACGGAGAGAAGCGAGCTTGTGTCGTCGTCGTCGTCCTCGTCGTCGTCCTCGTCGTCGTCGTCGTGTCGAGCAAACGAACATAGCCGAACATTGCCGAGCATCGAGCAGTAACATCATCGACGAGCCGTCGAGGCACCACAGCTCACTTTGCTCCGAGCTGTCGAACGCGACGGGCGTAAAAATCCTAATCGCGTTGCGCTTCTATATTTTCTTTATTTCTAATTCTCGCAGACTTTCGCTTCCCATCTAATAACAATCGTCTATCATTTTTCTCGCATATTTCTTTCGCTATATATAAATACGCTCGCGATACGTTATCATCATCGTCATCGTCACCGTCATCATCATCATCATCATCATCTCCTCCTTCATCGGATCTTTTCACATATAATATTTCTATCTCGTGTAGAAGAAATCACGCATTATTTCATATCATTCTACATCGACGATATTATTTTTCTCGTTTTAAAGTTTCACGATCGATCGTTCTTTTCCTTTTTTTAATTTTTTTTTTTTTTTGGTTACATCTCAAATAGATTCCTCACGTTCATTCATTCGTTCTTTTCGATCGATTTTCCTTCCAGAACTCTCAATCATAAAATACACAGAGAGACAAGGCCACTTTGATAGAGAAGCTTATTCTTGTGATAGCTTCAGTATCCTTCTTCCTGTATCTCTTTATCTGTCTATTTATCAACCTTTTTCTCTTTATCAATCTCTCTCTTTTTCATTCTCTCTTTCTCTCTCTCTCTCTCTCTCTCTCTCTCTTTCTCACACACACACACACTCATGTCGTTAAAATCTCAAGTTTGGTCGTTCTCGCTCGGAAACGTCGATCGGACGACAGATCTGAAGGACGATTGTGGTCGCGATCAGAATGGAAATGGCTGAAGCTACGAAGCACTTTCTAAAATTGCGTGATATAGGATTCGATCGTGATCAGAGTTACTGCTCAAATTCTGATAATTGGAGACGCACGAAACTAGACGAACGTTACGAAATATGGGAAAGTAAAGGGGCAAGAAGATAAAGAATATAGATGAGGAAAGTAGAAGGAAAGGAAAATATAAGGAAATAGAAAAAAGGGGAAGGAAATAAGGGATGGTAGGATAAGCACAACGGGCAGCAGCCATTTACACCTGGCTCGAGTTCCTCGGAGGTATATAAGGGACACAAGGTGCGCATGGTAACCAAAGGCAGGCAGACAGAAACCTTCCCCTCCCCCTTTCCTCTCTTCCTTCTCCTCCCAAGCCAGCTTTGAATCAATAATCTCCGGTCACGATTATATATAAGCTTTCTTCCTCTTTCTCTCTTTTTTCTCTCTCATTTTTCTCCTTCTTTTTTCTCTCTCTCTCTCTCTCCTCTCTTCCCTTTTCTTTTCTTTCTTTTTATCTATCTTTCTGTCTGTGCATCGAATCGCGAAAATATCGGATATAATACTTATGATTAAAAATTGCGATGAGATATGAAGGAACTATACAAGAGGCAGAGACGCAACATAAAAGTGCGCGCGCGAGAGCGAGCGAGCGA
Source organism: Vespula vulgaris (assembly GCF_905475345.1). Taxonomy (NCBI): domain Eukaryota; kingdom Metazoa; phylum Arthropoda; class Insecta; order Hymenoptera; family Vespidae; genus Vespula; species Vespula vulgaris. The sequence continues at coordinate 5,029,889 of NC_066595.1, read as the reverse complement.
GCGAGCGAGAGAGAGAGAGAGAGAGAGAGAGAGAGAGAGAGGTGTTCTTTTTCTCTGTCTCTCTCACGTGTGGAAATTGATTTTCCTCCGCCGTATCCTCCTGGCCTTGTTCGAGCGGTGCGCCAGTATCAGCGCCGCGAATTATTGATCTCGCTATATCCTCTTCTCTCTTCTACTCCAACATTTATGGGATTTTCGAGGAAAAGAAAAGAAAAGAAGAGAATAGAAAAGAAAAAGAAAGAATAGGAAAAGGAAAAGAAAAAAGCACAAGGAGATACGATAATCGACGATCGAACATTATAGCGTGATAAAGAAAAAGGAGATAGTTGTTAGATATATCCTTGGATATTTTTATTTCTCTCTCTCTCTCTCTCTCTCTCTCTCTCTCTCTCTCTCTCTCTGTCTCTGTCTCTGTCTCTGTCTCTGTCTCTGTCTCTGTCTCTGTCTCTGTCTCTGTCTCTCAGAAATTTCTATCAGCACGTTAAAAGGATCATTATTTATTAATTCGTTTTTGTTCTTCCTTCTTTCTTTTTTTTCTTTAAAATAAAGGATGTCTTCGATCAAAGCCTGGAACGTCACGGGTCCGCCAAGCCGGCCGGTGGTTCGAGCATGATCGAGAAGACGGATTGTGATCCCGTGGATTGTGAGATGGAGGTCGCGCGGGAGATCCAAGGAGGCCTAGTAGAAGCAACGCGTACGATTACGGAGAAGCAAGAGAAGGCAACTTATGAAAAGAACGAAGATGGTACAACAACATCATCATCAACAACAACAACAACAACTTGCAGCGAATCGAGCTGCTGCATTCTTTTGGACAAATTCGTTCCCGAATGTTTTCGAGAAGAAGAAGAACGTATGCAGGTCGATGAGAATGTCGAGACCGAATCGAAGACGACCGTTGACGACTTTTCGGGTTCTTCGTCATCGTCATCGCCATCGCCATTGTCCTCGCCATCATCTTCGTCTTCTTCGTCGATGTCAAGAAAGAGACCAGCCGGTAGCGACTTTCTGTCGATCGATTCAGATGCCAAGAGAATCGGCGTGGAGATGTCTGAGGAAGAAACGAATCAATTGAAAAACGACGTCAAAAGACTTTCGCCCGTTGAGATAAGCCTTCGAGAACGTACACTAGGTGAGATCTCATTGACTCCGGAATCACGGTTGTTTTGCGAAGACGTCAACAACGTCACGTCGGAGAATTTATCATCGCCCAATGTTTCTCGAATGATACGTCATAGGCAAACTATGATTAATGATTTGGTCGATCCTAATGAAGATAGTACGCAGACACGATCAAAGTCTAAGATCTATAAAACGGACGAGACGATTGAAAACGACGAATGTACTGGAAGCGTCGAAATCACGGAGAACGTCGAATGTAAATTGCATAAGGATAGCACGGACGACGGCGTTGATAATGACGATAATGATGATGATAATGGTGATGATGATAATGGTAATGATGATGAAAATTCCTGTTGCTCAACGTCGTTCCGTGAGAATGACATTCTCCCTTGTGAAGACGGAGTCGTTGACGATTCCAAAGCCGATACGTCCGTCGTCATGAAGTCGGAGAAAGAAGAAGGTACAGATTCTCTGCGTCATTTGGTTGTCATGCTGAATCGTGTGGACGAAGAGATCAAAGATAAGTCGGATCTTAAGGAATGCAAAAACAATGTTCTTAGTGCGATGAGACCGAGAAAGATTCCTCGAGAAGACGGCGGTACAACTACGAAGGACGATGTATACGAAACGATGCTAAAGACTAATTTGTCGCCTCGTAAACTGATCGTAGTGCTAAATCGTATAGACGTGAAGGAAGGTGCTAAAAAGGAGAAAGGAAATGTTGACCGATGCGTTGATAGCAATATAGTCGAATCTACGGCAGATTGTCGAACAAAAATTGATAGTACGATGCAAAAAATATCTACTCGTTCGTCTTCCGTGCAAAAGCTTTTAGACATGAACAATATTGTAAGTTCAAAGGATGGATACACGGAAGAAAGTAACAGAAACGATTCGCTTTTACTCGATAGTTATCCGGTCGTATTGTCTGGTATAGAGAAGGAAAATAGCGTTGACGATGTAAGCAATTTGCGGCAAGCCGAGTTAAACGAGGAAGTCGAAATCGTAGGTTCGGAAACGCAAAGGGCACTCTCCCCGACAGTGTCCATTGTGGCTAAGTATGATGATCCAATTTCGTTGGACTCGAATGGAATAGCTTTCGATGAAGCCACACGTTATTCGATAAGAAATAAAACGAAAATGATCACCGAGGAGGAGGAGGAGGAGGAGGAGGAGGAGGAGGAGGAAGAGGAGGAGGAGGAGGAAGAGGAAGAGGAGGAGGATGATGAGCTCGGTGAGGAGGAAGAGTTACGAGTTGAGAAAAATGTTGCGAGGAGAAGCAGCGTGTTACAGAAATTAAATAAAGAAGAAGTGTCTAGCGGTGGGGCGATAGTGATCAAGAAACTCGAAGAGGAGGAGGAAGTCGTTCTGGCGACGTCGTCGACTATGCCGAACGAAGATGACGATCATTTGCGAAATCTTGACTCGTCTGATTTGGATTCGTCCGAGACAACAACACCAGGTTCACCTGGAGAAGCGCTGGAAGCTTCTGTCGATGTCCAAGAAGTGATTGATACCGAAACAGAAACCGAGACTGGTTCCGACAGTTCCGAGATGCCAACGTCCATTGTTCGTATTCGCGGCACTAGTTGCGAAGGAGAAGACATCGCCGATGCAGCGAATAATTGCCCCGAGAATGAGACTCTCTGTTGCGACGAGATAGCGTCCGAGATGATAACCAGGCTCGAGCCAGAAAAACCAGAACCTTTCACCGAGGATTCCGCAGAGAGTTTAGCGTTGACGACTGGTGCAAGAGACGAGGTTAGATCCGACGGGAGCGATTCTGGTCTTGGAAGCGAAATACCTGGAGATCCTGGACCAGCACCAGCTCCGGAGAGCGATTCCGAGACGTCTTTTCTTGACAGAATACCGGATGATATTCTTTCCGACAAGGAAAAAGGTGAGAGACTCCTCTTGGTCCTTCATATTATCTTGCACGATACGAACGAATACTTTTCAATTTTATCTTATCAGTTCGCGAAATCCGCTTATCTTGGTTGATCGACAAGGTCGTCGTCGTCGTCGTCGTCGTCGTCGCCGTCGTCGTCGTCGTCGCCCTCGTCTTTTATCCAGCACGATCGATCCATTTCACTGTTATCTATATTTACTAGCATTGATCGTTTCCACTTCCGACGAATCGAGTTCCATGGAGACTTTTTTACGAAAAAAAAAGAAAAAACGCATGACTTTAAAAGAAGATCGTATCATTTCGTTTAACGATAATCATAATACCTTTCAAGCTCCAACGTAACAAGGATCAACATTTCCCCGCATTTTGTACCTATCGAATCGTGTGTAATATCAACCAGCATCTAACTGTGCTCACCATCCGGCAGAATGGGAGAAAAGAGTATCGATAAGTCTCGCATCGAACACACCAACACGACGTTTTCTAACGATAATCATTTTCTTCTCTTTAGCTGTGAACCAACTAGAGGAGAGTTTTGTACCGGAAACGAGTGTCCCTGGGGCATCGCAGGCTACGTTAGCGACGTTCCGAAATCCTCCGAAAAGCAATCTTAAACGTAGACTGACTGATTGTATGGAAGGAGAACCGAGCCCTAAAAGAAGCAATACTACCGAGGAGCCTATGAAGAAGAAACGAAACATCCATTTTGATGCCGTTACTGTTTATTATTTTCCTCGAGCGCAAGGTTTCACTTGTGTTCCTTCGCAAGTAATGGCAATTCCTTAATTTCATTCGTTAATTATAAATCGAAGATACTTCGCATCCTAAAATCTGTTTGATCTTTTTCTTTCAGGGTGGTAGTACTCTAGGCATGAGCGCGACTCATACGCACGCCGAAAGGTTTTCTCTTTCCGAACATGCGGCCGAGCAAAGGAGATTGCATCGGGCTAGATTGGCGCAGCTACGTTCAGAACGTGCAGCAAATTGCGCGACGGAAGCTGCTTCGAGTTCGGAAGATCCGAGCGACGATACCGATGAAGAACCCAGCGACAACGAGGAGCTCGACATCGATAGTTATTATTTTCTACAGCCTGTACCAACGTGGCAGAGACGAGCGCTTCTTCGTGCGGCCGGTGTACGTAGGATAGATGCCGTTGAGAAGGACGAATGTCGAGATATCCGCGCGAGTCGAGAACACTGCGGCTGTGGATGCAAGGGATACTGCGATCCGGAGAGTTGTCCTTGTAGCAGAGCGAACGTCAAGTGCCAGGTATATGTTTATTTATATGGACATGGTGAATGCATTATTATAAAAGTGCTCATTCCCGAAGAAATCAGACAAAATAATTAACTTCCTCTTTTTTCTTTGTCTTCGATTTTTCTAATTTGTTTCTACTCGCGTGTACTTTAGGTCGATCGCGCCGGTTTCCCCTGCGGTTGTACCCGAGATGGTTGTGCCAACAGCTCCGGTAGGATAGAATTTAACCCGGTACGAGTGCGAACACACTTCATACACACGTTGATGCGGCTCGAGTTAGAGAAGAAGCAACGCGATGAAGAAGGAACTGATCACGAGGGCACCGACAATCAGAATAATAAAAGCGGACCATTGCGAGATATCAATTTGGGCTCCCTAATAGACAATTCTAATACGGAAGCGTGTATAACTGGTGGTGGTTTTACAACGTTACATTATGAAAATCATGATGCCGGCAATGGTAGTTCGAATTGTCAACCAGAAGTACCTGGTACGCGAGAAGATAGTTTAGATCTTTATGCTATAAGAGACGATTGTTATCCGAACGAAGACACGGTCGATGGTACGCAAGGTGGCCAAAGAAAATTGCATCCCGAATTTAGTCAAGCTTTTCAAACATTTTCGGGCCAAACAGCAGGTGCAAATATGAATTTTCAACAGACCGCTTATCAGGATTATCAGGCTTATACAAATCTTCCTTCCACGTCTAGGGTTCAATTTCAGCCGCAATTTCAACCAGTGCCCGGAAGCTCAGGTTTCTCGCATTACGCGGTCTATGGGCAAGATGGCACATCTGTGCAGGACAGTTGCCAGGTACATCCTGGGCAACATTCTTCCAATTACGAGGCTAGCTTCGCGCAAGACGAATCGACCGGATCGCAATATACAAATTTGAATTCTGTGCAGCCGATGAACGGTGGAGTTCAGCAGATAGGTAAGCTAGAACCGTTCTCGGAATTGCTATCCGGTAGGTATTCGTATTATGGCGAGATAGAGCCGCAAGCGCATGGTACTTATCATGGAAACGCAAATAAAGAAGGAGAAAAGGATCAAACTACGAACGAGCAACAATCGGAAAGTACGGAGGAATGCGATGAAAATTTTGGAGAGATCATTAAAAAATCTATGGTGGAGACGGTATCCGCTTAGATTGAATCGTCTTGGTTAATACGACGAGTAATGGTGGGTGTCGTCCAACGGCGATACGATGATGCACGTCCTTGTCTCGTATGTTGCGACATTTGCATCTTGATGAATATATATATATATATATATATATATATATATATATATATATATATAATTGTCAAGAGTTTAATAATCCGTCGATGAGTTTCGATTCAATCGAAGAAACTTTCTCGATAGAGAGGAAGAAGGATGTTGGAACTTTGATAGTTCCGTTACTTCTGTGCGATTAGATAAATCCGATTTTATTGTTGTTCGTGATTTTTCGAAAGAACGATATTCTTTCGTTAAGAATCACTGGCGATGTACGATGAGTCCCATGGATATCGTTAGAAAAAATATTGCGGCTACATATGCGTCCGCCCGGGATGGAAATCTTGGAACGTCCTTCTTGAATAGTTTATATCGAAACCTCCCTCACTCACACCACCTTACCTCGCACTCAACCCCTGGAGCTTCTTCGAAGTCGAGAGAATGATAGACACATCGGAAGAAGTATGATGTCGAAGAACGCTAAGAGAAAATCGGGGGTCGTGCGAATTCGCCGAAGGATTATTCAAAACGAAGGTCTCCGTCGAAAATCTTTGTGGAGGGCAGACTCCTTTGAAAAAAAAAAAAAAATAAATAAATAAAGATAATAATGAAAGAAGAAAAAAAAAGAAATGAGAAAGATAAAAAAAGAAAGAAAGAATGAAAGAAAGAAAGGAAGGAAGGAAGAAAAAAGGAAGGAAAGAAAAAAAACAGGAACGAAAAACAAATATATATGTATATATATATATGAAGAAAATGGCGGGTATGCTACCAAAGTGACAGTAGGTAATCAACGTGGTTGTGACCAAGAAACAACATGGGATCAGCTTAGAAATGCGGTTTATAATAACTAGCGTTATAAAAATACTTGTAAACACGTAGCTCAGAACGGATCGTATGTCTCTTTTTAAAAGGGATACTTTCGATTATATAAGAAAAAAATGCAAAGTGACGAATAGATGAATAATTTTTTGTTTGTTTGTTTGTTTGTTTGTTTGTTCATTCGTTTGTTATATTTCTCGATCGTATTAAAGAAAACACAAATTGGACTTTACCAATTTATAAAAATGATATGAAAAATATGCGCGTATACGCATCCTCGGTTACACACGAATAATACGACACGTGAGCGATTGTGATATACTCGTGCGTATGATGCAGTTTTGCGCACACACAAAGGTCATAGGTTATAAGAAATATATTATCGCGGAACTTTTATATATGGGATCGAAAGAGATCGCATTTGAAAAATGGTCTTTTCGATCGTCGATTTACACCTGTTCTTCGGTAATAGAAGATATATACATCTTTCTTGTACCGTGTCCACGTTTATTAAACGAAAAGCACAAATGTTTGGAAATAATACGAACGGCCATTTATAATAATAACGTCGAGAAGAAAGAGCGCATGGTGCTGACGTAAAACGACACGCGCATGTCGTTTGCAAAAAGTTAAGCGTTAACATTTAAACTCTAATCGAATTTTGTTCTCTCGTCGTACCTCATTTGAAATTGCAATTTTCTTTTGTTTTGCGCCTCATATTTATAAAAAAAAAAAAAGAAAGAAAAAAATTCTCATGGAGAACGAAGGCCTTAGAATACAATGTTACTCCTCCGACAAATATGAAACGATTTCATGGTTAAAACGTTAAACAAAAAAAAAAAAAAAACAGAACAAAAAAGAAAAGAAAAAAGAAAATGCAATGAAACTCTTGCTATATTATACATTGTCCTTTTCTTCTCTTTTTTTTTCATTTTTTTTTTCTTTTTTCTTTTTCTTTTTTTCTTGCGGCACATGTCACATGTATTCTTAATCACCCAGTAGATTTTCTGACACAGACCTTTTCAGCATCCCGGGACGTTGATCGCTAATACCCACAATTAATTCAAATAATTCTACGTAAGAAAACAATGATATATGAGGATTAGTATTAAATTTATACATACTTATTGTGTGGACGTGTCAACTCCCAAACTCCTTCTATTAAGAATTTTCCTTTATTCCTATCCTCACTCTTTATATGTTTTTTCTCATTGATCGGTGCCTAAACGATTAATATAATTCGTGTATTTTGCACGAGCGTTTTTAAAAAAAAGAAAATGAAAAAGAAAAAAGTCCGTCATTGAAAAAGACGTGTATTTATAAAGAAGGAGAAGCGAGAAACGTCGTCGTTTATACGCGTTATGTGGGATGTGACACTTCCGTATGGCATATAAATATACATATAAGCACGTATGTAAGTAACTTTTAGATTATTTGAGTAAAAGAAAAAAGGCATACATAGTTGATAGCGTTTTATTAAATGTTGTGAAAAAGTCTCTCGTCTCTCGTCTAACGTATTGTCTATTTGTGTACGCGTCTATATCATTCCCATTCCTCGTGTTCTCTCTCTCTCTCTCTCTCTCTCTCTCTCTCTCTCTCTATCTCTATCTCTATCTGTCTGTCTTTCTCTTTTTCTTACCTTTTATATAAATATCATATCATCGTCAAAATGCATGTTCAACGCTTTATCTAAACGTTATTTAAAGAAAATTATAGGATCGTTATAGCGAGAGCGACCAATTCTATGTAATAATTAATTATTCCTTCGTAATCTAAAATGATGATAAGATTTATCATTAAGTGTCTTCTTTTCTTTTTCTCTTTTTTTCTTTGTTTAAGAACCACGCACAATCCAAGACTGCAATTCTATTTGATTGTTATACCTTCGTTCCCGTTATAATTTTTTGTAATAATTCCGCGCACACGCACACACACACACATACTAAGCATGTATGTAAATTTCATCATTATGAACGACACGTTTTTCTCTTTTTATGTAGTACTCTCTCACTCTCTCTCTCTTTCACGAGACATTGCGAAGTGTGGCCAATCAAAGAGAAATGATTATGAACGAAAGGAAGAAAGAAAGAATCGATGCAGAGATAAAAACAGGTATACCATTTTTAATCGCCACGTTTTTTTTTTCTTTTTAATTTTCTTTTCTCCTCGCATTCGGAAAAACTCGTAGAAAAGAATATCAATGGAATTTTTGAAATCGCCGCCATTCTATCACGAGGAGATGCGCGCGCCGCCACCGGCACAAAATGGCGCTGTAGCGGGAACGGAGTAACTACGGTCGGTCGCGTCGTAGTTTTCTTTCGTGATTGCGCCTTGTTAAAAGTCGAAGGATAGATCATTATTTCCATGTTATTCGTTCATTTATAACGGGATGTCTATGTTGTAAACAAAACGATTCGGTTAGAAGAACGATTAGTCGTCGCAAAGTTAATCGTACGCAAGTATTGGAAGAATTCGAAGAGTAAGAGTGGGGAAAGAGATTGGCATGGGAAGGGGGTATGAGAGGGTCGGGGAAAGGTAACTCCGTGTCTTTCCAGTAGTCATAACGTGTGTTATAGCTGTGAGGAGTGGATTGTAAACCGTAAAGAGGGAGGAGGAGGAGGAGGAGGAGGAGAGAGTGGAGAGGAAAAGAGGGAAGTACTCGCCGGTTGGTGGTGGAATGGTGGCGGTAGTGGTGTGGTGTGTTTCTCGTGTCGCCGAGACCGTCTGGTGGAAGTTGGCGTTTGTCCGTGAGCCATCGAGGAGGTTTGTACGTTCGTTTCATATACTTTCGTATTTCGTTAGGAACAACGGGAACGACAGAAGCCATAGGGACACGAGTACATCGAGTAAAGGAGTATGAACACTTCGTGTCTGTAACGTTTTTTAGGGGGATATCGCGACGATAGAATTTGGAACGGGCATGAGATTGGACAATGTTTTTAACGGTTCATTCGGAAAGTGCATAAGCCAAATATGGCTAATTAATGGTGTTTTTATAAATAGTGCTATTTAATGTGCGCGGCGTGCAAGTGCCGTTGACGTTTCGTGTGTCAGTGTCCTCTTTCTCTCTCTTTCTCTCTCTTTTTCTCTTTTTCATTCGGCGTCTCTCTCTCTCTCTCTCTTTCTCTTTTATACGGAAACCGTTCTAGTCTTTCCTCTGGCGTGCATCGGAAAGAAGGGGATAGAGTAACGGAAGAAAAAAATAGAGGATATATATATACATAGAGAGAGAGAGAGAGAAATAGAAAGAGGAAGAGAGAGAGAGAAAGACTGCAAGCTTCTCTCTCTCTCTCTCTCTCATTGCCATGCCAAATGACAGGTGCGAGGCGCCCCTCGAAAGATTATCCCCATTGTTGACCATAGGCTACGTCGTTCCCGCGTTATTCTTATACGTCGCCGTACTCGCAGAATGACGAGATTACGTCGGGCCTCATCGTTTTTTCGGAAGTCAGGCGAAGAAGAGGAAAGACAACAGCAACGACGACGACGACGACGAAGACCAGGAGGAGTACGGATTCCCTCGCGCTAGCGACAGGCTATGAGCGCTGACAATGGGGACGACTCCTTGGTAATTATCATACCTTTCTCTTTTTCCCTTACTCTCTCTCTCTCTCTCTCTTTCTATCTTTCTTACTTGTTCCCTTTCCCCATCTTTCTCTCTCTCTCTTTTTTCTATCCATCTCTTTCTATCTGTCTTACTTGTTTCCTCTCTTTCTTTCTTTTCTATCTATCTATCTATCTTACTTGCTCCCCCTCTCTCTCTCTCTCTCTTTCCATCTCTTTCTATCTGTCCATCTTTCTCTCTCTCTCTTTCTCTTTTTCTCTATCTATCTGTCTATCTATCTTACTCGCTCTCTCTCGCTCTTTCTTTCTCTTTCTCTCTGACACTCATTCGGTCGTTCTCGCACGCTCGCGTGCGTACGCTCGACGGTTCTCCATACCGTTTCCGTTTCCATCGTCTCGTTTTGTTACATTGCAGCCATGAGACACCGAAGCGGTGCTCGTTATCGCTCGGATTGCTTCGTCGTGTACTTTCAAATGCACCTGATCAAACGTCTACATAATTATAAATATATATATATATATATCATATTAATGAGGTATCGCGATATCCTTTGATACGCCATATCTATTATTATTATTATTATTATTATTAATATTATTAATCGATTAATTGATATTTTATTTAAAGGATTTGATAAAGTTAGTTTCGAAACACGTTGTGTTATCATCGATTTAATTTTGAATTTAGATATATCTATATGGAAGGATTATAAATTTTCTGTGCTTTTAGACGTCATGTTCTTTCCTGTTTTATCTCTATTTTCTTCTTTACATTTTCACAGGAAATTTGTGAAATATGAGCGACGGATTTGTATCGTTCTTTCTCTTCCGGTATGTCTCTAAACGAGATCGTATGACGTAGGTATATACTTCGAGCAGGCGCTTTCACCTAAAAGCGAAACGCTAACGATGTGGCGTCCTTCCTTCTTACGACCCTTTCGTGAAAGTAAAATCATTTCAATGACGGCAAATTTAAGCGACGAAAATGTTTGAAATTCAAGAATGAACCTATTCATGCGTGAACGATGATGATAATGATTATGATAATGATAATAAAAATAATAATAACAACAAGCACGAGACAATAGTACAAAAATAAAACTTAAATCTGAATAATGCATCATACTACGAGCATACACCATAAATAATAATTGAAAGTGAAAACTAGAAACTATAGTTGGATAGAACGATATAGACAAAGATAGGGATACCGTTAATAACAGACAAGCCATCATATTACGAGATAAAATGTAAGAAATTAGTTATCCTTATAGATACATGCATCAATACCGTATGATAAAAATATATTAACAAAATGTGAAGAAAGAAAAATAGATAAAGATATGATCAACTTGAAATAGAAATAGAGAGAATATGGCAACAGAAAGGAAGTAATAATAGTATCATTGGTATCACTCTACATTTGTTCACAAAGCATTTAACTCAGCTCGGTTTACAACGCAACATACATATCAGAATTCAAAAGGCAATAATTTTAATAACACGTGAAATATTAGTAGTAAATTATTAAATCAATAATATACATATACAATAGTAATATATGAATAGATATATCAATAGCTCGTGCATTAAAACTATCCCACGATGAAACGCACTTAAACAAATATAAAAATAATAATAATAATAATAATTTATAATTTTATATGTAATAATAATAAGAATGATTATTTATTGGATTAATCGTAAAGAAATTTTATTCATTACACATTCATACATATTAGAACGATTAAATCTTATGGATCAAATATTTAGAAACAACGTTGATCGTAAGGATTGCAATAGAAACTCGGGATTTCTTCTATAACAGTGAAAATGATCGTCTCACATATGGACGATGAAATCCTACGTAACAAATTGGCACGTGGTTAGTCACGTGGTGAGCTCTCTCGATCATTCTCGAATGACTTCGTAAATATACTTCGTTTTGAAAAAATATATCTAAAGTATCGAAAGAATTCGAAATTTTCTTATTTCATGTTTTCAACTTTGACGTCTCTCGGAATACGTACACGCGTGTACAGTGCATACAAACATATATATATATATATATGTACATATGTACGTTTATGCATACACACTTACGTATTTACACACATACTTATGCCCATATTTATTTCTATTGCAAATATTTGAAGATTCGTAGAATGACGAGTTTGTATTTACGATTCTTATTCGTAACCAAACGAGTGACCTGATGTTTTTCTTTGGTACAAATTTAAATTCTGAGTAGAATCGTATAACGTAAATGTTATATACGACTTCAGTCGTATTTCATTGGTTGTCTTTTGAATTTTCGTTATGCCAGTGTATTCTATTCTTTTTACCATTCCAGTCACAGTCCGAATTCGAGGGTCGTGCGTTCAATGACATCCAAGAGTCAATGAAACTCGTAAGCTAAGGTAGTAAGTTCGGTATCGTGACACGCTTTTGCTATATTTACACGCTCGTTAATTTTATCGATCCTTATTTTTTTATTTTTTTTAATCAGTTCTTTCTTCGAGCTCCAGGATCTTGAAACGGAAACAAGATCTTGTTCTTTTTCTTTCCTTTTCTTCTCTTTTTTTTTTTAATAATTTATGCTAAAACATTTATGAGTAATAATTGTGTATTTGTTTTTTTTTTTGTTACATTATTACTTTTAATCTTGTATCGTTCGTTATTTTATTTACGTATATTGCATTCGTCCATCGATTATCATCGTCATTTCTATAAAAGTTTAAATAGATTTATATAAAAATATTAATCTAAATATTTTTTAAATATTACGAAGATCTATACAACTTTTATATTATATAGATTCATATCAACGTGATCCGAGTTACAATCATTTGAGAAATTTCGTAAAATTTATCGTCGCATTGAAATGAAAGTGAACGCATTTGTAAAGTACTTAGCAGTCAATCAAGACTCCCCGAGCAGTAGTTTATATTTTATGTTAGACGGATAGTGTAGTAATCTCGACGTCAAGGCAAAGGAAACATTTAGGAATACTTAGAATGCATTACTTGTATTCGAAGGAACGAACGAAACGCATATTATTCGATATAAATGCGAAGAGACGCAATGTAGTAACGCTATTTTTTCTCCTTCTTTTTCTCTTTTCTTTTCTTTTTAAATACATTATTTAAGATTCTTTTACAACAACGAGTTAATAATTTTAATTAACACGAAATGATCGATGGTATATGTTTCCCAGTTATGAGTTAATGATAATAAGTTATTAATTTTCTCGAATTTATTATGAAACAAATCAAAGATCGTTCGGCCAATTTGTTCTTATATATTTCATTTGTTGTTATTATTAAATGTAAAAGAAACGTTTCATTCGATATAACAGAATCATCGCGTTTATTGGGAAAGGTAGGCCGGGGTAAAGCGTTTATGAGAATGCAAAGTAATACGTGTCAAGTCTAACGAGGCGCGTCGGGTCTCGTCTCGTCTCGTCTCGTTGCGGAATGCAGAAAGTTGAGAGAGAGAGAGAGAGAGGGTGAGAGGGAGGGGGAGAAAAAGATAAAAAAAAAGAAGTTAATGTAGCGCAAAGATCGACACAAGAGTTCACGAAAGAGAACGGAATGCTATAAAAAAAATGTTGTCCTCTTTTTCTTTTTAATAAACACACGGACACCCACCCATACACCTACACACAAATATTCATTTATTCATTGAGACATAGAAAATATGAAATCGTAGAAAGGTTCTATACGATCATCTCGATCGTGTATATGTATATATATGTTTGTGGTTTTAAGGGAAAATGCCGCTTGCTACACGTTTTCACTTTCGAGATATATATTGTTTATAAAGTTCTGAACGCGATAATATTATTATTATTATTATTATTATTATTATTATTATTATTATTATTATTATTATTATTAGCAATGTTTCCTTGTTTTGTTTTTTTGTTGTTGATTCCTTCTTTATTTGTTTTTCTTTTTGCTTTATAACGATATAAATGCAAATATATTTCCATGCACTTTTTTCCGACAAAAATACATATAAATTATATTCCGCTGACCAAATTAATTGTATAAACTCAAATTTATTGAAATTGTAACATACGAGGTTTTTTCTTACATCACAGATACACACACATCTATAAGAGAGCCGTTCCAATCGACAGAATAACCTCGAGGAGTCGACGAGACGTATCGATTTCAGAAATGTCACCAAAAAAATTGGTGACCGCGTCCTGTCCGAGCCGACAATGTAGATACTTTTACATTTTCAGTATTACTCGAACTATCTCAAGAAAAAGAGATAGAAAGATAGATAGATCGATGGATAGGTAGATAGAGACAGACAGGGAGACAGACAGACAGACAGGGAGAAAGAAAACCGGAGGAAACTCTTTCGCTACGTTGCGTTTGCACTCGATTCGAAATGGACATCCGACTTTCTCACGATCGAGTTGCCTCCCCGTGGGAAGATCGATTCGTGCGAATCGTGCGCGCGGGAGCACATTTTCCTTTCCTTTCCTCTTCGACGACTCGAGATGTGTTTTACTCGATCGTACTCGACTTTTTCGTTGCATCGTCTTATAACGGGTTTTACACGAACGCTTACAAACGGGATGCCGATCGTTCACGAAGAACCGTTTTTGGAAGTGTAACGTTAGAGTATCGATTGTGTCACTTTTTATCTGTCTCTCTCTCTCTCTCTCTCCCTTCCTCTTTTCTCGCTACTGTCTTGCGTTATACCGCATTACCGTGAGGCGTGAACCACGAACGTAAATCACGCTGTCCTGCTCGTTTCAGTTTTTTTTTTCATGTTTCCTTATCATCGGATAGTTCATGGAACTGTTGTTCAAATGGGATTTTTAATTTCTGTTTAATTAACTATGATTGAAAACAACTGAGAGAGAGAGAGAGAGAGAGAGAGAAAGAGAAAGTGAAAGAATTAATATCCTTTTTATCCGTATAGAAACATCCTTTGTTTCACGCTTGCTACTGCCACGATTGAAAATCGAACCGGTTCGATCGTATCAGGACTGATTGTGAGAGGTATCGTGTTTGACGTCAAAGGCAATCCTCACGACAGGCATGTTTACACGAAAGCGTGATTCACGATCGTCGTTCACGCCTCGTAGGAACGATGCATTATGACATACTAACGATATCCGAAGAAATTATTGATTTCTGATTATTTTACTTACACTAGTTAGTCAAATAATTAATACTTTTGCATACGAGCGAATTATTGTCATTAATTTTACGAATAAATTAACGGGAATGCAATCGTTTAAATCGGTGTGCATCTTAAAATAATAAATTTCCATCTAAAAATAATTCGTTCTTATTTTTATACGTTGATATCGATGGGATCGCGTTAAATTGTAAAACTTTCGGAATGTTATTGTTTCGTTTTGAAACAATGGTCGGTCAGTTTACATGATCGATCATTTTTTTTTATGGAATAACAACGCAATCGTTTCTATATATTTCATAGAGATTATTAGAGCATATCGGAAATACTTCGAAGAACGTTTAGATTTAAAATAGCGAAACGGTCGTTGTTAGGCCGTTTTAAATGATCGTAAGAATTGGCAAATTCATGTTGTTTCGTAACGGAATCTGGAAAGTTGATTAGAAAAAATGGAAGTTTCATTTACCGTACCGTACGATTCGTATTTCACTTCGTCTCATATAATAATAATTGTTACATCGACGAGTCGAGTCTAAACTTACGTGATCGAACGATCGTACTCGATTCGTTACCGATAACGTTACTCACATACATTTTCCGATAGTTTCATTCTTATTCGAACAAGTTAAGTTCGAACTTACTGATTTGACCGGTTTGAACCGATTAACTCTTTTGACGAATACGACCTTGTCTTTTATAATCTCACTTCTTCTTATTCTTCTTGCGAGGACTCGTACGTATTTGTGTGGAAATGCATGACGAACGTCAAGGTTATTCCAATTTGTCTTTGTCGAGAACAGGACGGACAATAGTAATTTTGTAGAATCGAGTTACGCGAATAAATTACTTATCTTTTAATATCAATGACGTTTTCAATTCACGTGTGTGTGTGTGTGTGTGTGTGTGTGTGTGTGTACAATATATTTTGTTTCGAAAGAGAAAATGAAGAATTAAAAGCACAAAATCTATTAGAGATTTTGTTTATATTCCAGTTTCATTATGTTAGATTTAATTCGCGTTAAAGAATCGAGTCTTTAAAAAATTTAAAGAAAAAGCTAAAAAAAGATATCTTCGATAGATAGTTCACCCTTTCGTTAATTTATGCGACACTTATCGAATGCCTCGCAAAATGGCGTATACGTGATAGCATATCCACTAATATGAAATATTTGATCGATCTCGTTAATAAGTAGATAATCTTTAAGAGTCGTTAGGCGTGGTGGTTCATCGTGAATCATTGAAGACACCCACGTTAAGATCTAAGAATCGTACGAACTATCGTGTGCTCCCAAGTACATTATTTCTTTGTCTCTTGTATAATAAATTCGTTAAATCGTTTTAACCGTAGGTTTGACGCCCTCGCTAAATAGGATATAGATATTAGGTTCTCTTTCGAAAATGGACGGGAACGCATGAACGTAGGAAAATGTTTGAACGGGGATTGAGCTCAAGGTCGAACGAATAGCGAGGGTAACACTATACTCGTGAGCGAAAGATTAACATGACTCTCTTAATTCTCATTTGTTAATACTCTTTAATTCGATTTACGTTTGGAATGGAACGAATTTAGTTTAACTTTGAGAATCACTGCTTAAGAAAAATCATCGTGCGTTTCTTAATAACCGAAAGCTGAGAATAATTCGTGTTCTAACGTGAAAGTTCCGAAGAATATCTTCCCCAAGAGGTGCGGGCTCAAAAAGAGAAGACGTTCACGACGTTAAGGATCTAATCTTCATTTTCCGTTCTATTCTCGTCCTTGTGAGAATAATTTACGTTCTTCCAAATCTAGTTCTTCTCTCGTCTCGTTCTCGTCTCGGTCGTTGACTCGACGATTCCTCTTTCTCCTCTTCCTCCTCCTTCTTTTCCTCCTCCTTCTTCTTCTTCTTCTTCTTCTTCTTCTTCTTCTTTTTCAACAACGACTATGACTACGACGACAACGACGACGACGACGACGACGACGTCGTCTCGCCTTATGGTTGATTTTACATTAGCAATGCTATAGTTTAAATTAATCGTTGTCTGGCAAGTTCTTTTTATCTAGCCTATCTATCCGAAGTAGGTTTTTAGCGATAATAAGGCGGTACTTTCGAGATTTATTCGAGTCATATGTAATAGTGAATAAGTTAGAAAGTCGATTTCAGAAGAAGGGTTATAACGGAAAAGTAATATAATATTCAATCCGGGATACAGAAAAGATCATGATGACGATGACGATGAGGATGATGAGGATGATGAGGTCAATGTACGGTACGTTGCTTAAGGCTCAAATATTTATCGTAGTTAACAGCCGAGTAGTTTGTGGACCACAAAAAGGGTGGGGGAAGGGGGCCAGATATAGAAACGCGATTCTCGCGTATACGCATATGCGCGCTCGTACGAAAGCGAAGGATCTTGAAAAACGATTAATGTAAGCCCAAGACATAATTATCCGCGTCCGCCGCACATTTGCGGTTTTAAAAAATACCCTGGCTCATTCCGTAAAATCCCTTTCAGGGGTGCTCAATCTCACGATAATTTCATTCTGCAACTTTTTTCTCTCAATGTTTTCTCCTTTTTTTTCCATCTCTTTTTTCCCTCTTTCTCTTTTCTTTTTTTTTCCTTTTTTTTTTTTTTAAACAAATAGTCGACGAATTGTGACTTATTATTTTAATGTATTTTTACAAATGGTTAGATATAAGCCTTTTTGTTTATTTATTTTTTTCTTTAATAGATAGTCGGTGAATCATTTCCTGCGAAAAACGGGGAATACCTTATTTAGCATGGTGTTTAATTATATGCATAACCATACTTATCGTAACTCGTTATCGCTCACGGTTTCGTGCCCTTGAATTCTTTTCTTATCTCGAGTCGGCTATTTTTTTCAACGAGGTGCAACGTTACGAGTAGTGACGTAAAGAGTAGTCGATTCTAACGTCGAATTACGTCACAATAACGTACGTCACGTCTTTAAAACTGTTTGTTAATTATTTACTTGTCTCTATATATATATTTACGTAAATCTCTACGTCATTTAAACGCGGATGAAAGCATTAGCGCAGTCGCTTTCGATGAGATCGCGTGGATATCGATTAGCGTTATACTAAAACAACGATTATTTCGATAATTTATTTCATCATTTCTTTTTTTTTTAAACGATTCAAGCCTATTTGTTTATTTATTTATTCATTTGTTTCTTTTTCTTTTGTAATCGTTATATAACGTCAGACAATTTGATTTTTCATAGGAAAACCTTTTACATAAAAATTGCATAATTTTTTTGCCTTTCTATGTTAGAAATTTGTTATTTTCATTGTATCTTCCTTCTCTTTTTCTTTTTCTTTTGTGAAACTAATACTTTCGAAGTTAATCATAGTGGAAAAATCAAATCAGATCGTTGGACATGTATAATATCGAAGGATTCGTTCAGAAAGAGAGAGGGAGTGAGTAAGGGGGAGAGAGAGAGAGAGAGAGAAGGAAAGAGGATATTTTCTCGGAAAGCTTTGAATAGACCAAAAGATCGTAGAACCCTTCGTACATCGAGACGACTTCTGTTCTCTCCAGTACGAAGGGATGAGTCGAGTTCGATGACTCAACGTTTTATCGGGAGGGTAAATGCGAGGGTAAATTGTCGTCTAGTCTGGCTGGTCGTTCAGACGAGACAAATATTTCATTGAATTAATATTCGATTTCGTATCATATTAATTGCAGTTATGCGTATTACTTATTTTATTTGTGTATTTTATTCACATGGAGAACGTTAGGTTTTTGATGATTAACGCGAGAGAGAACGTAGTAAGTAGATGAGTTCATTAATTTTTTTCTTTTTGTATTCTTTCTTTTCTCTCTCTCTTTCTTTTTTTTTTTTTTTCTTTACAGTATGTTGCAACGACGCGAATTAATGTAAAATGCAAATTAGATGCGGTTAATATATTACGAGAAATGGTCGTGGAAAATACGGAAAAACAAACGCGCTAGGTATGGCAGACCAAATGGAAAATGAAATAAAAAGCGAAAGATAAGACGATAGTTATTGGTGACTCATGTTACTTGACAAAGAAACATCGTTTATGTTTTTTTTTTCTTCTTTTTTCTTTCCTTTTTTCTACAATTTTTTCTTTTTCCCTTCTTTTGTTACGGTTTCAACGGTATAGACCAATAGATGATTCGCGAGGGAGGAAAGAAGGAAAAAATTGAGATTTCAAATCTTCGCAAAACCGAAAAAGTGAAATCTTAAAAGTACCTACTAAATTAATCGAATATTGTTATTTATCTATATTTCATTTCTAACAGAATCTCGAAATGTGTGCGGGAAAAATTTAATTATCTACTTGTTTAATTATCAAGCAAATAATTCTAATGTAGAAAAATGATCATCTCGAAAGCAACAGCAAATTATGGTATTAGTTTTTATTAAATAAAATAACACTTCAATTTTAATTTTGTCTTTTCATAAAATAGATCAAAAATTATATTCGATATCATAGAAATATACAAAGATCTTTCGTTGCGTGATCGTCGATATCAACTATAGTGAATTATTTAATATCATATATCCTATTTTCTTATAACCATTGACGCAAGCATTCTTTATCGGAATATTTACGTACATATGTATATTCGTTTGGAAGTAATATCGTTTTCAGATTTTTCAAGCGGGGTGTTTCGTTTCTCGTTTATATCGCATTGGATTTATGAATGAATTAAATCGATGAAATGTATAGTATGCTACTATCGCATACTCGAGAACGCGCGATAAGAAAATTCATGGAGAATTTTAATGCGTGCGTTCGAGTTACCGATAGAGCGGAAAGCGATATGCCTCGGTAAAATCAAACATTGATGTTACCGACGTCAATGCAGTGCCGTATATAGTTAAACGATTAAAAGTTACTACGATTCGTGTTCTTTCGTAATTGGAAACGAAATGTTGGATAATAATCGCATGTCTAATCTACATTAATCATTACAAACGCAGTAGGATCGTCGTAAGAAATTAGTTAATTGTGTTGCGGTTGGCTTATATTAAATCAGTATATTAAAAGTTAAGATTTATTTTAATCGAGAAAATAAAGAAATAAGAAAGATTCTGTGTTCGAGATAATTTTTCTAAAAATAAGGGAACAAAGAAAATGAATAAAAAATCTGTAGCAATAGGAAAGCGGTCGGTGTGCATACGGTCGATCGGCGGCTCGTTCTTATGACTCTACTTCGGCTCGACTCGGCTTTATTCGTGTCGGCTCGGTTCGGTTCGACTCCCTCCAGCGTCGAGATCTCTCGTCAGCCGGCGGCGTCAGTCGTTGCCGTGACATCGCGTCGTATACTTTATCGTTGTTCGTTCTTGACGACGATCGAATCATCACACGTTTCCGATAGGATCTTGCCATTTTTTATATTATATTCTAGTATTATCGACGTTTACGTAAACTCGTCGATCAAAGAATATTCAAGTGAATTTTAAGTGAATACGTCATTATGGAAGGAATTTGACCGACGCCAGCTTCGCGTCTTTTTCGATCTTTCTTTACTCCTTTCTCTCTCTCTCTCTCTCTCTCTCTCTCGTCAGACAAGAGAGAGAAGAGAGTCGAGGATTGTAAAAGGTAGAAAACCGGTTAACATCTGGCGATCGTTTCTTCGACGGAGATCTAAAGTGTTGAAACTGACGAAGCTTTCTTTGCCTTTAATTTGTTTATTCATTTATTTCCTTTTTTGGAATTTCAAAGATCAATTTTCAAGATTAGTCTCAAAGAAAATGTATACTTTCGATAAAGGACCCGTGGGAAGAAAATTTTAAACAGAAATACATACAAAATCGTTTTCATCGTTTCGCAGTTCGAAAGATTGGAGATATACCGTTGTTCGAAACTTTGTTTAGATTTTTCTGTACGGTAAGAGTCCTTCCCTCCTTTTGAATATGTCCCTTCTTATTGAACTTTTATTGTATGTGTGTGTATACGATTTTCGTTCGATACGCGTTTAATACGACTTTCGTATTATTAGATTCTCAGAGTAAATAGGATTTGAATTAGGATTAAAGAGCTGGGTCATCGATAGATAAGACTTTTTAAGTGGAACGGAATAATCGTTATACATTTCGCGTTATCTAATATCATTTTGTTGAATTAACCATTTTTCGATGTTACTACATAGCTATGCATCTACATAGTTTGTTTCTCAAAGAAACAATTTATGTATATACATTTACAATACTACGTTCAAAAATAATTTAAATGCTAATAATTGATATGAATAATTTTGTTAATCAGAAATTTACAGAAGGTCGATTTAAGGAGAAAAAATCTTTAGTCGTAATATTCCATATAAATATTCACACATTGTTTCAATAACATTTATGTTTTTGTATACGTTTACATGTGTATTTACGTTCTCCGACACGTGTACGTGTGCCCCGGAGCGGTCAGTCTCACTCTGATCTCACAACAATAACGTTACACGAGACAGCGCACGTGTTTTCGTAAAACGTATCATTCCTTTATTACGAATATCTTGATAAAAAAGAATCTTGTTAAAGCACGTGACGAATCAATCTGAAACAATATTTCGTTCGATCAATGATTACATTTATACGTATGTATGATACGATTAAAGTTAGTTATTTAATGATTAGGTTAAATTAATGAATTTTTAACAGTTGTAGTCTCGTCGTCATTCTAATATATTTTTATTATTATGAATTAGATAATCGATATGAATGACGAATATCAATGAATAAAACGATTCGATGATTTCAAACGTGTCTACGACGTTGTAATTTGTTAATTCGTACGAATTTCAATCATTGACGAAACTTTTCGTATAGACATTATTCTCCTCTTTCAAATATTACTTTATTCAAACTTATCTTCTTAATTGTTTTAAAATAATTTGAAAGCTTCTGAATTTTAATAATATCGTAAAGATAAAAGCGTTATAGTACTGTATTCACCTATATTATATACAAAATAACGTATATATTTTCATACAAATCTTAAGGATTTTTCAAAGAAAAATTCTTCGAGGAAAATAAAATAAAAAAAGAAGAAAAGGATAGAAAAGTCTTTGGAACATTAGATTCGCTTTATTGCAACGTATTCTAATGCTTTCTCTAATTCGTTAGACGATTTGCGAATTTACTTGTTATCCGTTTGCGTGTGTCTGTGTACACACACACACACATATGTATAAATATAATATATGTATAAGTAGAATTGCCAGAGAGAAAAAGTCGAACGAGATCGTCGAACAAGGCCTTAGCCTATTTATCTAGTAGAACAGTCTACGGATCATTAGTTGGGTTGACTAGCGTCGTTGTTGTACACCTTGTGATTTTGATTACTTCTTCTAAACTAATTCACTTTCGAGGTGGATAAGGAGAGAAGGGTAGGAACACCTGTGGTCATACCGATACAAACAAAAAACGAGGACGAACGTCCATTGTGGAGTAACAGCATCTTTTATTTTCTTATTCTTTTTATTTTCCTTTTTTCTTTTTTTACATACGCACGTAGATCTCAATAGTACACGTTCGTAATATTATTAATATATAATTCGCATATAGATTAGAAAACTTAGTCGAGCAAGACGTGTTTAGTACGTCGACAATACGTTAGCACTTAATTGATACTCCTTAGAATAACTTTGAGACTAGATCCAAGGAGAGTCTCTGGTATGTTGCCAGGATGGGATTACGAATTTTCGATAATCTCGGATAGATCTAAGACAAATGATGAAATATTTCATCATGTGTCTGTCTATCTGTATGTACGTATGTTTATCGAATCGGAAAAAGAAAGATGGTTCAAATTGGAAGAAATATTTATGTACTTATCTTGTAGGC
This sequence comes from Vespula vulgaris, assembly GCF_905475345.1. Lineage (NCBI taxonomy): Eukaryota > Metazoa > Arthropoda > Insecta > Hymenoptera > Vespidae > Vespula > Vespula vulgaris. The sequence goes on along the minus strand of NC_066595.1, from coordinate 5,007,017 downwards.
ATACCTATTTATCGTAAGAAAAAAAAATATGCATGAATAGTTCGGTTAAGCCCGATTAAGGGCACGACAAAGAATCTTTAGTCGTGACGTTCGATGGCCCTCCACCGCTTTGGATGGATTCCATACTTTCGGACTTATTTTTTTGGCGCATCCTATTTACGAGTACCCAAGTGTAAGTAGGGTAATTTCGTCGCATATAGAACAGGCATTGTAAAATGTAAAGTTCAACGTTTAAAGCGTAGTTTAAAATACCTAAATCGAATCGATCGTATTTAGAGAGACACAGCTGGTGGGGCAAGCGTACGAACGTACACGACAAATCGCGACAAAAAATATCCAGAGGACGAAAGAGTCATGTTTTGTAAACCAGTCGAGATTCAGAGAATTTGAAGGAAATACCTGGAGATTCTCAAGGTCGGAATATTTTTCTCAACCAGTATGCTAATAACAAACTAAAAGGTTTCTTCTTTATCTCTTTCTCTCTGTTTTTCTTTTCTTCGATTCTTACTTTCTCTCTTTCTCTTTCTCTTCTTTTTTTCTTCTGTTTATTTATTTCTTTTTTATTCGAGTAAATCTGCTCGAAATTCGTGGCAAGTTATTCGAATGTTTTCAATCCATATTTTTCTAAGGTTGTTTCAAATCGTTCTGTAATTTTACCTTGGATTATTTCGAAAAATATGTATGAATGTATTAAGTAATGAAAATTGTATATAACTTTTCCGTTCGATTCATTCGAATAATTCTATTTTATTTTTCAATGTAACTTTTTCGACAGAGTTTGCTATTGTTATCGAAACAAATATACGTAGAATAAAGCGAAAATAATCCAGATGAGAACGGAGAAATATAAATATTTTTTTGTAAAGAGGAAAAGAAAAGAAAAGGAGAAAGAAGACAAAGAAGAAAAAGATAAATAAAAGGGTTGTGCTAACTTGATGCAAGAAACAGCACGATAAGATGAATAGGTAGAATGTTTTGATTAATCTGGCGAGTGTCAACGAAGTATAATTCTCATTACAACGACGCGCGCACACACACAAATACAAATGCATACGCACATAGAAAATTATGGTACGCTCGAAGAAAGTCGCTTGTGGATATGACGACGAAAGAGAGAGAAACGCAGGGGGAAGGGATAAAAACACAGAGGGGGTTGCTATTAGACGACAGACTCTCGGGAGAGAAACGCGTTCGTGCAAATCTCGCGGACTTCTCTCTGCCCTCGTTTCTTTCCAGGGAAAATTATTTCTTTCGCGAAGCGTACGAGATTGCGAAATTTTTCCGCTCTTTTTTTCGACCTGCAACACGTTCTAATTTTTTCTTTTTCTTTTTTCTTTTCTCTTTTATTATTATTATTATTTTTTTTTGTCGCCTTCCCATTGCCTTCTTTATCTTCGAGATGCATAAGTGAGAACGAACGTTATCGTGAAGTATGGAATAACTATGAAAAACCAGAGATCGGATATGTGTGTGTGTATATATATATATATATCTTTTATTTTTTTTTAATTGATATAAATTAGCTAATAAAAAAATTATATGCATATATATGTATATATATATATTTTTTAATATTAAATTTCAGGAATCGATCCTAATCTTTTTTAATCATTTTCTTTTTCTTTTTTTTTCTTTTTTTTTTTTTATATATATATATAAACAGATCGGTTGCGCCTCGGCGTTCGGTGACCGGGTAAAGTACAATACAATTATCATCGTATGAGGAAACGTTAGTCACTCTTTGGCGTCATATTTATCGTTAGTTTCTAATGAAATTAATAAACGTCGGAATACCGTTGACAGGATGTTGCATCGTTATGCATTTACACACACACACATATGTACCTATATCTCTCTCGAATCTATTCTACAAGTATATATATGTATATATCTATATTTAATATAGGTTTAAATATAAATACTTATTCTCATCAGGAAGACAATATTTTTCTCATAGAATGATTAAATGTCAAGGAAGACATTTTCTATGAGATGTCAATAATGAAGATTAGATAATTAGAAATTTACCTGGCACGCTCAATTTTTTTTTCTTTTTTTTTTCTTTTTATTGAAATTTCTTTTATTTAATTTATCAGACTGACGCAATAAAATGATATATACTATATTTACTCTTAGAAATATTTGAAATAATAATTTAATAAATAGAAAAATTCGAAATAGTTCTTTTGAAGGCTCGCAGATACGAGAATTCGATCGAGAAAGTAATTTCGTTGCATTTTTATCGTACATATTACGTGTAAGTTTGTCGTTTCGTTTTAATTAATATCGGTCGCTCGTCACCGACACGAAATTTAATTGCAGGGGTTCGTTAAAGTCGTTGTATACATAGTTTATTCGATATTTACATACTTCTGTGTCTCACTCTTTCTCTTTCCTTCTCTCGTGTGACAAGTCGTGACAGGCTATTCGAGTTTTATCGAAACGAGGCGTCGACGGGCATCGACACTTTTATCGTGGAGAACTTTTGTTCGATCTTTTTGCGTTTTATCCTATCGTACGTCCAACGTATTTTCGTTTCTTAGATTCTCTTACTTCTCATTTCTTTTATTTTATTTTCTTTCTTTATTTTTCAAAGCAATCTTATCTTTTTGGGATACATGAGTTTGTAGAATGTTACGAACGTAATCTCTTGTCTTTATATAAAGTTGTCTTTTAATACCATTTTTCATCTCTCTTACTCTCTCTCTCTCTCTCTTTCTCTTTCTCAATGTCTAATTTCCAGCAAAAGGAAGAAAAAAGAAATAAAAGAAAAAAAAAAGAAGAGAAGAAAAAATTTATTTAATTAACGACATCGATTATTATTATCATCAACAAGTTTAAAATGGACAGTCAGTCGATCCGAACGTTATATATTTATTGAATACATATTCATTTCTTTTTCTTTGAACGATGTATTTTTAACGATAAATCAATATTATCGGATCAAAATTATCGAAGTGGAAAGAGAAAAAAAGTTTTACGGATCGATTTTCGATCGTTTAAATGTTGTTTATTCGTGCGATACGAACGAATATCGAATTCGATACGAACGAATTGATTCGATACAAATATCGAAAGTTTTCATTTGTATTTAGGAATATTTAATGGAATATTAATATTGGACGAGGATTGCTCCCGTTCTTTTTTTAATTTCTTTTTTCTTTCTCTTTTTTTTCCTTTGTTTTTTTTACGAGAATAAAAGGAAAAAAATCCGATATCGAGTACTCCCTCGAATATAATCATATCGATCATTTCTCGGGCGAGAAAAATCCTAGTCTCTCAAAGTTGAGAATGAAAATGAAGTTAATTAATGAGGAAGACTCGAAGAAAACCACATCGTCGATTGAAAGTTACGACCTTCCGATATTAATTGTCGACTACTTATCGAAAATCGATATCGGGAATATCGTTTTCATTAACCCTTCTTGTTGCATCGTACGTACGATGCGTTCGTACGCATCTGAATTTATCTCGTTGGCAACGAGACTATATATACATATACACATATGTATATCGAAGGTTCAATTTAATAAAAAATATCGATTTCTCGAATGTAGACTTCGATTGTTACGAAGAAAATGTTAATTAGCAAATATTATTATTCTTGACATTGTTACGTCGTTTAATATATTCCTTTTTTCTTTTTCTCTCTCTTTCTTTCTTTCCTTTTTTATTTTTTTATTTTTTTTTATTCTATTTATCGACAGATATTCGCTCTTATCGAGTCTCTTGTCTTTCGTTACAGTCGAACGATGAAAACAGCTGTAGTGGATAAAAATAATCAACCTGTTTGTCTCTTAGAAAATTCTATGAAAATTGATTAAAGCCGATAAAGAATTCTCAGAACGAAGAAACGATCACGTCAGTTATAACCGCTTAATACAAAGGTTTCAACTTCAAACGAATCCCTAATTTACAGATCGTTGGCGGAACTTTATCTGAGAAGAAGATTGAAACAAAAATGTGTTAGGCAGATCGGTGATAATAATTTGAACGTATCGACGAGCTTAGAAAGAGAGTATCTTGTTCTCTTTCTTTCTCTTCCTATTCCTCTATCTCTATCTCTCTCTCTCTCTCTATCTCTCTCCCTCTTTCTCTCTCTCTCTCTCTCCCTCTCTCCTTCTCGAAAAGATATTTTTTCGAGGGAGGGGAAGAAAATAGTACCGATAAGAGGAGAAAGTAAAGAGATTAGAAGGTGAAGAAGGAGAGAAGAGGAAGAGGAGAAGGAGGGGAGGAAAAACGTTCGAGTGATATTAGGACGTGGATGCTGTGGCCCGTGTTGGGGGATGACGGGCTAAGCCCAACGTCGCCCCCGCCGGCGGCCAGCGTTAAGGGCGTCAACAAACTGGCACCCTTTCTTCTTTGCGCACCCTGCAAGCCGAGCCAAAGGAAGAACCAAAATTCCACGCAGTGGTACGTGCAGCAGGTAAAGAGACACGCACGAAAGCGCTACTCTTGATCGTTTCTTTTTTCTTTCCCCTACCCTCTCTTTATTTTCTTTCTTTCTTTCCTTTGATAATTCATTGATTATTTCGTACGTCTTCTGTATGTGTGTGTGTGTATGTGTGTGTGTGTGTAGGTGTGTATGTATTATTTTTATTTATTTATTTATTTATTTATTTATTTTAATGATATCTCTCTCCACATTGTCTTGCTCCCTCGTCTTTTTTTTCACTGTTCTTTCTTTTTAAAATTTATATTTTCTTTCTTCTTCTTTTTTTTTAGAATGTTTTACTTCGCTCTGTCGTAGTTTTTTCGTCGTTGAATATTTCATTTTTTTTCCATTTGATTCTTCGTCTTCGTATGTTTTCTCTCTGTATCTCTGCTTGTGGGTTTGTACGTATCGCGCGAGTCTCGATTTTTCTGTTCTTTTCTTTTCTTTTCTTTTATTTTCTCTTCTTTTTTCTCTTCTTTTCTGTTTCTTTTTTGTTTGTTTACAATAAAACGTTCCTCTCGTTTGAGAGATTCGTCGTTTATAGAATGCGATTAAGTCAGTTTCGATAAGATATTGCGTAAGAAGAACGCACCTTTTAAATGTCTTGCTTGCGGCGTGAAACCTTGATCTGGAATTCTATTCTTTACCTTTCGTTTATTTACTAATGGAAATTCGTACGATCATCGAAATCGATAAGTTGATATACGAGCTTTAAATAGAAATTTTCTTTAAATTTTATAGTATTTATTCTGACACAAGAGTTTGTGGATAAATATATTAGATATTAAATGAATAGATGTTAAGTAAAATTTAAATAAATAAAAAATGAAAATAATGTTTCAATGAAAATTACGTAGTAATTATCTTTTTTCTTTTCTTTTTTTCATAAAAAATTATATTGTCGCATATTATGTATATTAAAATTACGTTAAATACAATATTAATACATTATAATTTTGCAAAAATTTTAAGTGCTCTTTGTGAGGAATAAATCGAGATAAAGTTATTTCTTGGAAACAAAATTTTTTCACTTTTTTTTTTTTTATGAAGTTTCTATCATTCTCTATTCGATATTATCTATTATTTTCCATTAAGACTACAATTTGTTAAGTGACGTCAATGGGAAAATTCGATCGATTTGACGGATTCAATGAAGAGATAAAAATCATAAAGATAGTAAATGTCATTCGTGTTAACGTAGTAGACGGCATCGCTCGGGGGAACCTTGAAAATAATAAATATCAATGACGACATTGTTCTTCCTCTGTGGATCAAATTCTTTTTGTATAACGATGTTGAATATATATATATTCATATAGTGTAGGTATATATGTGTGTATGCATGCATGCATGTATGTATATATTATGTATATATCTCGTAGTAGCCCGAAGCACAGGCGTTAGCAACGTAATCGAATAATCAGGGTCACAGTGTCATCGGAACTATATCGTTGTCTTTAATACTACGCGGAAATGGTGGGGGATACGATGATAGTAGTACACGCTTCGATCGAGTCCATAGTAAATAAGTAGTAAGTACATGTGTATGCAATAAGAACGATTTATTACTTACAAGGGAAGGTCATGACATATAATCCTGGAATTTTTATATCGGGTTAAGATTATATTCAAGAATGGTAATTTAAGATATATTCTACCACGTTTCGACCCTGTTGTAGGTCTTTTTAAGAAAAAGAAAAAAATTCTCAGTTGGAATTTAAAAATTCGAAGATCTGAAATGAAAGTTTGAGAAATTTTACCATAAAGTTTCAAAATTCAATTCGTTCTCTTTTTTCTTAAAAAGAAGATCATTTATACAAATGAAATATTTTCGGATATCTCTTAGATGCAATTATCGAGGAAATTTGATTTAAAAAAAAAGAAGAAAAACGTTTTTTTTTCATTCTAATACAATAGTTAGAAAATTATATATTGTGATTTCTGTCGATTAGAAAAATATCACGAAGAAAGAGTATAGGATCTAACGATCTACGTAATAAGCGTTTACACGCGACTCGAGTTGTAATCTTAAACTGCTCGTGACATCTAATTTCCTGGCACGTGACTCATCCTGAGCCCTTAGGCCCTAAAAAGAAAGAAAGAAAAAAAAAGAAAGAAAGAAAAAAGAAAAAGAAAGAAATAAAACACTTAAAGTTAATCGTCTATCCGCTACTTGCCGCAATAGTTAACGCCGGTGGCAACGCGACGTCTAACCACGGAACCATGTAATTATGCGTTACCTGACCGGAAACGCAAACTTTATTTCTGTTCATTCGGAATTCAAAAGGGAAGTGAGAAAATCCTTTTGTTCGTGGAATAACACGAGATATATTACGTTTCCACTATTACAGTTATTATATATCATTAGATTAGTATCAATTATTTTCGAAGAGGCCGTGTAACTCAAATATGCCAACATTGTTTTGAAATCTATTGGAGTTAAAAAATCAAACGTGTAAAAGTTAAACGTCCTATTTTTCTTTCTACTTGTAACGTAAACGAGGATTAAAAGATAATTTCTCTGTAATCTATATTTATCGGTGTATATACATACATACGTATATAGATATGTAGTAAAGAAAACTAACGTAAGATCGCAAAGCGGTTTCACACGCTCCGTTGCATTCCACGTAACTGAGATCACTATAATATCAAAACTCATTTGGAAAAGATTTGCTAACAGTTGTGACGTGTTCAGTGCAAATCGTAAATGACGATAGTACAAGAAAGACTGCACAAATGTCTATACGTTCTTTGAAGTTCTTTGACTACTTTCAACGACTTTAACATGCATTTCTATTTATTGTTAAGTATCTATATATGTATATACATACATGCATGTACTGTATAAAACGACCTTTTCCTTCTTTAGAGCTAGCAATGATCCGCTTTATCGTTCGCTCTTTGAACTTCCGTCGAGTCTCGTTGCCCACGCGATGACTTTGTCGCGAGAATCTTTCTTTCTTTACTTCTTTTTCTTTATTCGTCATCTCTTTCTTACCTCACATATTGTTTCTTTCATATATATATAATATATATATATATATTAGTCATTCGAAATAAATTCTTTCGTTCGTAACATTAAAATAAAAGAAGATCATGATTAATGAATGATTAGACTTCTTTGTTTTTTCTTTCTTTTTTCTTTTATGTCAAACTTGGGCCTTTTTTTAGTAAAATAAAATATATAATATAAATTATGGAAGAATTTAGAAACGTCGTTGGAATTTAAGAAATTTTGCAGCGACGCTTTCTTTTAAAAAAAATTATGAAATCGTCAATCGAGTTTATCGACGTACACCGTCATGTAAGAATACATATGTATATATCTACTTGTATAAATTATATTAATGATATAATCTTGAAAAAAAGAAGAAAAAGAAATTATGGTTTGCAATCTACATGTTTATCGTTGTTCGTGGATCATTTCGTAGAAAGCATACCTATGTACAAAAATGATAGTATCGACGAATCGATCGGTTCCGGAAGCATTCTTGGAATCTTGTGTGAGGAATCGATTCAGATAGTCACGACGAGGAAGAGAAAGTTTCTACGTCTTGGGATTGTATTCGGTACAAATTTCCTATAAATCAATCGAATATTCTCTATAGTCTTGAATAATTTGCATGCCATTGTAATTGTGTTTCGTAACTTCGTTAGACGTAGACGTGTAAATCGAATTGATCGCTATAATTACTTGTCCCAGTTGCAATATATAATATTTATTATCGTTGTTATATTATTATGTATTATTTTTACGTGTTAGTATGTGTTATATAATAATCGCATATATTTACTTGTATTTTTTTGTTTAGATCTATTTATTATGCATATTTCTATGCATCTGACTTTGATTATTTCATTTTGAGATATAGAAATGTGAATGGCTTCGATTCTTACCTACTTTTTTTAATTGCAATAATATTTTCTTTATGAGTCGTTACATGAAATTATGTAATTTATTGTTTCTATTTGTTAGTATATTTTTATATCTTATTTTACATACATATATGTATATATCGAGTACATTTTAATGCATCAAAACAAAAAAAATAGATCTGTCACATTTATTTATATTCGATTATTATGCATACTCTTACCAATTGCAATTTTCACGAAGAACCATCGTAAAATTATTCAAGTTTCATATTTCTATTTATTATTACGAAATGATTAATTTTTTTATCTTGTTTCTTCTTGTTCTTTTTTTATTCTTTTCTTTTCTTTTCTGATCGCATATAAACGTGCTCTCAATATGACTATAGTTTAGTTATAATTTAAACGCTATATAGGTAGTCTCCGTTGTAACTCTAACTAGGAAGATGCTTTTTATAGCGATCTACATTTCCATCGACTAAACAACGTAAATGCAAACGCTACCAGATCTCAAGATGAACGTACAAATCGTAACGTTTAACAGCGCATAACATTGCAGCACGAGATCGACGCTTTTAAAACAGACATTAAATGTTCTGGACGGCTTTAACTTTACGCTATCGTATTTTCTAACAACGAAAATATGATATATAAATAAATAAATAAAGAAGATCGAGAAAAATCTTTCTCTTCTTTATTTTTTTTCCTTTTTTTTTTTTAAAGAAAATATTTATCAAATTCCGATAAAAAAATATCTCCTGTCTCGATGTACTCCTGTGTACTTACGTGAACATGAAATTATATAAGAAGTGCTTTCAGAAATAACTGAAAAGAGAAGTATTACGACGTAAAGAGAGAGAGAGAGAGAGAGAGAGAGAGAGAGAGAGAGAGAGAGAGATAGACAGAAAGAGACAGAGACAAGTATTTAATTATTATCGCTTAGCACTGTGAGAGACTTTGATACGTACAATCGGATTGTTCGAAGAACAATAGACTTGCTCGTAAAGTCGATCCTATCAGGGCTATTCTCAAGGACGAGAAGGTACGAAGACCTCGAGTCACGATTGGCTTCGTTTTTATTACTTACTTTAGAATTAAAAAAGAAGAAAAAGAAAGATGAAGATGAAGATGAAGATGAAGATGAAGAAAACTTTATTTACTTATTGACTTAAGAGAGTCATTACTTTTTGAGTTAATATTCTTTGATATTTATATAAGATATAATTACGTGAGATAACAAGATATATTTATGTATGTGTGTGTATATATGCACATCGAAAAAGTTTGTATCTTTCTGTTAGCCCTATATAACTCAATTTTTTATCATATCTACAAGAATAAAAAAAAAATTATATAATATCAAAGTTAACAGCGTCACTTATACCAATATAATTATATTGTATTAAATATAACTTATACTTAAACAGTTTATATCATAAAAACTTCAGATATGAGGTAACAATAAAATTCGTGCGAGCGTGAAATGGAATAAGGTAAAACTTACAAAAAAATACAGTATAAGTGAGTGACATTAAAAATTACATAGCGTTATAAAGGAGGATTGGATTAGGCTATTATACAAGTACATACCTATAATCACATTTTATATGACAATTATCATTCGTTTCTTTTGCATGTTTCATATATATTATCACATTGCATGTCGATATATATATATATATATATATATATATATATATATATATGATATATATATGATGACACACACATACACAATAGTATCTATTAGGTATGTAATAAATATAATTTTTCAGATTTGATCTCGATTTGATCGAAAGTATATACACACATACAAGTACGATAAGAATCTTTCGGGGTAACGCACGATTGATGATGGTCCCTCGTGATGGTTTGCAAAGGCTATCGTTGTTCGACGATAAAATGTCTCATCCGGTTTAGTTTAGAGGAGGATACAAAAGCATGGTGGTACTCACACCGTTTGTTCGTTCGTCGTCATCGTCGTCATCATCATCATCATCATCATCATCATCATCATCATCATCATCATCATCATCGTCGTCGTCGTCGTCGTCGTCGTCGTCGTCGGCTTCGTCGTCGCCGTACTTATCGTACTCGTCGTACTTATTGTACTCGTTGTACTCGTCGATGTAACGAAAAGAGAGATACGCGAGGTCAAATCCGTCGAGTGAATCGGCCGGGCTCAATTATCCCAATAAATTCGCTGGGTACACGGCCGAGCAATAACGCGTTCATTGATTAGCTCCTCTGCTATTATGAGATGGAGAAAGATAGAGATAGAGAGATAGATAGATAGATAGATAGATAGAGACTGCATGCATGTAACTTCATAGTCCGTGAAATTAGGAACGTTAATCATTGGCAGATGCCATTCTGTTATCGTCCTTTCCAAACAGTCGTATTTTCACGAATTACTCAAACGAATTATTCCAACCCTTCTTCTCTTAGTTTCCTAATCGACTTGGCACCGTTTTCTCTTTTTTTTTTACAGCCCACGTGGCGCTTATGGGGCGAGGAAAGGGGCGATGGCGTCATATACACCGTCTACTTGAAGAAAGTTCGTTATCACAGACCTACGAGAAGCCTTTCCGCATCGGTAAGTTCATTTTCTAATTGAACTAGCTTCGGATAACATAGGCCGGGACAAAAGTTCTTTCAATAGTTTTATTATTCTAGCTTATAGTTTTATGATTTGTGAATTAAAAAAAAAAAAAAAACAAAGAAAAGACAAGAAACAACTTTCGATCGAACTTTTGTATTGTTTGAATATTGAAATAGTCGAATGATTTACGATATTTGTCGATTGGATATGAACATGTATATCGTTGAATTTTGTTCTCTTTTTTCTTTTTCTACTTTTTAAGATACAGTTTATAAGTTATAACATATACATATATTGATATTGTATGATTAATTAGATTAAATTATTAAACGTTCGCGGACGAATGCCGATCATATTCATATACAAACGATCTACTCACGAGGACGATATACTAAATGAAAACTAGTGGAAACGTAGAAATATAGATTTTCCAGATAATATCTATTGATAGAGATAAGACAGTGTGAGAATGAGATCATTCATTACTCGCACGAGGAATATTGCGTGTACTATGAGAGTAAAATATTTCGTTTTATAGAAAATATGAATATATCGTTCGATCCATCGTGAAAGTAAAGTCGAAGGGTTTTTATCCTCTATAAATGCAATTGACGATCGAATAAAATAAATTGCTATGTTACGTTATATAAATTTCTCCGATGAAATAGAACGATCGATTGATTTTCTCTCTCTCTCTCTCTCTCTCTCTCTCTCTCTCTCTCTCTCTCTCTCTTTCTCTCTCTCTATATATATATACATATATTTCAGGATTCGGACGACGAGATCTCGCATTTAGAATGGGAGACCGTAAGAGTACGTTTCTTAAAAGCGGGTACCGTTCAACGTCTCGTAGAGAGCTTAGCCAACGACGATGGAGAACTCGAGTCGACCTACATCAACGTCTTCCTTGCGACATATCGTGCTTTTACCACACCGCGAGAAGTCCTCGAACTGCTTCTCGCCAGGTACGATGCGCTCGACGAAAATACAGGCGCCCTCACCGGTGAACAACATCGTAAAACCCTTATTCAGGCGCTTCATGTTTGGCTCGACGCCTATCCCGGTGATTGGAAGACACCACCGAATCATCCACTACTCGCTAGGCTTCTCGATTTTGCTCATCGACGCTTACCTGGCTCGGAACTCGAGCTCAAGGCTAGGCATCGTTTGCATAGATTCCAACGCGAGGATCAAATTGGTGAGATCTTAGTTTTTATTTCTAGTCTGGTCGATAGATATAATGTTAATATTTTTCATTATTTTTATATCTAAAAGAAGGACACATTGGAGATTTTTAATTACAATTGTCATGTATTTGTTCATCAACCGATGACAATATTTTGTTAATGTTCTGATAAAGAGAAAAGCAAGTTCTTACTAGTATCAGTTTATTTATATATAAATTAATATTATTGTTTACTGTTACGGATATTGTAAATACTATAATGATATTACAAAAATGTTTATAGTAATAGTATCAAGTATTATTAATATCAAAGGTAATATTATAAAGACGAAAATTTTTTTTAATTTATTTAATTAGTAAAAATATTAAAAATTTTTACATAGCCTATCGACCAATTTAATATAATTAACATCGAAATATGTGTAATCGTAGTTAGCATTCGTCAAATAATCGTCAGTCGCTTTTAAATTAATACGAATATTAATTGAACTTCCTTTTCATTAAGCACGATCGTTTCGTTGGAAATCGTCGAATGAATCGATATAGTTCTTTCGTTTCTGACCTCCAACATCTTCTTCGGAGTGCTAATCATTAATGTGGAAATCTAAAAAGATGATATCATCGGTCGAAAAAGGCAGACGCACGTTATTACGTTATTTTCCGAGGAGTATGATACATTGAAATTACGTTGATTAAAACCCGTTTCCTTAGGATTACAATAAAAATTGCAAAAAATTTTACGTATAAAAAATTAGAAATAACGATTAATCAGTCGTAATAAAAAATATCATGGCGCGTACGATCGCGAGAAATGAATCGACATTGTCTAATAGAGATTTCTTTAAATCGATCGAGTTTGCCTTTGTTACGTAATTTTTTTTTATTTTTATGAGATCAAGTTTTAAAGCACGTCTGATGCGGTCGTCGATGTTACATTAACGATACGAATGTTTGCTACCGGATGTTTGCTCGTGCTCTTATCACGATCGGTTGGAAAACGTCGATGAATATAACGCTGGTTAGTTCGTCGTAGAGAATCATCGGCACGACTGAATCATTGCCGTGACTGGATAAAGACCGGCCTTCTTTGACTAACACAAGTCTCGTGTTGCACCTGCTCAGCTTGAAAGAATTCGCTCGAATAGAATCGAAACGAATCGGGGTTGCTCGTTCATCTTTATTTTCTCTCGAGTCATGATTTTTGCATGAGCGATTTAAAAAAAAAAAAAGGAAAAAAAGAAAGAGAGAGAGGAGATTAAGCGAAGAGATATATTGATTGAAAATATGTCGACTTTCAGACTGCGTGGTGTACGACAATAGCCGAGTTCATGGTAGTTCGGATTCGAACGGTGATCAATGGACCAGCTATACGTTCCCCGAAGTTCCTCAACGACATTTCGCCGAGCAATTGACTCGCATGGATGCCGAAGTATTCAAGAAACTCGTGGCGCATCAATGTTTAGGCGCAGTTTGGTCTAGAAGAGATCGTTCGAGGAATCACGAGGCAGCTACGGTCTTGGCAACGGTCAATCAGTTCAACGCAGTATCCTTACGCGTAATATCGACTATTTTGACAGAACCGACAATGAAGTCGCAAGACCGTGCGAGAATTCTCGAGGCCTGGATCGACATCGCGCAGGAATTAAGAGTTCTCAAGAATTTCAGTAGCTTGAAGGCTATAGTTTCCGGTTTACAAAGTAATCCGGTTTACAGGCTGGAAAAATGTTGGCAGTCTATGCCAAGAGAAAAGCACGAATTGTTTCGAGAACTCGAAAGAATTTTCTCCGAGGAGAACAACGCTTGGACGCAGCGAGAATTGTTGATCAAGGAAGGGACAGCTAAATTCGCTGACACCGCCGGTAGAAGCGACAGACATCTTCAGAAATTATTTCAGAAGCAAAATACTCACGCTGGAGTAAGTTCTTTATTCTTTTCTTTCTTTTTTTTTTTCTGTATAGTTTCACGCGACGGAATACATTATCCGACGAATGATTTTTCTCATCGGGAAATATTTCGAATTTCAGAATATCAGTTACGGCACGATACCGTACTTGGGCACGTTCCTGACGGATCTCACGATGATCGACACCGCCATCCCCGATACGATAGCGGACGGTCTGATCAATTTCGATAAGAGACGGAAGGAGTTTGAGGTACTCGCCAGAATAAGACTGCTTCAAGGTGCTGCGAATGCATACAACTTTAGTACGGATCCATTGTTCGATCGTTGGTTCCATTCCGTGGTGGTGTTGGATGATCGAGAGGCGTATAAATTGAGCTGTCAAATCGAACCTCCACCACCCGGTAACACCTTAAATAGTCGGGGCAAGAAGAAGCAGGTCAGGCCATTAAGCACGATTTCGTTGATCCTCATTCGTTCCCGAATGTCGTACTTTAGTCGAAAGAAGACTCAGCCGAAATTTGCGTTACAGAGTCATCAGGGTCATCGGAAGAACGACTCGATAGCCTCTACGTCGAGCTCTAGCAGTTCGCAATTCTACTGCGATCTCGATTCTCTACCTAGTTCGCCGCACAATTCGTTGGACCGTCGTACATCGCCTTCGCAAATGTCAAGCTCCTCTTCGAGTTCTTCTCTACCCTCCTTGGACGTGTCCTTGAGCTCGGGCGGAGGTGGCGGGGGAGCGATCGCTGCCAATCGTTTGGCCCCACCCAGCGGGGCTTCTTTTACAGCGAATGGAAGTACTCCGAACTTGGTCTCCAGTCCGAGTCATTCGCACAAGAATTCACCAGACTTTTACATTATTAAGGTTACCATGGAAAGCGAGAACGTAGAAACGGACGGTGTGGTGCTTTACAAATCGATCATGTTATCCAACAACGAGAGGACTCCCCAAGTAATACGTAACGCTATGCTCAAATTAGGGATCGAGGGTAGTCCCGATCAATATACTCTCGCTCAAGTTTTACCCGATCGAGAAATGGTTCTACCACATTCGGCTAACGTTTATTATGCCGTAAACACCGCACACAATCTTAATTTCATTCTACGACCTAAAAGGGACGTCAATGATTCTGCCACGGACAGTCCGAAAAGTAAAACCAGTCACAATCACAAACGGTAGTGTTGGCTACACGAGGATCTTATCCTCGGTCTATCCTCGAAACTTTCGGTGCGGCACGATCGTCTATCGCGATTCGAATGCGATCACGAAGGATAGGGGAAAAAAAGAAATAACTAAGATAGAGAAAACATTCCTTTTCACTTTTTTTTTATTTCTATTTTTTCTTTTCTTTTTTTTTCTATTTCTCGAATCAATCCTGCGACACTCTCGATACTCGATTATATTCTTTCGAAGGAAAGAAGTTTCGTTTGCATCGAATATCCGATATTGAATCTCATCGCGCTCTGCCATTCGGTACGTTTCTCTATTTACTTGTTTACTTTTTGTTTTTCTTTTCCCTTTGTTCTTTTTTCTCTGTTCTTTTTTTTTTAGAACCATGACAGAGCTGTTACTTCGTACATCGATTCGTAAATCGTTTGATCGAACGATCGCGATGCATTTAATTTATAAGATACGTCATTTTTATTCTTCTTCCATTGCAACGTAACGACGGACTAATTAATTAAGTGTTAGCAAAATAAAACAAAAAGAGAAATCGTTTAGCATGGATAGGTTTTTATCTATCGTATAGAGATTGTTTAGTCTTGAAAGAAATGTAGATGAAGGATTGGTATAATATTACAATGTAATATCGAACGCGATACGTATATTTACAAACGTTTGCGTTATATACGCTACACACACGTACGCACACACATTCATTCTTTCACACACACACACACACACACATACACATTTATATTTACCTAGCGGTTATATTGAGATTATAAGGAGAAACAATTTGCCGAAAATAGAGAAGAAGAAGAAGAAGAAGAAGAGAAGGGTCCGCATTGGAAAGAAAGAGTATTATTGTGATCGTTGTATATAAAAATCTCTTAGAGTTCCGTGAATCGAGTGTTATTCGTAAAGGATTGAATCGGCCAAGTGGACCAAATTTAGATCACCCATTTGAAAGAAAACTAACGGGCAAATATCTTGTCAATTAATTATTTTCTTTCAAACGAAACGACAGAAATACGTCGGTTTAATAATTGAGAGAACCTTTCGAAGAGAAGACCAAAACGTATACATAGAGATTTAGTCTCGTTCGATTGAGTTATTCGAAGAAAAAAAAAAAAAAAGGAAAAGGAAAAGAGAAAAAGAAGAAGGAAAAAAAAAGAAAAAAGAAAACAAAAGTAATAGAAAAAAGAAATATACAGATAAAAATGGTCAAACGAATTCTGTGATATTGGAGTCGCTTATTCTGGCCTCGAGAAATAGGATAGATCATCGACGATCGGGTCCAGTTTCGATGCGAAATCAATACATTTTTTACTTTCATTCTCATATCACGAATAAATTAATTAATTAATTAATTAAATAAATAAACAAATAAATAAATGAATGAATGAATGAATGAATGAACGAACGGACTAACACAAATCGGCAAGGAATGAATTATTATCGTTCGATTTTATTTCAATCGGCAGAATATCGATATATTTTTGACATGCAATATATACGTACACATGTAAGAAGGAAGCACCGAATAACAGCGAGGGAAGAAAAAAAGAAGAAGAAGAAAAAGAGAAAAGAGGAGACTATCGTGGGGCGATTTTTCGCACAATAATAACAATAATCGATCGAGCTTCGTTTTTGATCTAATTACGTGGGTGTTTTTCTTTTTTCCTTTTTTCTTTTCATGTTGTTTTTTTTCTTCTTTTCTTTTTGTTTATTTTTTTGTTTGTTTTCTCTTGTTTTTTCTTTCTTTCTTTTTTTTTTTTAAACTAGGTTTAGGCAATTTTGTACTTATCTTCGTCGAACTCTCTCCCTTCGTTGGATATTAGCTAGTTATTAATTATAATATTATACGTGTATACACCTATCCGTTAATTGATTGAAGTCGCGTCGTGCAAAATGGATGTATAATGTGAATCGATAACGAAAACGAAAATAGATGGCCTAAACTTTTTCCGACTTTTTTTTCTTTTTTTTTTCTTTTTTTTTTTTTAGAAGATCCTACCGGCACAAATCACGTATCCACGTAACACGATCGTATCCATAATTATTTATTATCGTTATTATAGATGTTTACGTATATTTTCGCCCAGACGATGCATCTTCCTGAAATAATTTCAACGTAAGTTTTACTGTCACGATAATCTCGATTATTATTGAATCCTTTATCATCCTAACAACATCATTTCCTCTCCTTTTAATTAATCGCAACATAAATCCTGTTTTTTATTCTGTTCACAATAGATACAACGTATCCCGATTATAAGAATCATCCTGTATGGATTTATCCCGTATCATTTAAATATCCAAATCCTCGAAAGTTTCCCTCTTGGATGAACGACGATGCGTTAGTTAGCAGCGATAACGTCGTTCCATCGAGTCGATGAGTGGACTTCCGGAATGCAAGTACATCCGGCACGCGAACCTGTTGAGCCAAGGTTAAAATGGAAGAAAGTGCAAGTACCCTAAGTTTCACCCCGAAAGGCAGGTAGGTACGACTTTAGCTTCGTCTTTAGGTCGTGCTAAGAATAAAACCGAAGGTAGACGACAATGTTCCTGGACGATTTGTCTTATCTTTATCTTTATCTCTCTTTCGTTTTCTCTCTTTCTCTCTCTGTCGATCTCGTCGTCTTTTCTTGATCAATATGATAACGAAAGCAAAGCTTTTATCGTGACGAAGATGACGACGATCGTGACGATCATGACGATGACGATGACGACGACGAGAAAGCATTGTCTAACAACGGAAGTTTATATTGGACGTTGCCACGAGTTTAGGAAACTGGCTCAAGGTCATACCGACGACGTCAGAGATAGAAATTTGCAAACTGTAGGAATTACTGTAGGACGTATAGGTATATTTCTTGAGCTTAGAACTTTGATCGATTTTTCAAGTGAATTTAGACATTGCACAATCGTTCCGTTATATTTCTTGATAACTTCTACACAAACACACACATACACACACATGATTTAAATTAAAAAGTACGAGGAAAAAACTATAATTTGACATTTGAAAGTATTTTGTGAAGTTAAATTGCATGTCTGACTACGTTTAAATCTTTCCACTATGGACTGACAATTTATCGCACTAATGTTAGTCTCTATATATAGGGATACAATGCTAATGTTTCAAATTTATGTTCTTCGTCAAAAAGAAAAAGAGAGAGAGAGAGAGAGAGCCATATATACACGTATATACATATACAATGAACATTAATCAAATTTATATTTCAATTCCATATAGCATCTTTGCTTATATAACGAATACATTAATTGAAACGCCTACGATTGCCAAGAAAGATCTCATTTTGAAGGCAAACATTCAGTCGAATTCAAAAAGACGAAATGAAGAGTAGAAAGGAAGAAACGAGTAGGTGGAGGAAACGCATGCCAAAAATAGCTTCTTTTCTTTCTACGGATATTCTCTAGTTTTTTATATGTATATATATATACTGGTGTATTTGAGCACAGAAAATCGTCGAATTGTCATTCATGCGTATCGAGTTCGTATAGGACTCTGAAATCGAAAAAACCGATGCGTGATAATGAGTATACGAAAGAGGTGAAAAGAAAAACGAGTGGATTGGTATAGACGGTTCATTTTTTTTTTCTCTTTCTTTTTCTCTTTTTTCTTTCTTCTTTTTTATGAGCGATGAAACAGCAAAGGGTTTTCAAATCTTGTTAGTTATATAAATATGTTTATTTATAATTAACGATGATTTTGTACAATGACAGAGAGAATAACTATATCTTAGAAATTATTGACAAGAACGAGATAAAGTAGTATTTACAAGTTCGGACTAAAAATCTTCTTCTATTTAGGAAAACACAGATGTGTCCAATGAGCCTAGCGTAATTGTATCTACGTTGATCCTTTTGTCTTTCAATTTTCAACAGACTTTATTAATTCCACGTGATGATCTTTCACAATTTTAGATTCATAGAATACGTCTTGGTGTTTCGTAATATAAAAAAAAATAAAAAATTGATTAATACGATCGAAGAAAGAAAAACAGTTGGAAACGGAAACGATTGCAATTAACAATCATGTTAACATTTGATTTCTATTTAATCGATAGAAGAAAGATTTACGTTGGATCCTCAGTATAGGGATCTAATTGAAAACTAGAAAGATATTTCAGGAACAAATGAACGTTCGCGTTACGTGATAGGTAGATAAAAAGCATTCTTGGGGATGAGTTTGCGCCCTGTGTGCTTGGGGACACACAGTAGGGGTGGTGTATAAAAAGTTTCTATCAAAGTCTCGACAGATGGCGCGTCGTTTGTTGGGGGTCGAAGAAATAGAGATATATAGTCGCCGATTGAACCGGTGAACTCGAGGATGCAACCCCCGGCTGAGACCTCGGCATCCCGAGCAACGGCAGTCGCGAGCAGTCGCGAGCTTCGTGCCGAACTGGGGCGATGCTTGTCACTCGTTTACGCGATCACGAACGTTCGTCATTGCTGCTGCCGTCGGTAACGTTCAAACGTTATTTCTTAGATCCCTTTAACTGTTATCTTCCTTGTCAGCCTCCTCGATATTTTCTTTCTTCCTTTCTACGACCCTTACGAATATTTCCTTATTCTTCTCGACGCCATCGCGATCGGCTCGCAAGCTTCAACGACGCGACGATACCCAGGTCGACACGTGAGCACGACGACGTTCTACCAACGAGATGAGAGACGTGAGTTTCGAATCAATGTGAAAAAGGAAGCAAAAGAAGGAAAAGGGAAAGGGAAAGAAAAGATAAAAGACAGAAAGGAAGGAAAGAAAAAGGAAATGAACTTTACATCTTTTTGTATTATATATTTCTCAGGCTTTTTTTTCTCATTTGTTCGTTTATTTATTTATTTATTTATTTATTCGTTCGTTCGTTCATTAGTACGTTCATTAGTTCGTTTGTTTCTAATTTTCTTTTTTTTTCTCTTTCTTTCGGTATCCCATCGGAGGAGTTACTATCCGTCGTTAATTTTTCGTGGTTAAAGGATAATGTCTAATTACAGAGGTAACTTTGTGTTTCAGCGAATAATTACGTTCTCGTATTATTTCTCTATTTGTTAGTTTTACGTTAATTTTATCTCACATCTAGTTCGTCTTTGTTATCATAGAAAAAAAAAGGAGAGAGATATCTAACGAAGAACAAAGTGTGAAGAAATATCATCGGTTACTTCAATCGGATTATTTTGTCAAGGTCTTATTACGCCGACTCGTTCCTCGAGATATTGGAAAGAACACGAATTATGATCGGAGATCGTGGAAGCACTTGAAAGTCTAAACAGCAATGGCGCGCGATCGTCGTTCCGTTTCACAGAGTTCGTCCTTTTCGTTTCCATCGTCGATTATTTATTTTCTTTTGATTTTCAATGGCGTTCCTTTCGTTTCATTTGTACGTTTCATGAATTACACGTATCACTTGCAAAAGTGATTACGATTTTTTATCAAACGTTCTAATATTTTTGCTTAGCTCGAAGCATCGAAAAAGAGAAAGATTTGGAGATTTCTTCTGATTAGAAAAATAATTCCATGATTAACGTAACATAAAAATGGAATATCTCTGATATTTTTCTTCATACAAAGAACATTATCCGTCTTTTTTCCTTTCTTTTCTTTTTCCTTGTTTTTTTTTTTTATTCCCAGCTGTAGTAGATCCGTATATTCTATTTTTTTGAAACTCAAAATTCTTTTTACCACTGTTGAAAGTCTCATTAAAACAGGAGTCCGATATAATAAGGATAAGTAAGAAAAAAAATGTTCGAGTTGCGTCATTTCCTTCGTACGTCGGTATTGTTTAGTCAACCATAACTTCTTACATTGAGAATTAACAAGTTGCTAATTAAAGAGAGAAAGAAGACAAGTTTCTCATTAGTAATATGTTAATAATAATTATTATGTGTTATTTAATAATAATATTATTAATATTTATTGATTAATTATATTCGTTTGAATACAACCCATAATAATAGGATTAGGTACGTAAAAATAAATTAGAAATAACAAATTAGAAATAAACGGATTTAATTCAATGTCCTTTTTTTTTTTGATTGACAAATAAATTGTTTTATGATAACAATGTTTCAAGTTTATAAAAAATTTAAACGACGTCCGCGGGTTACGTTGAGTGCGTGCAAACTTCGTTATTCCGTGCCAACAAATCTGACGGTTAGCTTGAAAACCTGTAGATTATATGTTCTCTTGCCAAATTACCGAAAGGTTTCCGCGTGGTAACACAGAATTTTTTTACGCTCGTGAACTCTGTAATAAGATAGGTGGTAGGTATATCGAAGTTAGAGAATCGATGTTTTTTCTTCGGACGATTTCCTTAGGTCGCTTTACTTAGTCTTTTTCCTTTCGAAAAGAAAGAAAGTTAGATGGATTCGTCACGATATCGTTCTTCTATGCCGATCGATTCTACTTTTAACGATCATGCGATATAAGACCTACCCATTTATTATTGACAACGTTTTTTCTTTTTTCCTTTCTTCTATTTTTTCTTTCTTTTATTTTTTTCTTTATATATATACACACACACACACATATAATTCTTTATTGTAAAAATCTAAATTCATCGACATAGAGATAATTAAAGATTTCATACGTTATGTAATCTTCATACGATCTTTCATGGTTCCCCTTTTTTTTTCATCTTCATTCTTTACGTTAGATTATATTGCATATTAATAGACATAGCCATTTGTTATTGAGAACATTTCTTTTTCTTTTTCTTCTTTTTTTATTTCTTTTCCTCCTCTTTTTTATAATTTTTTATCATAAAAATTTAAATTCATCGACGAGAAAATTAAAGATCTTGTCTATCATTTTTATCTTCAAAGACGATAATACGATCTTTCATCATTTTTCTTTTCTTTTGTCTTCGTTCTTTACGTTAGATTATATCTATTATGTATACAGTCTATAGTTAGATACATTCCTATATATGTATATGCATGTAATCATCAGCCTAATGTTATAGAAAAAATTGTTCTCTTCGATTATACATTTATTACATAATGTATGCTTTTAATATTAGATTTATCGACCGATACAAATTATTAACTCCATCAATCGTTTTCATAGAAACGTCTACATTAAATTTCGTCCAACAGTTTTTTCAATGGCATTACGATTTTTCTTTTAGTAGATATTAAATATTAGATATATACGTATGATTAATTTTAGAAACATCTCTTTTCTCTTCTCATTTCATTCTATTCTTTTTTTTTAATTCTAATTCTTTTATCGATATAAATATGAGAGATATATCTTAATATGTCGAAATAATTATTATTAGTTCTAGCATTAATCGGTAGTCTGATGATGTAGAAAAAATATTTTTCTTCAATTACGAATTTATTATATATGTACATGTATGCATTTAACGCAATGAATTTACCAACCAGTCAAAATTATTTATTTCAATCATTTTTATACAAACGTTTATTTGAAATGTCGTTTAATATTTTCTTAGAAGCTTAAAAAATAAGTAAAGGAATATACATATATATATATTTGATTTTTAAATAAATAAATACACATGTATATGTATGCATATATATATTTTTTTTAAATGAAAGATCGTTATTTTGTATCTCAATTCTTTCTCGAAAGTTAAAAACGGGATCGAACGCACAGACACGAGATTCTCGGTAGGAGTAATCCGGGAAAATGTGCGCGCGCACGCTCACTTTTACGATGGAATACATTTTCCACGACGACACAGCTTTTGTCAAACCTTCCAAGAGCTTTTTATACGCGTTTACTAGTCGAACCGATTGGTTGGATTTACCTGCCGAATGCAGGGACGTTTACCGGATCCTTTTGTCCGATCGCTTCTTCCATTATCGAGTAAGTACTCGTATTGACAGGATCCTCTTTTTTAGAGATGCAAAAATTCAAATCTCGGATTCGTTTTCATCGATGGACAGCCGCCAATTTTGTGCTCGAAGCTTTACGATCGAATTTGAAAAATCCAAACGTCAATAATATCGTGTTTGCTTCTAGAAATAAAGCATGAACGAGAGAGAGAAGGAAAGAGATCTATTCTATTTAATTATATTCATGGTAGTGTTGGACAAATAGAAAATAACGAGCAAAGACAAGAAATTAAAAATAAATAATAATACTGCGACATAAACAATATAGATAAAAAACAGATAAAAAGAGAGACAGAGATTTTATTTTATTTTCTTAATCATTCTATTTTATTTAATTATATTCATGATGATGTGTTGAGAATAAAAGACAAAGAAATTATGTAAGTAAAAATAAATAATAATTAATAATAATAATTCGATGCGGAAAATGTAGACGATAAAAGATGTATATTATATATATACATGATATCTATTTCATTTAATTAGATATATTTATAATGGTGTCGCACATGAGAAGCAAATAACGTGCGTTAATTATAAATGAATAATAATAAATAATAGTTAAGTAAAAAAGAACAAAAAGGGAGAAATAACAATCATACAATATAGAAAATATAGACGAGAGAAAAATATAAAAAGAGAGAAGGAGAGAAAGAGAAAGAGAAATGGAAAAAGAGAGAAAGAAAGAAAGAAAACAGACAACATAGGAAAGCTTTAAAGTCGAACTTCAAGATATATGTATTTTTTGTTTGTCTAACGCTTTTTATCCTTGTAGACGCTCGAGTTCCCCTTCTAATGGCTCTAACAATATTTGTGCTTTAACTTACGATTACACACGGAGGAAAGTTAAAACTGTGAAATTCTCTTAAAACGTAACATTAGAAAATTTTTACTTTCGAATCGGTCTTGT
This sequence comes from Vespula vulgaris, assembly GCF_905475345.1. NCBI lineage: Eukaryota > Metazoa > Arthropoda > Insecta > Hymenoptera > Vespidae > Vespula > Vespula vulgaris. The sequence goes on along the minus strand of NC_066595.1, from coordinate 4,983,053 downwards.
CTTACATTCGATTCAATCATATCGAAAGTTGTTTCTCTGTTTGTTTTGCAATTTTAAATAATCTCAAATTGCTCGGATTACATGTTTCAATTTATTTGTAGAGATTTGCTTAGATTGATTAAGAGGACAAAGGACTTTACATTATTTTAACGAGTCCGATTAAAATATGTTCTTCTTACTTATTTATCGAATCGAATAATTTTTCATAATTGAATAATTTCAAGATACATCGATAATGTGTAAGAAATACGTTCCAGAAATTTTCGATTTTCTTCGGTTTTTGAATTCAGAAAAAATTTTTCTTTCCTTTTCTTTCTTTTTTTATACAGTTCAATTTCTTTTGGTTTGAAAAATAGAAAAAAAAAATGTCGGAATGATCTCTCGGTCTTTCTCTTTCTCTTTCTCGTAACACTTTTTAGTTCACGACCTCATGGCTTTTAGAATCGATCTTTGTGACGTAGTGCGTGAACCTTCTCCTTCGTGGAAAAAAGGCGAGGGCCCGGCTTCTCCATGTTAATAACTAATAACTATACTACTATACGTAAGTTCAAATATGTAGAAACTTAGGCGGTCGTTTTATTACGCCGTATATTTTAATCCCTTTCCATTCTTTTTTCAATTGAAATATTTAATTGAATCGAAAATCTCCCCAATGAAATATCCTTTATCAAAGGATCTCTATTTTATTATTTCAAAGAAAATATTCATTTCAAGTTGAAATTTATTCGAACGTAGTTAAGGAAAAAAACGTGCTATTACGTTTACGCTTAAAATCCGTAAGTTTAACGTGAATTCTGTGAATGACACTTGTATCTATCCATATTGAATGTAAATTCGAAGAGTATAAAATGGAGAAAGAAAAGAGAAATCGCATACATGAGAAAAAAATTACTTACGCGAATATATGCAGTCGAGTGGTGGTTATATAATTAATGCGTTGGAAGGGAAAAGAAAAATAAAAAAAAAAAAATCGATAATATTGCGAGCTTATGTATGAGATTATATTTTCTTTTTAGTCGAAACAAAACGTAATTCTACGAATCGGGGAAATATTCGCGATTACTGAAAGAGTGTTTAAAGTCAACGAAATATATCTATAAAACATTTGTGAAAAAGCAAACGAATCAAATGAAAACTATTTGCCACAAGGATTTGACTTTAACTTAGAGATATTTATTCAATATGAAATTGTGTATAGTAATTGAAAATTTATAATAAATTCGAATACTATTAAATTGTTGAGCAACGTTAAATGTTGAGCTAACGATTTTACACGAACATACGGTTTTAACATAGGGTATATACACGTACATACATATTATTTATTTAATAATGTTTTATCAACGTACGTTAAGCTTACGTGCAGGTAAAAACGCGATATGATTCATGCGAACTTAATATTCTTAGACGAATACATGTGTTGTAGATACGTAGTATGTCGTGGACAAACAAATACGCATAAAGTTCGAGTAACTTTTTCTATTACCTTGTCCCTTTGTACATACATATGTCCATGCGAGTTAATACTTTTAACTTCGTTATTATACTAAACGAAAATATCATCGTAGACATCGTTGTTAAAGGTTTTAATTTTAGGGACGTCGTATTATACGTTAGAAGAAAATTCTTTTTAATTATATCGACGATAGAAAATAATAATTCGTTTAATTTTATTTTTTTAATTATTAATGTTCCGAGTATTTTTTTTTCTTTTTCTTTCTCTCTTTCTCTCTCTTTCTTTCTGTCTCAAGAGAATATCATCGGGCTGATATACGTTTCCATTGTGTAGACTAAACAAACATAAGCAGCGATTAGTCAACGGAATATCCTAGATTAGCTCTATCGCTTTAGCATTCGTACTTACACTTGGCTATTTCTATATCGTACAATTAGTTTAATAGTATTAATTCCTTAATGCATGATTCGGTGTATTCTCTCTTTGAAATTTTTAACGAGATCAATTATTATATATAGAAATGTTATAGACTGTTTCATAAAAAATACTTTCGTATATGTTATTACATATATTATCTAAAACTATATTAAATATTAATACAATCTTTTTCCTTTTTTTTTTTCTTCTCTTTGTAATTCCATAAAACCGCATGCATTTAAGGTTTATTTATTATTTATCATTTATACATAGTCAACGTATTATATTCTTTATTATCGATTTAATAAATATATAAAAATATGATGCCAATGGAGTATGTCTGTCTCTGCGTGACCGACTTATATTTTTCTTTTTAGTTCGAGTAGATTGTTTGGTCGGTGTTAATGGAAAAAAAAGAATAAGAAAAAAAGAAAAAAAAAAAAAAAAAAAGGAAAAAAATAAAAAAAGGAAGAAAAAATAAAAAAAGGTAAAAGTCTAAGGGGTAGTTCGTGAGTCTAGAATTTTACACGATCTATCTGCATACATACATACGTACATACGTACATATATATATATATACATACATACATATATAGTAAGAAATAAAAATACGTTACTCGGCCGAGTCGGATCTTTCTCGTCGTGCTGAGTCGTACAATCGACGTTGAATACACGTATCTATGCAAGAACGTCACGCGAAAGGGGCGGAAGAGGGAAAGGGAAATTGGATTCGATCCTTCGATTCCGTTTAGAGTACCATTGGGAATACTGCTGCTGTTCGAGAAAGACAATTTCTCTCTTTCTCTCTCTCTCTCTCTCTCTCTCTCTCTGTCTCTATCCCACTTTCTTTGCTTTTAAAAATTTATATATATATATATATATATATATATATATATATATGTATGTATGTATGTATTATAGAGAGTATTGTAAGTTCGTGCGCTCGTTTGTAACGAAAAATATCGTGACGGTGAGTCGTGTCTTATATTCTTTTTTTATCACGACTAAGGTACAATGTAATTAACGTTAGATATAGTATAATCCTAAAAAAAAAGTATATTAAATACTAACTGCACGCGAATAATTTTCGATTTGACTTACTTAGTTTTATAAGAAAATCGACTAGTTCGAGTATTATTTTCGTTTTACATGAATTGAAATTATATCGTATATATTTAGCTTCTTTTTTTAGATCGTCGGATTAAATAGATAAAAATTATATTATGCGGAAGTTATGGTATTATATATATGTATATATATATATATTGTTTCGCAAAAATTAATTTCGCATATTAACACGTATTAACAATTTTGTTTATTCACATTTATATTTAATCCGTTCATCTTTATTTTATTATAATTAACTCTACCTTTCTAATTAACCCTACTTCTTTCTTTTTTTACATTAATATTACATTTTATTTAAATCGGTAAACTATCACGCCTAAACCTTTGTAGATTTCATTAATTCGCGATATTCTTTTTTTCTTTTTTACTCAGAATCGGAGAAACAATAATGTATAGTAAGGGAAAGAAATTTATTTTCGTTCTGGTTGATTTACGTCGAAGATACATGGGAATACGTCGATAAGATTTCGTATGTCACGGCGATTGCTTTCGTAGTGGTCGAAAAGTCTCACACAAACTCGCACGAATTTACACGTGTTTGCTTTACATTGCACGATATCGTGAATATTCAACATTGCGACGAACATTGCCACGCAATGCGGTGTTAAGCTTTCTCTCTTTCTCTTTCTCTCTCTCTCTCTCCCTCTCTATCTATCTATCTATATATGTATATATGTATACACATACATATATAGATACATAAATACATAGATACATACATATGTACATACTTATGTACGTAATTGCTCGTCAGCATGTTCATTTGTTACTGCGAATTTAGAGACAGAAAGAAAAGGATAGCAGGATAGGTATGTTGATGAAAGGTTAAAGAAAGAAAAGAAAAAGTATTTTTGAAATAGAATTAGAAAGAGAGTAATCGACTGTAAAAAGAGAAAAAGAAAAAAAAAGAAAAAGAAATTAACCTCTATTTTCTAGCTTTCAAGGCTTATTCTTTCTTTTCTTTCTTTCTTGCTTTCCCCATTCCTATTTCTTTCTTTCTCCCTTTTGTTCGTCTAACAAACGAGTCGGAATCCGTGAAGTGTCTCGAGCGAATTATATGTCGAGCAAATGAATTTCGACGTTTAACCGAGGTAGCACTTCGTTGAAAATTACTTCTTCCCATGTAGGCGTTGAGAGAAGTCGTCGTTAGATATTCGTATTTCGTTGAAAATATGTGTATGTTTTTGTGTGTCAAGATATGTGTATGAGACTGTGTCATGAAAACTTGACGTTAGAATTTAATATCTTTACGTTATTGATAATATCAAATACGTTCTTGACATTTATTTGAAAGATATCAGAAAGATTACTCTTGATCGATCATCGATTTTTTATTACTATTTATTCATCCTACATTTTATTAGTTCTATTTTATTAGCTATTAATATAGTATCTTATGAAAAAATATTCTCTCTTTTTTCTCTTCAAGATATTTCAAAAGCATCGTTCTCAATGATAGATAAAAATTAATATTTCGTTATTGTTCGAAAGGATCGAATAATATACATTTGTTATTGGAATAGTTAACAATTTCGATTAGGTGTACGAATATTACCAACTCCTATTTGAAACTTATTATTGTCGTTTTAACGAAAAGCTCCATTGTCTTTATGGTTTATGATTCTCTTATATTACATTCCAATCCTTTCCATTCTTATCATTTATGCCTTTATGCGTATCGAGCTGAACACTAGAAACATCTCTTTTCAAATAAAAGGGAAACTTTCCAATCGCGTCGATGCGCTTCTTTGTATCTGCAAATATTGAAAAAAAAGAAATACCTTTTATTTCGATTTCATGTTCTTAGTCCTTTCTTTCGAATGAAAAAAATCATATATATATATATATATTTTTATATATATATACATATATATGATTGAATGAAATATAAAATATTTATTACGCGTGCTTTTATTTAAATATTAGACTATAATAATTTAATAACAAATTTCCTAATATTCTCGATTGTTCGTCAGAGTGACTTTCCATAATGGCACCGCGAGTTAGCTCAGAAACGACGAAGTTTCAAGGTCGTTTTATTGGGAGGGACTCTAACGTCGATACACATCGTTTAATCAATTTGTAATCGAGGGGATGGAACAAAGGACGCTAGGTAGTCATTGTGTCGACGGTTTTCGTACCATGATGTTATTCTTGTGCCAGGTACAGAATCATGTTCGTGACTAAGCGCAGACACTTTTCTGTCTAACGACATACGGAACATATATGTATTCATATACACGTAGAGTGAGAAAGAGAGAGAGGAAGAGAGAGAGAGAGAGAGAGAGAGAGAGAGAGACACTCTTGTATCGATTTATTCGACTTGCTCTGTTCCTCGAAAACGTTTACTCTTCGTTCGAAAGTTTCCTTCAACTTTTTATTTTCCTTTTCATTTTTTTTTATTTTTCTTATTTTCTCAGCTGTCTTTTTACGATTTATTTAAAATAAATCATTCGTTAATTTGTTTTATCTAGTAGAAGATACATAGTAGCCTTTAGATATTATCCAAGTGGTCGATACCATCATTAGTTCAGTTTAGTTCAGTGGTACAAGCAAATGTTGATATCAGAGTGGAATTAATTGCTTGTTGCTAGAATATTTTTTTTTACAGTAAACCTTGGAATACTACTGTCTATACTACTGTCTATAGTTCGATCGTTACATAGATCATTTATGTGGTTCTCTGTTCTTATTTCGTATTTGTTGGCGATACATATCTGTATTTTCCTATTTTCAATGGGAATCGATATAGAGGTCTTTTCTGAGATCCTCATTTCTGACATACCATAAGGCATTAACCATTGTACGAAGGATTATAGATTGAAGTGCTTCCATCTTATTGATATGGCTTTTAGCAGTTGTTCCCCAGAGTTCGATAACGTATATGTATATATCTATGTATGCGTGTATGTCCAGATTGGTTTTATAACGACTTAGTAATATTGGTAGTTTATTTTTAGCGTTTAATTACCCTTTAACATCAAATCTAAGTAACTTACTTAGTATCTTAACTTTTACTTTAATCTGACGCATTACATTTGTAATAGTTAACGATATTAGATGATATTTTTATACGTTAGAACAATGATCAAGTATATATGCATATTATTCGTAGCATAGAGCAAACTTCAATCATGCGAATTATTTCGATTAGGTATTATCTTTACGCTACTAAAAGCACCGTATATATAGCACCATATACATGGTTTACACGCGAATATGTAGTATATGAAATAGCATTCTTGTACAACTTCGCATGGCAGGTGACCCGTGAAAATGGCCGATTTGCGCTGGCCACATTAATACGCTGAGTTTAATTTCCGTAAAAGCTTCGACCAGTTCCATTCGATCGGACGATAGGATAAACCTTATCGAATATTATGCGATTAGTTGTCGATTCTTTAGAAATTCGTAGATATTTATTTGTTGTTGTTGTTGTTATTATCGAAAAAATTGTTTTCGCTTATCGCATTGTTCTTTTCTATTTTCTTTTTTCTTTCTTTCATTGCATTTCGTTATGACATATGTTTGAAGTCGAAACAAAAGGTTTTTCCTTAAATGTCACTCGTTTGTTCACGTCTTTACACATATGCATTATACAATATTTCTTTCCGTAGTCGAAACGAAACCATGTTCAAAGTTCTCTCTTTCTCTCTCTCTCTCTCTCTCTCTCTCTCTCTCTCGATAGTTAAAGCCAGTTTTATTTTCTTGGGAACGATTGAACTCGTTTATTTTTAGGAACTCGAAGGTTTTCTACTACTAGCTATATTAATCTTCTGACGTCAGTGATAAATAGTTTATACATTGTGAGTGATAAATGATATAAAATGTTGAAGCTCATAATGTCATTGAAAAACTGTAGACTCAGCGGATTAACGTAAGCGGTACACACCAAGAAGAATATTTCATTATAATAAGATGCTCGTAGTGCATTTGTTATGAAACATAGTAGCAAGTTTACTTTTCGACGATGGATTAATTAAAAAAAAAGAAAGAAAAAAAGAGAAAAAAGGAAAAAAAAATGATATCACCAGTAGTATCATCGTATAATTTTAACGTTATAAATCTTTCGTTCGAAGGATGACAATGTCGTTACTTTGATAGATAGTAAAGTTGTTTGTTCAAAAACGAAAACAATAATTACAAATCACGTAAGCGACAAGTATTGCCCGTGTTATTAATTAAATATAAATTTTAATTCTAGTCGAATATTATGACAAAAATGATACAACGATTTATTTGTTTCTATTTATTTCTATTAATTTCGTGTTGTCGTGTTCTATTAAAAACGTGTTGTTATTATTTTAATGTAGAAGTATCGTTTGAAGTAATAAGTAAGTAAGGAAATAAGTAACTAACTAAGTAAGTTGTAGACATTGGAGTCTGGTAGATACCCTTATCTCATATTTTGAATGGACGAAATTTACGAGAAGAAACGGAGTAAAGAGTAAAGAGCAAAGAGTCCTCGGCATCGGTACGCTTCGTTCTCGCACCTGTGTGAACTACTGAGGTCAGTCGAGGCCCCTTTCTTGAGGCACCTCGTGAAATATTGCTACTGCAGTTGCCGCAGTGTGTTGTTCGAAGGGAGAGTAGTATTCCAATGGCTAGGAAAACACACGGACACGTACCCTCCGGGAGATCTTGCCTACTAGCTGGATGCGTTTCAGGTTTTACGACCCTCTTTACGCGCTATATCGTCCGCCCTATCCCTGACCCTTTAGACATCCGCCTTATACCACGCGACGCGATAAACCGGAAAACGGAGAAGCTAATATTGTGACCGAGCTCGGATCTTCTTTCTACTATTTCTTTCTGTTATTCTAGTGCAGAAAGAAATGAAGAAAGACATAAAGAGAAAGAGAGAAACACGGAGAAAGAGGAAGAGAAATCTTTCAGATTTCATTTCTTATTATTTAAAGAAATGTTTTTTTTTTTTTATTATTATTTTTTATATCATCTTTTAATATATGCATGTGGTTAATGAGTTTATATAAAACCGGAAGCATACCGGATTACTTACTTATGTTAAATTATAGCGATTAAGGATAATTATTTGTCTGATATTATTTTAACCTTGACCGAGAATAGAAAAGCAGGGAGCCTCGAGTCTCAACGCTCATATCGATCTATCGGTTGTTTTTTTATTTTTTCTAACGGTCATGCTAAACATATCTTATTCACTTATCTTCTTATTATCGTCATTGTGTCATACCTTTACGCAGTATACAAATAATGGTAGGGGTGAGGGGAATAGATGAGTGAACGGGGATATAGAAGGAGGAAGGGAGAAAGTAGATGACGACGACGCAACGACGACGACACGAATTTATTTAAAAGTTTAAGAAAATTTTGTGACTTTGCTCGTTCGTTATGGAAATTTCGCTTTAGAAGTAATAATTACAAAAAGTTAAGGGAGAAATTATTTTTTTCTTTTCTTTTTTTTTTTTTTTTATTTTTTAACGAATATTCTTCCTCTTGATCGTTTGCATTCTTAAATAAAATTTTGATTATATTTGAACGAAAATCGAATAAGAAAGATTAAACCGATTAATCGCTTTTTTTTTTATTTTACAAAACATAAATGATTCCCGTAACCTGGTTGTATTATAATTTGATTTTATAATAGAAAGAACGTAATTCGTAGCGTGCTCGTTAATCCCCCTTTAAGATGATTTGTCGGTCTAACGCGTGCTTCCGAACTTTCCACACCTTGAGTTCCCATTCCGTATAAATTCATCGTTAAAACAACGTCCATTCGGAGTTCTTATTTATTTATTTTCGATCGTCACGCTTAAAATATGTATTATCATTGTTCCTTCGTCACTCTTATTAGACATTAATTTAACATAGATATTTATACGTTACCCAAGAAGAGAAGGAGTAAGGGATACGTTCACGAAATAAATCTACATATATCATTCTGTTTTTCACAATTGTTTATTCGAGCTTTAAAACACAGAGAAATTCGAGTTCTACTCTAATTTAAATATACATGTTTTCTTGTAGATGTGTATTTTTGTTTTCTTCTTTTTTACTTTTTTCTTTTTGTCAGTCACGTTAATATTCACCTCACCATAATACAAATAAGATAATGTACTGATAACTTTTTTTATTTTATTATTAACACATTTATTAAAAGTTTTACTGTATCAAACTAGAGATACACAAAATGATAGATGGGTAGATAGAGCGAGCGAGGGCGAGAGAGAGAGAGAGAGAGAATTAGAAAGAGAAAACAATGGTTTCATTTTCTCGCGTATATTACGTTGGAAATAATTGATAACGCGGTGAACAAGCTTCTGAATAAATAAATATTAAATCGTTTGTAATTCGTTAGAAAGTTACGTTATACGTTTCATCGTAGATATTTCTGAGTTATTGCGTTACTTGAATGATCGAATTGCCGGGTATGCGGCTTATGTTGAAATTTATTAAGATCTATATCGAGTAGTAACCTCGATATTCATTCATCCCGCCGTGCGACGGGAAAATAGAAGGCTTGTGACGTCAACGTAGGCGTTAAGGTGTCGGTAGCCTAACCGGAGAGGTAATTCGATCAATGGAACATCGTGGAACGAGGTGAAAATTGCACGGTTTACGCCCACGTTCTCGCGAGCGTTCTTTACGTCAATGCTGTATAAGGAAGTAAAGAGAAAAAGAGAGGGAAAGAGAGACAGGGAGAAAGAGAGATTTTCATAACTTTTGCCTTATAATCAACTTCATAATGGATTATAGTAATAATAAACAATAATGCATAACGCAGACATGATTATTCTGAAGGTATACATGGTATTTATAAATGGATACATCTGCAAAAGGAGAAATTTATTTTTTATCTTTTTTTTTGTTAGAATGTACGTGTAGGAATTAAAGAATATCTCGAAAAAATATAGTAGAGTCATTTATTGCGACTCAGCAATCTTTTTATAATCGTCGAAATTCTTGAGAAGCTTCATCGTTATCGATGGACGTATCAATTTAATCGATTTGATGAAGACGAGAAAGAAAAAGGAGGAGGAGGAGAAGAAGGAGAATAAGGAGAATAAGAAGAATAAGAAGGAAAGAATAGGAAAAAAGTACGTTACGTTGGCCTTTGCGCTTATCTCAGGGATAATAATTTCAAGCTCGATCGCACGCGACTTTACCTTGACTCTGAACTTTGGCGAGCGTTCATGGTACATATATATGTGTAAGGTACCTACGTATGTGTGTGTATACGTAGACTACCTGTTTCGCTTGCACTTAGATTTTCTACGATTTTGCTATGATAAAATCAATGAAGGAATCTTTATAGTTTCGTGACTGAAATATATAATATTATATTATCTCGAAATATAGCTTCGTAAGAACCTCTATAAGAATTAAAAAGAATATATTATTTATTTCTTTCTTTCTATGATTTCTTTCGACGTTTAGATTCGAAAAAGAAGAAGAAAAAAAAGAAAATAAAGTAAGCTTTTTATCTTGTAAAAGTAGACGGTGTTAGAACACTTATGGAAGAGTAGCACTCAGGAGATAAATATTTTAAGAGCCATCTCTTGCTGTTAGTAGTATAAGCAACTTTGCCATCGTAGTACGCTTTTAAGCATTACGTAGCTTTAATCGTTGATCACTGATCCAGATCCTCGTCCATTAGACGACATAGATGTTTAAATTGAACTAGCTAAGTTATACAGCTAGAAGGAATATATTATATTAACGATCTATGTTAATGATCTAGGTTAATGATCTAGCTACTACTTCGTATCCGTCCTTACCTTTCGAATTATATATCATGATTATGTTTTATTCGTCTAAAGTGCGATGATAATGACGACGACGACGACGGGATGGACGGTTCGGTTTATGAACAGAATTACAGTTCTTTCTAATTAAATCTTAACAAGGATACTTGTTATCCAGTAAGTTTTACATGAAAAAAAAAGAAAAAAATCCTATCTCTCTCTCTCTCTCTCTCTCTCTCTCTCTCTCATGTTGATCATTCTGAAAATATATTTATTACATTACGATACATCAAGTCGTTACACTTTAATATAAATACTTTATATAGACGATGATAAAACTATTTCTAATTTCGTTAATTATTTAAAACTGTCTCTATTAATCGAATTATTACTGCTCATTGTTGATTATCGATAAAAAAGAGTCTCATTTATTGGATCGAATTAAATATTTTTTTATATTAAATTAAATCAAATCCTCTTTATTAAGTTTTATTGTCTCTGATCGATGATCAAGAGCTTCGTTATGTTCGTTTGTTAATTCGTTCGTTCATTCGTTCCTTCGTTCGTTTAATTGTCGTAAGATGACACGCGGATGTTCGTTAGCTATATCTATGTCCAGAGATTTAAGAGGACGGGAGGGACTCGTTCCTGAATGAGAAGGCAGCTTCAGAGGAGTTCTGCAGTATTGATCGGCCCACTCTCGCACAACGGAATACACGCGGCACATCTCTGCTTCCTCCGAAGGCACCTTCACACCGACACTATCTACTATCGTGTCTTCTCCTCCCACATTCTCTCTCTCTCTCTCTCTCTCTCTTTCTATCTCTATCTCTCTTTCTATGTTCTCCTCTAGCAACCCCTAGGAGCGTCCAGGGGCAACTTCCAACACGGCCAACCCCCGCCGGCAAACAAGCTACCTTCCTCGTTCTCTCATCTCGTCAGTGTCAAGGTCGGGTCAGACTACCTCGAGAATCAAGGAAAGGGAAACACGCTTGATTGCTCTCTTACCACCCTTTTGCATTTTTTTTCTTCTTCTTCTTCTTCTTTTTCTTCTTCTTCTTTTTCTTCTTTCTCTTTAGAAGTGATTCCTTCGCTCCGTTATTATTTCGATCGTAGTAATCTTCGATTTTATCTTTGTGACTTTTCTTTTTTTTCTTCTTTCTCTTTTCTTCTTTTTTCTATACCGGATATTTGTACGATAACGTATCCATCCCCTCCCTCCAAATCATCCATCGCGTCTCTTCATCCGCTCGATTTGTTTGTTCCATGAAGTTTTTTTTTTTTTTGTTTGTTTGTTCTACGCGATTAAAAACCGTATGAGCGTGATCTGCTGGCACGAGAGGAAAAAGAGAGAGAGAGAGAGAAAGAAAAACATATGTACTACATGGGAGAGGTCAAATATTAGTTAAAAAAAATATTTTTTTCACGTAGGTTTATAACAACCAACATAAAGAAAATAAATATAAACGAGAAAATTTATGAAATTCTACTAAAACTAAAATAAATTTTTATTCGTTGTCGTACTACGAAGTTATTAAATTTTTCGATTTTTATTGGCAAAAAAGACAACGGGCTCATTGGGAATCTCGTTTTTATTAGACTTCAGGCGTTGTCGATAAGGTAGTAAATTTAATAATGATTATACTGTAGAATATATTTTCTGACAGGGTAAAATTAATTCGCTTAAAAACATAGACCGGTTATAAAAAGTATCGTATAAATCAAGGGAAGGGTGTCCCTTGCATTAGGTTGACCTTTAACTCCATTTACAGTAGGGTTTGATCGATAAATAACGTTTTGTATCTTAGTAAGAAAACATTATAGCTTTATTGGTATCCTTTATTGAAAATTTAATAGAAAATTACGAAATTAATTAATTTATATAATAATACGCATTATAGTTACATATATATATATATATATATATATATATATATATATATATAGAGAGAGAGAGAGAGAGAGAGAGAGTTTTTTACATAGATCATATCATATTTCTGGATACTACGATCTAGGTTTTGCATGATTTAAACGAAATTAATTTAATCGATCGGATTTGAGAAATATATATAGAGGTAAACTCTATTAATGACTCTTAAGGGTGTAGTTTTTCATCAAGATAATATGAAACGAGACTATCTTTTTGCGGACTCAGCAAAACTAAAAGTAACTCAATTGCGATTTTTTCATCTATCTTCTATATTTGCCTGACATTGTTATTTATTCAGATTACCTAGTAAAATTATGAGTCCCTTGAAGATTATAAAATATATGTCGGTAGTTTTTAAAGATAAAAGATGGACAGAGAGTTCTCGAGAAAGGCGAAACCATGCAGATAGGTAAAAATTATTGATTAAAATAATGCACGTATTGTTTCGAATAAAACTTTATGTAGATAGATCAAAATAATAATCTCATTTATATACATAAATTTTAGTATTAATTTAATCAAAATTTATTTACGATTGGTAATTTTGGAAGAATAAGAGAAAGAGGAAAAGGAAAGAAAAATACAAAAGAAAAACCCTCGTTTCTTTTGAAATTAAATAAAACAAAATTGATTTCATTCGAAAGATTGATCGACGATTACAACAAATTTTCATGTTTTTATTTGGAGCATAACGTAACCAGTTACATAGTCCCGTTGCGATTTAAATGTCGAATAAATGTGACATTTGTATATTCTGCACATAAATACCGTAACTCGTCAAAATACCGTAGTTATTCATGTATTTTCAATGAATGCTTTCAATGATACGGGTTTTACGAAAAAAAAAGAAATAAATGAATAAATAAATAAATAAATAAAAATAGAGGAAGAAAACATTTCTAGTGGAACTAAATGATAACGTCCAAAATGAAATTGAACGAACGGTTTTGGAACATAGATGTATATATGTGTATATATATATATATATATATATATATATATATATACACACATACACACATCTATATTACAAATAGAGTTGTATATATATATATAATCTTTTTTAAATAATATCAATCAAAATCTATTATTTAATAGAAATCTTATTGAGAACACGTTATAATAATCTTGTTATTGTATTGATTAATACAGGGAGTATTGTTGAATAAATGCGATATATATGTATATATATACAGCAAGATACAAACAGTGAGAGAGAGAGAGAGAGAGAGAGAGAGATCGATTAACATACTGCTCATAAATTAACCACAGAGTTTGAGCATTCGGTCTGCATAGGGCAGAGAACTGCGATCGATGTCTGTGGAATGAAAGCCTTTTACTGTTGAGAATTCGCATAACTTGAAAGTTCAGTATCGTAAAGGAGACCCCTTGAAAATTATTTTCCGGCATTTAACGGGAGCCTTTCTAAAAGCATGATAACGTTAGGTACGTTACTTCTCCGTTTAAATGGAGAATCGAGTTTCCGTGAGTATTTCTTTCCCTTTACCTACCTTACCACCAACCCTACGATGCGATCGAGCGTATAATCGTTTCCCGTCGCGTCGCTGACTCCATAAATCTTTTAAAAGCAAAGCTTATCGATCCAGGCGGGGACCGGCTTGACAAAATGGCCACTCGCTTGCACGGATGTTCTCCACGCTTTAATGCAACCCATCGTTTGAAACTTTTTAAACGTGACGGCTTAGATATTTTTTAACTATCGCGATGTAAATTTTTTTCGACGAACGAGTAAAAATATTAAATAAATAAATCACGTTGATAACCTTTTATAGAAAAAAGAGAAATCAATTAAGAGGAGTAATATTTGTATTTTATATCATTTTCAATTTCATATCGTTTCATTTTATATATAATTGATAATTTTATAATTTTAACAAATAATTTTTAAATTATTTAGAACGATCGAGAATGATGTAGAAAAAGCAAAAGATATAGTTACCGATGAAAGTCTATGAAGTTTTATCGACGACTTGATGATTTTTATTTTCAACATTAATATAAATTTTCTTTCGTTTGCTCAAGGACGTTCGAAGATTTTGTTAGTTCGTAATTTTTTTTTTAATGAGTAAAAATATTAAGTTGTATAGAATCGTCTTTGTGTATTTTACTTTTCACGATTGACTCTTTCATTTTTGCTAGGAAGTAAAAATTTTACATCACATTTACGTTTTCATCTTTATTCGCTGTTTTATCAAGGGTTTTCAAATGTTGTCTTTAAAAGAAAAATTTATCTTTTCTTTATAAAAATAACACATTTATTTGATAGAATGACGTATCATTTGTGTAGAAATCCTATCGCTCCTTATCCCACGGGAATATTTGGTCTTGACTAATTTATGAGAATCTCGATCGATAGCGAAGGTATCTTTGAAATTTAGGTCGTATAACCGACATTGAGAGCCGCGTAGGCGTCTTTCCGCTCTCCCCTTTACCATCTTTGTTATATCATTTTAGGGTTGCTCTCGTCGATAATTCCTTTAAACACGACTAAAGATTTTGGAAAGGATAGAATAGTGATAAAATAATCGATTTATATTCGCGAAAGGTACGCACCGATAAACGATTTTAATTTTGTGAAATTAATCGACTCGTGCGGTATAGAAAGGAAAAAAAAATTATTTATTTTATTGCATAATATATATATATAATATTCGTAAATAATATATATATATAAAATAATATTCATAAGTATAAATTGATATTCGTGTTTAATAGTATACATCCATTTTAACTACCATTATATTCGCGATATAAAATTCGCGCACAGTACATTTTTATTATGTTAGGCATGAGATATTTATCATAATAAAATTATAAACGAAAGATATCTTGAAGTTAAAAAAAAAAAAACAAAACGGGGAAAAACCTTTAATAAAATTTCAATTGAATGAGTTCGATCGTTTCGTTGAATTTTTTTTTCTTTTTCTTATGCTTGCTTTTTTTTTGTTAAAAATAGTAAATCAATTCGTCAGTTCGCTTAATTTTTCAGGTCTGACCGTTCGGAGGTGGTGTAAGGAATGGCCAGCAGTACGGAGGACTACGGCTCGGAATTGCAGGAGCTGCAATGGGGTGGTGGTAGCGGTTCTCATTTTCTACGAAATAATTCTCATTTTCTGAGAAGTGGTAGCGGAGGCTGTTACGAGGCTGAGGATCTTGAACCAAATAGCAGGCACCATGCCGGTCAACACAGAGGATATTATAGTCCGCCTGGCACCAGTTATACCATTGTCGAAAGACCACCCAGTGCTCCTCATCATCACTCCTCTCATACGACACCTTACAGGCATCGAACTCATGCGACTTCCGGTACAGGTGCTATTTCACCGGAACAAGTACTCAGGTTCGATTATATTCCAATGTAATTTATAACTTTTATCGATAGGATTTTACCATTTCGAACAGTTTCATAGGACAGTGATAATTTGAATTTATAGGGTAGGAAGAAAAAAAAAAGAGAAAGAAAAAGAATCACTTCGAGATGTCTTGTTCGAGTATTTAAAACATATTGCATATTGGTGAAAAGTAATTTCTCTTGAGATATCATATTTTGCGGACATTTTTCTGTTTTTAGAAAACAGACCGACCTTAATCTCCTAATATAATGAGATAATTACCTGTTACGGTTTATTTCGATTTAACTGAGAAAGTAACGTGGTAGGATCGTACAAAGGAGGTTAAGCGATGCGATTCTCGCTTTAGGAATCACAAAGGAATATTTCATAGTAACGAGCTTGCACGTACATAGGTAGGTATGTATTTGAAGTGGCGGTTCTGGTAGTAGAAAGCTCGTTTCCTTTGAAGTCACATACATACACATATACACATGAACGCGTTTATAAAGTGAAAAGTTCTGTTTATTTCTTTTTTTTCCCATTTTCGATTTTACTCCCTTTCGATATCTCACCCCGTTACGAATATTTTCAATGGCTTTTGAGGAAGGTTCTATTTCTGTTAGATAACATCGGGCATTGCTATAGCAATGAAAGAGAAACAAAATATTTCAATTTTAAAGTTAACCCCGAGCAATTTCATTGAACGAAATATCAGGTTGTTCGGCAACGGTGTACCGGCGGAGAGACGTCAAGGTGAACGAAGGACACCTGCCTCGAGTCCAGCCAGCGTGGCCGCCGTGAGAAGTACGAGTTCTTCTCAACAAGGTCATCAATCGTCCGGTCAACAACAATCCCAACAGCAACAACAACAGCAACAACAGCAGCAACAGCAGCAACAGCAACAGCAACAACAACAGCAACAACAGCAACAGCAACAGCAAGGTCAGCAGGTTATAGGCTCGAATCCACCAACTTCGCCAAGTTCGCAGCCTCTCAGTCTTCAGGAGCTCACCGTAAGGACAATAACCATGACGAGAGATCCACCGGACTCTCATCATGGATTTGGAATCTGCGTGAAGGGTGGCAAGGACGCAGGTGAGATCCGAAGTACCTTCAAGCTACCCCCGTCGCCGTACTTCGTGCCTCGAGAACGAGGTACTTTCGCAAACGTTTACTCTCTTCTTCTCTTTAGGTTCTCTTATTCTTATTCTTATTCGTTGTCTGCCGTCATTCTCAGCCATTGACACCGCTACCATTATTCCTTCATCTACTTACTTCCATTTTACCATTGTCCACCCCTTTCGTTGACTTTACTCTCGAACCTCGATTCTCTAACACCCTCGTTTCTGTTTCGTTATTCTCACTCTCTTTGGCTCTCTTTTAGAACATAAATAAAAATCTTGTTTTACTCTGAACTGTTTTTTCTCTGTTTCCTTTTTTCTTTCTTTCTTTCTTTTTTCCTTTCTTTTTTTTTTTTATTATATCATTACTTCGTTCCATTCCATTCGAATATCTGCTCTCTTATTCTCATATAACTTTCAGTTCTTTTTCTTTTCTTTCCTTTTTTTTTGTTCTTCTTCTTCTTCTTCTTCTTTCCTTTCCTTTATCTTCTCGTGATAACGTCGGACGTGGCGCAAAAGCTTTTCTTTTGTACGTTAAAGCGAGTAGCAATTTATGAAAATACTTTTTTAATTTTCTTCCTTTATTTCAAACTAGCTCGTACGTTTCGTTTTAACCTCTTTTACGAGCAACGGATCAACAGTCGGATCTTCATTTTTCCTTTTTCTCTTCCCTTTCCTTTCTTTTCTTTTCTCTTGTCTTGTCTTCCCTTCTGTTCTCTTATTTTACGGTATTTTTTTTTTTATAAATGTTAGTCGAGAGCAAAGAGAGAACGAGCGCGAGTCGACGAAATCCAAGAAGAGGTGGGAGAAGGTTGAAAAGAGTTAACATTTCCCGATCATTAAGCGTTTCCATTTGGCCGATGACGAACAACTTTTGCAAGAAAGAAAGAGAGAGACAGAGAGTAAGAAAGAAAGAGTGAAAAAGAGAGAGAGAGAGAGAGAGAGAGAGAGAGAGGGAGACATAATGAGAACGAGAGAACGAATGAGAAAGAGGAACTCGAGTAAGATGTGCGATTGAAACACTGAATCATTTGCTTCTCCTTCCTTCCTCTTTTTATTCCCTTTTTTCTCTTCTATTCCTTTTTCTTTTCTTTTCTTCACTTCTTTCTTTCTTACCTTTCAATTGGCAGTGAAGATTGCAAGAAACGTAGAAACTTTTATAACCGGGATCTCTTCTCCCTAAAGAAAAAGAAAAAAAAAAGAAAAAAGAGAAAAAAGAAAGGAAAGAAAACAAATATGTCTTGGTGAACTGTTAAATCGGAGAACTTTTTTCGACGAGTCGAATAACATTTTTAGTTACTTCAAGCGCGTAAAGAAAAAAAAAGGAACGTAAAAAGCTCCTTTACTCGAACAATTTACTCGAACAATTCGTAGTTGTTCCAACTCGATCGAAAGATCATATTTTTGGTTTATGATTATGTGATAGAGAGTTCAGCTCGTACGTGTCACTTAACTCGTGCAATCAACGATGCCGATTAATTAGTCCACGTTTCGATTGGTTTTGCCCATCGTGAAAGTCATTAGTCGGTGCTTTTCCACATTGACGATTCTAACGACGTGCTTTTGAAGCATTCGACGTTAGCAAGCTTTCCTACGTACTTCGATATGTCCTACGTTCATTACTTATTTTTTCAAGAAAATTTGATTGAATGATGATTGTGATATTATTTTTTATATTTAATTATTCGTCGATATACGATTTACGAAATTATTCGATATTGCAATATATTTCTTATATGAGAAAAAGAAATGTTAATCTTTTGTAGATATATTTTAATTTTTCTGTTTTAATGCAAATTAATTTCGACGAGACCAAATTTTCTGATGGGCTAACGAAAAAGAGTATGAATTGGAAAAACGTTTATGTAATATTAGAAAAGTTGATAACATAAATATCTCGCGAAATATTCTTTCTTATTTTCTCTCATTTTTTTTGAAAATCCTTATCTACATTATTCTTATGAAAATTTTCTATTCGACTTACATTTATTTGGAGCAAGCAAGCAAGCAAGCAAGCAAGCAAGCACGACCACTATTTGAAACTATGGCTAAACTTCGCAATAATGTTATATCGTACATCACAAAATTTTTAAGAGTTTAAACGGTATAAGTATGCACTTGTATTATATTCCGACTAAATCAGAAAAAGTAGAAACAAAATATTACAATTCAGCCTATATTATTTTTCACGCACGTTGTACTGTATTTGACGTATACATTATACTGTTATTATATCTGGCAAGAAAAAAAATCATGAAAAAAAATGAAATGAAATTGACATGCAATATTACAACCATAAATAAAGGACCACGATCTAGAATATATTAGCGAGTTTATCCTGTTTTTGACATAAAATTTCTTTTATATTCTTTCCGTTGGGCCCATCAGAGAATTGTCGTCGAGTATAGCGACTGGTTGATATCTGTACATTGTTTTGAAAGAACAAAAAAAAAAAAAGAGAGAGGAAAATAATAAAAAAGAAATAAAAGGAAACCAATCGAACGTGATGCAAACGATAAAGTAAAAAAGAAGCGAGGAAAGAAAAAAGAAAGAAGAAGAGATAGATAGATAGAAAAGAAAGGAATGAAAAGAAAAGTGAAACAAAAAATCGTCGATAAGGATAAACCATGTTACTAAGGTTTTCCAAGAAAGCTCCCCGATTTGCGAGTCATCAAAGCGAAAAACTTTCGAAGGATCCACGTTTGAATACGACCGGATACGCTTTCTTGAATTCGTTGAGTTTGTAGATGTTGCTTGCAGAAAAGTCATCGCACTTGAGTTTGCCTTTTAACTTTTCAAGCTTCTATTCGGCGTATCGTACGCGTGCACACATTCGAAGACGAATGAAAGCTTTTCTTTTTTTTTCTTTCATCTTTCTTCGCGGCCCAATAGCGCCAACCGAAACTCCATAGGTTGCTCTAATTCGTCAAATTTTCGTGGATCCTAACGAATGATAAACGTAAAAAAAAGAGAGGAAGGTAGTTGAGCAAGACGAAAGTATATCATTTTCATGGGATATAAGTCAATTTGCGTGTTTTTCTTTCTTGCTTTCTATTTCGCTGTACCAGATGTGCAATCAGGTAATTCATCGGTGATATGAGAGAAAATACAGTGAGAATGTGTGTGAGAGAGAGAGAGAGAGAGAGAGAGAGAGAGAGAGAACAAGAACATACCGTTTTCAAACCACCGAAAAATTCGAACGAAATCACATTTTTTCTTCTACGATGATAAAAGTTGATTTTTATTATTTTCTTTTGTATTTTTTTCGCTCGAGTTTCTGTCAGTTTAATTGTCATTGAAAAATCCATCCGTGCGAGAGAAAACGAGAGAGAGAAAAAAAGAGATAAAAATAGGTAGATAGATAAAGAGAGAGATAGAGAGATAGATAGAGAGAGAGAGAGAGAAAGAGAGAGAGAGAGAGAGACTTATTCACAGCATAGTTTGAAGTATTCGAATACGAGGTCGTTTCAATTTCCCGGTGGTTTTCGAGTATTCGATATACACTCGCGTCAGTAACGATCGATGTCGCATGAAGGTGTTATGCGCAGATCGGCCGGGCTTGAAACTAGATGGCGACTGTCGAAGAAGTGAGAGGAACGAAGCTGAAGGAAATATAAGATGGGAGGAACGCGAAGAAAAATTTTTTTTCTTGATGGTGCTCGTTTATCTCAGAAAGATCGACTTTTACTCGTTTTATTCTGTGAAATTGGTTGGATGGGAAGTGGGATCGGGGTAGAAGGGAGTTAGAAGGGTTCAAAAGATTATTAAACGTAAATCACTTTTCTTATATTTCTCTTCTCGTTTATCTTATCTGTCTATCAAAGACGAGAATCGACGAATAGAACAAAATTGTGATGACTAAATTTTATTCTTACACATATATATATATTTATTTATTTATTTATTTAGCCATACATTTACATATTTTTATCGCTTACTTATCGTAGGCTAGTTTTGATTTTGTAAACGCGTTCGAGTTCAGATTGTGAAGCTTCGATAATCGAATAGCCATGGGACGGACGTACGTCGAACGTACGATAATATCGAAGCGAAATTGAGTTGTAATGGAGTTCCCAGAGTTCCGATGACAACACGGACCGTAAATGTCAATAAATTATGATACGCGTTACATCGTTTTCGATAAACTATCCCCGTCTCTATCTGCAGAAATGCAAAACGTTGCTTTATCAGCCTTTTATACTCTTTCAAAGGAACTATTTTTATTTTTCTATAAGATTTTGTCCCTATCTACACGTTCAAACGATCACGTAGATTAAATTTTATTTATGTCGGGGCTAGCCGTTCGGGGAATAATTTTCATGGTTCATTCGATGAACTTAAACGAAGTATGTATAATGGAAATTCGATTTTCCAATTATA
This sequence comes from Vespula vulgaris, assembly GCF_905475345.1. Taxonomy (NCBI): domain Eukaryota; kingdom Metazoa; phylum Arthropoda; class Insecta; order Hymenoptera; family Vespidae; genus Vespula; species Vespula vulgaris. Next base: position 4,961,544 of record NC_066595.1, on the reverse strand, counting down.
TTCAATTTAGGTGGAATTTTTTTTTCTTTTTTCTTTTTTAGAAAGAAAACAAGTATCGATTTTTTTGTCGATTTTTATTATCAAAAACTTTTACTCTCTTTGACTTCAATGAAATTTTATTCGGATTAGTACGTATTGCTGTTGAGCAAATTATTAAATTCTCTTATTTTTCTCTCTCTACTTTTGGTCGCCATCTTATAACGTGAATTCGCCAATCATCGAAAAAAAGATCTTTTCAAACACGGAATCGAAGCATCGGCTTCTGAAATCGGCACGTTTGCATCTTTCGTTGCATGACGATTATTTTAATAATCGTGAATATGAATGTTATTAGAACAATTGCTGATTATCGATGGTGTATATAGTGATATGTCAGTGTGCACGCGCACATAGAAACTCTTATTCATTCATTGAAAATCATTTAAAGGGAAACAAGTTCTTTTAGGATCGTTCTATAATTAAATTTAATTAACAATTACAATTGAAACGTTTCATTGTCATTTTAATCGCAAATTAATTAATTACATTTTTGTATAAATGAATTATCAATGATTAGGTTTTCATTGACGTAGTTCGTCATTGATTTACATCGTGTCTATGAATAAAAAAACGATTCAATTTATTTACGTCTATCTAGGAAGTAGCTCATCAATGATTCAATGATGCATGCTCATGAATTATTTCACACTCTACGCAATTTAAGACAAGTCGTAGATCATTTATAAATTCTTTAAATATTCTGTAGATATATCGAAATAACATTGAAAATCGTGTTATTCGTAGATACATTTAAAAATCATTAAAATTATTTTTGTTATTATTAACTAATGGAAAAAGAAAAACTTGTATTTTTAATTTTTACATTGACAATGAAATATTTCAATCGTAATATCGATTATGTGTGATATAAATATCGTTTGATAATTTATTGTATGAGAGGGAAAAGAACGAACAAACGGTGAATTAGTTTGTACATTTAAAATTTGTGGATTTAACAAATCGATTGTTCTTTCTGTTTAAGAGTTAGATTAATTTATGGTATATGAGGACTTTTTCGTAACACTCAACTCGTTGATTCGAATTAGAAAAATTAATTATCGGGTGGCGTTAGTCACCCTTCGACGATTAGAGTGGAATAGAGTAGAGTATTAGACGACTTCGTTTCCTTACGAAGCGAAGTTTTCTTCGGAGAGAAACTAACGACACCGGAGTCTTTGCCATTGGCTTGATTTTTCTTTCGAAACTTCTTAATTTCAAGACTTCGGATCGCGCTCTTAATGAAGATTTTTTTTTCTTTTTTTTTCTTTTTCTCTTTTCCTGTTTTTCCTCGAATCGACCCTTTCCAGAGACTTATTTTGAAAGGGTTCATTTACGAGATAATTATAACTTTTCCGTTTTCTCGAATAAATGTCATTTGCATCATATAATAATGATTCACGATTTATTCTTATACTTAATATAAACGAAAACAATTTAATTCATTTATTGCACTAGCACGATGAAAGATCGACACTTTCATTCTTTTCTTTTTTTTCTTCTTATTCTTCTTCGTACGTATAATTGTAATATTCTTACGTTTTTCTGCATGTTTCCATTTAAGTGTATTTACAATAAATATATGTATGTAGTATGTATATTAAATTTTATACACATATACTTGCACACACACATATATATTTCGATATTGACAACAATGTTCATGCATTTGCATATTCGATCTTTCTTCGATTTCTATTTTCACATTCTATATACACGAGATCTTTCTACTCATGCCAAATGCAAATGACAAAACAAAACTGCGAGGAGATTAGGTGATGAATAAAAAGAAAAAATAAATAAATAAACGAAACGAAAAAATAGAAAAAAATAAAAGTAGAGTACTTAAGTTGAATCCAAGTTTCAAATTCAAATAAATCACGAAATGTATCGGAAAATAAATATTACGACATGGGTAGAAAATTTGAGCACGCACCGTTCGCGGAACAGTAGCTTGGCAACTTTTTAGTCTGATGGAAAGTCTGCGAATTGTTCTCAGGGGTGGGTGTCTATATCTCGAGAGTGGAAGAAGGTTCAGTGGCCGAGCGAGCTGGACTCAGGCCAGGGGACACCATTTTAGAGGTGAATGGCACACCCTTTCATGCGGTGACCCACGAGGAGGCCCTCAAAGTGAGTTCAATTTCTTGTTTATCCTCAACGATCTCGTATTTCTCTTCCTCTTGAAAATTATCATCATCATCATCATCGTCATCATCATCGTTAGGATTATCATCATCATAATCATCATTGAACTTGTTTTCGAAATTTTTTGTCCAAACATTTTCTAACGCGTTTAAAAATATTTCAAACGTTTTAAATTATCCATATCTATTGAGAAACGTATACATATATATGTACATATATGTGTGTACATGTATCTATGTATACGTAAGAATGTATCATTGGAAAGGCTGAAAAATATTGTCCATTAGCCGACTCAGGTCGAGCTTGCAGTTTTCTACGTATGAAATATGATCGATGACCTTGCGGATAAAAAATATATGTAGGTATAGCCGAGCTTGGAAGCACTGAAATGGTTTTAACTCTCTCGACGTCTCGTTATCGCGAATGATTTGTCCATCGTTCGTATATGCATTATGCAAGTTCATATATTACAAGATAGCTTGTTATCTACATATGAAAAGTTACCTATCATTTAGTGTACTTTTCGGATTGCCACATTAATTATATGTTGAATCTTGTTTTATTCAACGTTACGTTAACGATGGTATATTAAAGTTGTATATATGAATGAACTTGAACATACGAGTTAAATAAACATTTTATCGTTTAATAGTTTAGAGAATTTATAAATCGACCGTATAAATTATTCGATGTTACATCAAAATTCATCGATTCGCAATCGATTACAAACGATCCAATTAAAAGTCGACTGTAAATTAACTCGTATACGAACTCATCGAACGGATATTTATGATCAACCTTAGAAGGTCTATCGATCGTAGGTGTCATCGAATAAGATTCGTTTCGATCGAAAATATCGAATAAAACGTAGATAGTACTTACTTATTTATATAGTATAGAAGAGATTATCTCGACATTAATATTTTCATTGATAATTTCTTAATCGATCCGATCGATTTTTCATTGATGGAGAATCATTATCGACTCGAGTATTATTTAGATAAAAATCCATAATAATCATTTCGAAGGAGTTAGATCGATTAAAGTCGATAGAATAGATGATATTCTTTTTCGAAGGGAAAAAACTTTGCTAAAATTGATAATCGATTATTAAAACGAAGAAGAGGAGCAGAAGGAAAAGATTAAATATTAAAGATAACGAGTTGTCCTTGACGCGTGGACCGGATCGATGATAGATAGATAGATAGATAGATAGATAGATAGCTGTTATGTATCTATATGGAAAGAGGGTAAAAAATATCTATTTAGAAGAATCGAAAGGGAAACGGATAGCTGACGAAGATCGAAAGAAATGTACATAGCTCGGAGCTATGCCATTCGTCTAATATTTCCTAACTGTAAAACGTTACGGTACAATGTGCGATGGTTATCACTGTACCTCCCGATAACAGCTCGTCATCATACTTTCCATAGTAGCTCGCTTAGTTTCGAGACAAAAGATTCTCGACAATGGCCCATCAGGATATCAGAGGGACTACCTTGATATAAAGAGAGCACGAGGCGTTAGCTTCGGGATCTACCAAAAAGAGCTAACGGTGGGATACTTCTTGGATATGCGCTAAATCCTCCTAATGCTACTTCTAATCCTACGCTGTATTTCGCTACGTCGATCCTACCTCTTTGCCTGGCTACTATTCTTTTGTATTAAGCCTTTTCTCTTTCTCTTTCTCTTTCTCTTTCTATTTCTCTTTCTCTTTCTCTTTCTCTTTCTCTTTCTCCTTTTCTCTCTCACTCTTTCTTTTTTTTCAAAAATCCTTTAAAACTAGCAAGAGTAGTTTGATCTTTTCTTTTTTCCTCTCTTTTCTTTTCTCTCTCGATCATAGTTATCGTATCAACGCGATAAATTTCAAAATTTTTTTAACTTAGAAATTAATCGAATTAGGGATTTTTTATTAAGAGACATATTGCATGAGAGATTAATTATTTCAATTAGGAATTAATATTTTTTTTTGAATTAAGAACAAATTCTACTCTACATCTTTCAATAAGAATTATCTTAATGTTTCTTATTCTTCATTCGATAGATTTTTTATATTTAATTATATATGTATATATTTTTTTTTTTTGGAAGCAAGTTATTATCGACGAATACATCTATGCGAATTTAACAGAAACGGAATTTAACAGTACTTTTAATACTTTTACGACGAATCAGAAGTAGATCAGACTCAGTTTTCCTCGTTTTTATAATATTTTCTCCGTTCTTCTATATATTGACTTTCTAAATCAGGAAAAATCGTCAGAATTGATTACCTGCCGTTGATTCAATCTGACAATTCTATTTTTTCTTTTGTGTGACAATGACACTTTCTCTTTTTCCAATTCATTATTTTTAATATCATAATTATCGTGATTGTATAATACTCGAACTATATCAGAATGATTTTGTAATCCAAAACGTTTCGTTGTCGAGAAGGAGGATATATATATATATATATATATATATATATATATATATATATATTCAAACTATAAAAAGAATATACGAGTAAGATTTATTATGAAACTTTTCTTAGGAAGAAACTGCACTTTTGCAACGGACAAGTTACTAAAGCTTGTTATTTATTCGATAGATCTTTTTTTTTCTTCTTCTTAGACCATTAGAGTTCCTCTCTTTCCCTCTTTTTCTCAAATTTCTTATTGTTCCATCTTATATTTTTTCTTTCTTTTCTGCGACGAGTTTAAATTAACATTTCAATTTATTTTCTTAACATCTCGAATGACGTTAGTTATTTGTACCACAAAATTATATTTACATAGTCATTAGAATCGTAAAATAAACTTCATTTTTTTAAGGAATGTTTTTTTTATAATCTATCTTCTTAAAGCTCGTAAATATGCTGACGATCATAAAATATTCTTAAAAGGTCAACAATCGTTAAAATAGAATTGCATTGATCGGTTCGTAAATGATAGAAAATGATTAAAAAATTCTCATTTTTAATAGGATTTAATAGCTTATAACGTGATAGTCTATGTAAGAAGACTTTACCTCTATATCTATAGAAATTTATTCGCTGCTGGTTGTATCGATCGTAAAAGAGGACAAAACCTCGTCCTTCGTGGTTTACGTCAAAGAGATAGGCGTTTGCGACGGCCATCGTACGAGCGAAGAAAGATAGTTAGTCATTAATTATCTTAACGTGGTAATGCTCGAAGTTCGAAGCTATTGATCGAAGGTATCGATTCATTCATTTCACGATAAAATTAATCCATCGTGAGAATGTGTTAGAAGCGAGTCAATTTATAGCCTCGACTATCTCGAAATAATAAGAATAATAATAGTAATAAAAAATAAATAAGAACACATACAATTCGTTGTAATACTCATATAAAATTCATCAAACATTAGAGAAAATTAAAAAATATAGACATATATATATATATATATATATATATATATATATATATCATTAATAAAAGAGTTCAAGAAACAATAGAAACAAATAAGATCATTACGATCATTTTTTGAATCTCCTAAAATTATAGTCTTAATCCAAAATCAAGAGTCTTAATTTACTAAATCATAGGAATAAAAAATCTTAATAACGTTAGATATAATCGATCTAATAAATAAATAAATAATAATCGAGAAATTTGATCAAGGACGTTTCCCGAAAATAAATTCTGCGAAAATCGGTCTGCAGTTAGTGGGTAAAAGAAAAAAGAAATAATAACAATAATAAAAGTAATAATAACAAGAGAATAAAAACACTAGAGATACACGCGTAGATCGCACGTAAACATATAAAATGATCTCCCTTTCTTATCACCTTTCATGTTATACATATGTATACATATGTAAATAAAAGAATCATCATTGTGTCGGTATCGTTGTATTGTATCGTTTCGTTGAAAACGGCTAGCTAGGTCTTATCCATGCGTTGTTGTTTTTCTTTTTTTCTTTGTTTTTCTATCCGAGTTTATCGATCGACGTTAAACGACGAGGAAGACACGGAAGGAAATAGAGGATTAAATTGCTCGGCTTGTCGTTAAGAGTAACGGTGGTAACGGCAGCCAGTTATTCCATAATGGCTTGTAGACGTTTCAAGATAGCACGATCGAGACGAATCCTGGAAGGAGAAGGAAATATAAGAAGGAATATAGGCCGATACGCATAAGGAAACCCTCGTAGAGACGCGTAAACGAGCGTCGTCCTCTATCTTTCGTCGTCATTCTACTTTATTTTCTCCCTCATCCTCCTTCCTGGCTTCTCATCCTCTCACACTAACACCACCATTCACCATCCACCATCCACTATCTACTATCCACCATCCACTGTCCACCCCCATGTTTTTTTTTCCTTTCTTCGTCCTCTTCTTCCTTCTTCCGTTGAAACTTCTTTGCGACATCCTGGCGCCAGTCTTTCAGGCGCCCTTCTTCGCCAAAGCACTATCATTTATTTTCCCTTATTGTTAAAGGGTGTGTCGAAGCTACCGTCTTGATAATCCTACGAGGATATTCTTTACAATTCGTATTAACTAATTTTACTTCGTATTTTTTTTTTTTTTTTTTTGAGAAATCATGATGGATCAGTTCTTTTTTTTTCGTTTTTTTTTCTATGGATATCATGTAATCAAACGACACGTATTTTTGGATCAAGTGCGATCACATTTTTTTCTTTTTACTTTTTAGGAAAGCGTAGAAAATGTATTAGTTTTGTAATATTTTGTATAGAATTGAATGAAAATCTATATTATTGTATATATAAAATTATAATTGATCCATCTGTTTATTATAATTTTACAAAAATAAGTTTTAAGGAATCAATTATATTTGTAATATAGTTTGATTATTCTTTTTAAAAGTAAGGTTGGATATTAATTATAACTGTCTAGACAAATTCATTAATAGATAGTTTACGTATCACTACAATGGAATACGAAATCACTTAAATACATGCGTATGTATCTATGTATTTAGATTCGATTTAGAGCAAGTAATCAACTCGTCTTTATACTCTAACACGATCTTAAGAGATGTTATCTATAATACCAGGATTCAAATTGGTACGAGCTGAAATAACTTCGACCCTTCTACGATAATCGAAGATTATATTTTTTAAATTAATTTTCACGTTTTTGTCTTTTTTCTTTTATATAGCTACATCTATATATTTCATTTCATCGAAGATAAATTATTTTTATTTACGAAGTAATTTAGAAAAGTATAAAATGCAAAGCTATAATGATTTATTTATTTAACGATTTAAAATATTTTTTCATCACATAATCGAAATTTTATTCTAATCGATGTGAATATGAAAATGACTTCATTAACATATTTATAATCGATTGAAATGAAACAGAATCTAAGTATGGATAGTTTCACGTGTATACGTGTATGCATATGTGTGTGTTCAGTATAAGAAGGCCGAAATTTGATGCGACTTTGTCGATTTACACGCGATATTAAAGATAACTTTTAGCTTCTAAATAAGTAAGTACGTTGAATGGAGATGTCGAGATTTATGATAACGAAACTTGTACTTAATTTCGTGAATTATTTAATTAATTGTCATATTTAATAGTTCCTTTTCGATATATTTCATGTTCGAATCGATAAATTTCTTTCTTTTTTACGAAACATTGAATTTACAATACTTCATTTCTTTACTTTAAAAAAAAAGATCTATAGATCTGCATAGGTAGATTTATATATATGTAAAAAGAGAACAGAAGATAGCTTTGCATCAAATTAAATCTACTCTTTACAAACGTAGATACGTTTTTATCGTATTCGTATCAATATTTGATATCATGCATGCATGGGGCCGTATCGTAAATGTGTCGTAAATTATAACGTAGTTATATCGAAGTGTTTACATGAAATCGTTGATATTATTATAGAGATCGATGAAGCTAATAAATAAATAAATTAATTAATAAAATAAGAAAGATAATTAAAAGAAAAAAAGAAAAAAAGAAGAGAGTTAAAAATATTACGATGCTACGAAAGGAGTCGTCATCTTTTCATTCATTAGTATGTCGAGAGAAATATTAAAAATGTTCGAGAGAATAAAATTTCTATTAATGTAAGGTGGTTTATTACATGGGAGACGGTGATTAAGCATCGTTACGATCGTATAATTACGACGTCGTCTTATTAAAGTCGGTCGTGAGTTATTATCATTTTTTGCAAGATATCATCGTTAGCTCTGTCAAATGGTGGTTGTCTGACAACGCTAGTAATAAGTAGTTGGATTCGTTCGAATATAAATAATTATTTACGAAGGAAACGTAAATACGTGTAAGTACGTATGCGTGTATAAAAGATAATAATCGAATTTTCGAATGACCTAGTAATGATCGTTCGGACAATGTATCTACTTCTTTATAATGGAATCTTTTGAATAATTTATATATCCGCTTAAGGTCATACTCGACACGCGATTTCGATCCTAAAAGAAATCGATCATACGGAAGTCCAAATTTATAACACGATCACGAGCATTTTCCTTTATGACGTAAAGCTTAGCCAGGAAATCGATCGTTTCCTTCTTTGAATTCATAAAGGCCATCCCATCGTTTTTACTTTCTTTATGAATCGTTTCTCTCAACGTTCTCAACCATTTATTTATCGATCGATTTAACACGATTCTTTACTCTTTTCTTATAATTTTTTTTTCTTCCTCTCTTCTTCCTTTTTTATCCTTCTTTCTTTTCTTTCTTTTCTTCTCACGCTCGATTTAAGATCATCGTTCTATCGACTTAGTCGTACGAAAAATTTATCGTATATAATGGATTACTGTAATATATAATGCGGTTACTATCATTATTCAACGGATTTCTCGATGTCTTTTGGCATAGCTCCGTTGAATATTTATCTCCATTGCCGCTCTTTATTATTCATGATTTTACCCGGACGAAACTCGCCCGGCGAATTCTGGAATTAGCCAAGCTAATTTTCTAGCGTAGACCTTGTTCATTCAGAAACTCGTTAAAACTGAAATTCAACCGAGTTCGTTATGATCTTATGGATCAAACGACGGCTATGATGCGATGGGATTACAATCTCTTTGAATTCTAAACTTCTTCGGAATAAGGGTTAACTCTTTTTCTTTTCTTTTTTTCTTTTTTCTTTAAGAATTTTCATTACACAAATATATTTTTTTCGATATATTATATATTTCTATTTTCTTTCTTCACGAGATCAAAATGTATCTCTAGAAAAAGAAATTCATTCGCAGTATATATTACGCTTCAACAAATTGAAAATTGTTCATTTCAAGTTGTAATGTAACTTAAAGTAAAATTAAATTTACTCGTTGAATTCATTTTGCTGTTATTTAATATTATAATTAAAGAAAAAAAAAAAGAGAGAAAGAAAAAGCACAATGGTCCTATTTACAAAAGTCGAAGCGACTTGACTTTTTAAAAAGTCAAGAGCCTTTTTATCGAAAAAAAATTGTTTTGAGAATTGTCTTGCCAATTATTATTATTGTAAGTTATCGACGATTAGAAACTGTTAAATTTTTCTACGTGATTATTTTTCGGATGGTGTTGTGATAAATATCTTAAAAATCATGATTATGGTTACGAGGACCATTCTATACATTATTTATATATTCATAATGAATTTCTTTTTCTACATATATTAGACTGTACATTAAGATTGTATATACACACACACACATATGTATACATGTAAACAGCCTTATATTTTTATAAAAAGAAGAGGATAAAAAGATTCTTGAATAAAAAAGACGAAACGCCGGGATCAAAAGGAAAGAAAGAAAGAAAAATATTGTATAAAAAAAGAGGAAGGACATTACCTTTCTTTCATTTTTTTTTTTTTTTTTTGATAAACCGAATAATGTCCCTTCTTTATTTCCGATCGTTTCGATAACGTCGACGTGTTTCGCAATAATGGGAGCATATATACCAGCCGTTGGCACATGGAACCGTTCCACCTATACGTTTATGGCGCCCTGTGGTTAACATAAGCGATCTTTGATCCGCCCATTCCTGTTCCATTCTTTTTTCATACCACAAGATTTATCGCATCGGTTAATATAATCCATTCTTTCTACTATTTTTTCCTCCTGGCTCTCTTTCCTCCCTCATTCATACCTATCCCGACTCGACTTTCTTCTTTTGCGTTAGCATTTTAATTACGAATTTAAGAGCTGCTATTTTTGATCGTAGAATTCTGGTATAGAATCTGTGTATAATACTAAACGAGTTATAGGAGAGATAAGAGTTCCTATTTAGGAAGCAAACAAAGTAAAATATCAAACAGAGTCCTTTGCAAAAGGGATTTATTAGTTTGGTACCTTACACACATACACACACACACTTAAATAATCTTTTATACATATATACATATATCATACTTTGTCGATCCTAAAAGAAAAAGAAAAAAAAAAGAAATGCACAAAAGAAGTAAAGACCGTTATCCTTTTACATTTTGTTTTCCCATTACATATATTTGTACATAAGAAAAAATCATCTTTCCTTTGCTCGGAGATCCTAAAGGAGGACTCGGATCTGAGCTCGATCAAGCTCGCTGGGTCAAGGATAGGCAGGATGTGACGTCACGGGCTGCGAGAAGATCGATATCCTCTTGCCGGCTCGTTCGTGTGCTGCCGTCACCGCCGACAAACGCACTATCTCTCTTCTCTTTACTGACCTTACTATCAAGGCAAATTCTCTCCTTATTCGAAAGTATTATTCTCTCTTCCTCTCTCTATCTTTCTCTCTTTTTTTCTCTCTTTTTCGTCTTCAAGAAAATCGCGTTCGAACGCTCAGTAAAAGGCTCTTTTGCTACCGATTTCACCAAACACAATGGCTACCAGTCGTCTCTATCCCTCTTTCCTTATTTTCCATTCTTTTTTCTTTTTTTACTTTCTTTTTTCTTTTCTTCTTCTTTTTTTTACGGGTATCCTTTTGCCTCTTCCTTTCGAAAAGAATTCTTTCCTAATGAAAAGCTCGAGCTTTCTTACAAGCCACTCGCCTCCATCTTCGACGCTTTCTATACAACGAATACAATGCGTCCATTGTTTGTTTGTGTGGAGATAACATATAAATATTACTACTACTATTACCATTGCTACTACTATTGCTGCTATTGCAGCTGCTACTGCTGCTGCTGCTGCTGCTGCTACTGCTACTGTTGCTGCTGCTGCTAGTTCTGCTACTATCTGATTTTCTTTTCATTCTCTAGAATTATCCAACTCGTGAAAAGTCGTGCTCGAGGAAAAATCATTATACTTATTTACTTGGATTACGGATATACTTAGTACAGTTACTATACAGGATATGGATCTAATGTTCCTATCGGGAATTTTAGACTAGGATTTTTAAAATCGATTATTACATCCTTTCCGAAATCTTTTAAATTAATATTACATATATTCCTTTTCTTTCTTTCTCATTTTTCTTATCTAATCAAAGAAATAATTGACTTGTAAAACTATATGTTTAACTGCAAGACCTAAAAGGTCTCGGAAAAGAGTAATTGATATTTAATATCACTTAGGAAGTTTTGATGTATCTGGGAAGTTTTGAATGATTCTGTATATATGGGATTTAATCTTTTCGATAAAATGGAGCAAACGGTATATAAAGTACTTATACAATACTTACTAAAGTACCTGTATATATAGTAATAGAGAAATACATCGTGGAAGGAAGAAAGTCCTGTACACTCTCCTTCACGAGAAGGATATATTCTCGGTGGATTTCAACGGTAAACGTCGGACCATCTCACTATAATCTTCGAATCGTCCTGGGAGCTTAGACATCCTCACCGGACTAAGGATGTCCCAGATCTAAGAATATTTCATGGTTACATACATTCCTTCCACGAAGGGACAACGTATTTTCCTATTTCATATCTTATAGAAATATTTTCGAGAACGAACGTAGATCTTTTTAATCATTAATTACTACGTAACTGTTTTTCTTTCTTTCTTTCTTTCTTTCTTTCTTTCTTTCTTCTTTTTTTTATTTATTAATATTTTTTTTTGTTATTTTTTCTTACAAAATCGTTGCAGCATAGCGTCGTTTTCTACGACGTTGCAGGATTTAATCTTACATTAATTCTTAACTCGTGAAACTTATCTCAGCTTTATCGGTAATCTCGATTAAGAATTTTAAGACTTGTTATTTAACGTATGTTTTATTCATGCTATCTGATGTTAACTCAAGAAAAGAAAATTCGAAAATATCGAAGCAATTTTATCGGGTATGCCTTTGACAACGTTATCTTCTATGATTTTTCTTCCTTCGAAAGCATTTCCAACATTCTACCTTCGAATTGTTCCTTCTTTTTTTCTTTTTTCTTTTCTTCCTTCTCTTTTCTATTTCTCGAATATAATTCTTTTTCAAAAATAAAATCTCACATACATCTCGTCGATTACGTGCAATTCTTTCTATTCTTTTCTTCATCTTTTTCTTTTTCTTTTTGATTTTTTTTTTTTTAACTGTAATAAATTCTCAGCACGAATATCGTTTCGTTTTGAATCATCGTGCATGTTTTATTATTACTTCGTGAAGGCTCATCTCTTTTTCTTTTTCTTTTGTTTTGTTAAAGATCATAGAAGTTATTAACGTTCATTGCAGACATTTTCTTTTTTTTTTTTTTTTTTCAAGAAATAAAGAATAAAATGTTTCCTTCGAAACAGATGCTGAAATCCTGTAGGACTTTGAGTATGACGGTACGTGGACCGGCATTAGATCCTCGTTGCAGAGTTGGTCATCCTGTTTGGCCATCTTCGGGTCGTCAACAATCCTGTAGTTGGATGGATCGTCAAGGAAGACCAGCCTCTCCGCCACCTTTTTATTCCTCCAGAGATTCCCGATATGGACCACGAACGCGAAAGGTCGAACTATGCATCGAACCAGGCCAATCCCTTGGTCTTATGATCAGAGGTGGTCTCGAATATGGCCTTGGAATATATGTCACTGGAGTAGACAAGGACAGTGTCGCTGATCGTGCTGGACTTCTGGCGAGTAATTCTGCTATTTTTATAGTTTATCATTTCTTTCTTTCTTTTTTTAATAGATTATATATTATAACAATAAATATATATATATTATTATATTATGCAAAAATTTATATATATATTTACTTGTTTAATATACTTATATTACTATATTATATAATAATTACTATATATTAATTTATATCATTTATTATAAATGATTTTATATTGTTAATATAATAATATAGTTATAATATATAGTATAGTATATATACATATTTACTGTTACGTATGTATTAGTATTTTAATATATTATACATTAGTATTCTACACGTCATAATTCTTTTTTCAAGAGATTATAGATATAATTCAAAAGTATGATAGAAATTATATGGAAACATTCAATACATTTGACGATTAAATCCGAGAGATGTTTATATCGAAAAATCTTTCGAAATAGTTTTTAAAGTATTGTTAGGAGATTTACTATGCTGAAATACGAGCGGTTATAAATATTAAGCTACTTGTTCACAGAGCTTTATCGATTTTAGTCGATATCGAATTTCGTTATTGCCAACACAAACACACTTTTTTTTTCCTTTTTTTTATGTAGAATAACATCTCGAATGTATGCTTCGTATACGAGAACTCGTAGGTTATCGGGAGTTTTTAGTTCCGAGAATAGCCGATAACAACAAGAGAAAAAAGAAAAGAATATGACGCATACATTTCATGAGAAAATTTCACAGATACATACCTATGTTTATAATATATTCTAAGAATTTTCTGTTTATTAATTTTCGAGAATAGGTTGGGGATCAGATTATAGAGGTCAACGGACAAAATTTCGAGGAAGCTACACACGATGAGGCTGTACAGATATTAAAAACAAACAAGAGAATGAGTCTATTGATACGAGACGTAGGAAAGGTACCTCATTCGTGTACTACAAGTCAACCAATAGTGATGCCAACGAGATATCCCGAACACGATCCTCTTATTCTCGAAAGTCCTGGAAATCATCGGCCGCCTAGTCCTGCGTAAGAAAAATTTATATATTTCATTATATTATATTTCGTTAGCTTAAATGTGAAAGGCGAAAGAAATTTAATCAAACGTCTAACAACGATATTTTTATCTTTCTAATACGTAGGTATAATATATCGTAGTACGTAAATACGTTTGAATGATATAATAAATATCTTTCTTTCTTTGAAAATAGGTCAATAAATATTAAAATAATAGATCTTGGAAGATTTTTATGATATCCTTGAGAAATCTATACAATCGTTTGTACGATTTTATTTATACATTTTTAAAGATTTATTCGAGGCAATGATTTTTATTGACTTATTGTATAAATGAAATAAAGGAAATCGATAAATAGACATTCACGTGATTTCGACGATAACCCAAGTTTGTTTCTACAAAAAAGGAAAGGAAATTATATAATGTAAAATTTATAGTATAAGTTATACTTATTCTTAATACAATATATATAGTTGTAGTCAATATAGTACTAGTACTAGTATACTTACATTTAATTATAATATAATTTATTACTGAACAATACGATTATATAGATACGTAATTATTATTTACTTGCAGCATAACTTATACTAATATAACTATACTATACTAATAATAAATAAAACTTATACGTAAAAAGATCTTATAATTATAATCTATCAAATATAAAAATACGTACGCATATTAATGGCGGTTTTGAATCGCGTTACAAAAGAAAGAAAAAAGAGAAACTTCATTAGAAAACTTTAATTTAAAAAATTTAAGTTCGATAAACATTAAAATTTTAAGACATTATAAAATAATATTAAAATCGAAACGTTATTCAAGAAGCAGTACGAACGAATGGAGACATCGTGGAGGAATTCACACGGTTTCTGCGGCTACAGCAGCGATGGTGGAAGAAAAGGCGAGGGTCGTTCTCGCGAGAAGCGAAAGGGCTGCACTCTCTCAACTTCTTGCCGATTATAGAACGCGAAGACTGACGGTGGAGGAGCTGGTTGCGAATCTTGCCGATCTTTTGAATACCCATGAAAAATTGACGCTTCTAACGGAACTCAGAGAACTCGTTGATAGCAAGGATAGAGCTGCTTTCGATGAATTAGTTTACAGACCACGCATCACCATGGCTAGGGTGAGTTTTTAAATCACAGTTAACAAAAGAAACAAAAAGAAATAGACAAAAATCCTTTTAAGTTTAAGAACAATGATATAAACGAGAAAAATCTTTCGAAATTCGGAACGTCGATTCCTCAAAAATTATTATTTCGCTTCATCTTTTTCTCATTTTTTTTTCTTTCTCTTTCTTTATTTTTTCTTTTCTTTCCTTTTCTTTTCATCTCTTTATTTTCTTTTTAACACACATATATATATATATAGAGCAAAGGGGATCGAATTTATTCAGAGTTAATAGTTACATCGTCATTCCATGATCTTTTGGTAAGTAATATAGAGTGTGTCATTTACATACAAACGATATATTATTATTTATGTAATTATAGTCTCCTCACTGCATATATATTCACACGTAACGTAGTTTTTACACTTACACGATATATTATATATGATTATTATTAACTGTTGTTGTTGTTATTGTTGTTGTTGTTATTACTATTATTATTACTATTACTATTATTACTAATATTATTTTTCTTTTTATTTCGTGTTCTTTATATTTTGGAATATTATTACATTTCTATGCGTACATAGAACAGTCTTTGTTTCTTCTTGCTCATTCTCTATGTCCTCTGTTATTCTTTATATGACTGGTTAGATTTGTAATTGTGTGTGTGTAGTCCATATTTATATTTATACTTATATATATACATATATATATGTATGTATATAAGTATTTACAAACACATACACACACGTATATACATTATACAGGACGTTTCGAAGAACTGACTAATTCTCATTATATTTTTTTATAAGAGATATTTTATCATATTATAAAGAGACGAATTATGATCGAAAAATATCGCCAATGATATGAAAAAAAAAAATTAGAAAGATCCTGTATAACTCCTATACAAAATTTTCCTTCGAAGAGTATTTCTCTTCGAATTTCGTTCCCAAGTGAAGTATTTTTCACGTCGAATAATCTTCACGGGAAACGAAAAATTCGTTTGAGAAACTTCTCGACGTACATAAATACGTAGGTACATACTTATTATTGGTATGCTCGATCCTCTTTTCTCGTCTTTTCTGTCGCGTATATTCGCCTTTAACTACCTAACATTCCGAACGTAAAATATACGAACGAAAGGAGAGGTAAAAGACGCTGCAGAGAGCAGCAGGTAAAGAAAAAAAGAAGAAGCAGAAGAAGAAGAAGACGAAGAAGAAGAAGTGAAAAAAGAAGAAGAAAAAGAAGAAAAAAAAAGGTCGAAAATTTTTTCGACGATAAAAAATAATCGAAAAAATATACTGCTGCTATTATCGTTGCTCGAAAAATGTGTGAATAACGTGGAAAGGACGACGTATTCGTTG
Source organism: Vespula vulgaris (assembly GCF_905475345.1). Taxonomy (NCBI): domain Eukaryota; kingdom Metazoa; phylum Arthropoda; class Insecta; order Hymenoptera; family Vespidae; genus Vespula; species Vespula vulgaris. The sequence continues at coordinate 4,944,899 of NC_066595.1, read as the reverse complement.
GAGGGGTTTGCGAGGAACGACGGAAGTTGTCACCGATTTGGCGGGTTGATTTTTCAAGTTAAAAAGAATAAAAAGTAAATAAAAGACGAAGGAAAGGGAAAAAAAAGAAAAGAAAAATTAAATCATTTGAAAAATCTCATTAAGAGATAACACGAAGATATTCACGCTTGAACGTTAGTTAGCCTAATCCTCTTCTTTAGTCACCCTTTTTGCGATCAACAGCATGAATTCTTTCGAGGAAAAAATATCCTGCATCCTCTCTCTCTCTCTCTCTTTCTCTTCTTCCTATTCCACCTATCTCTCTCTCTTCTCTCTTTTTTTTTTCATTCATTCATTCTCTACGATTCATTCTTCGTCCTTTCTGCATATCTATCTCTTTACTATCACCGCTGCCATTAATCACCACAACGCTGCTTAGAGAACTAACAATTTCATTTCTACGATTTGCTTTGTAGGCTGCCTTTACGCTTGTTTATCGCTTTGCTTATCTAGATATCTAGATATCGTATTAGACGATCTATCCGGTTAATTAATTTAATGCGTTGTTTTAAAAGAGGAAGCTTATGCGCTTGTAGAAATTAATGAGCTTACGAACATGATGGACGTATTTTTCATACGATATATATATGTACATATAAATAAATATATATATATATATATATATATATATATATCTTTTGGATATGCTTTTTATTTTTCGATAATTTATTAGACAGACTAAACTCTACTTTCTAATCTATTCTTTTCACACATTCTTCATTTTCATTGTCTCTTCTATTTTTCCTTTTTCTTTGTTTTTTCTTTTTTTTAATACTTTTTTTCGTTTTATTTTCTTATCTTCTCGCCTTTTTAGTCTTCTTCTCTTCCGTTTTATTCGCTCGTTTGATGTACCGAGCGTGCGACAACGGTACATACATATGTATATACATATAATTTTTTTTTATACACACACATATATATATATACATATATTTAATTACTTACATGATTTTTCATGTACGAGTTCGCCTGAGCTTTGCTAAATTTTTTTCTTTTATTTCTTCCATAAAAACGACCGAGTGTGCAATCGGAATATATTTCACGATAAGAGGAAATCTAGCGGAACAAAATCACAAGAACGATAAAAACAATTTTGTCAAAGCTTATCGAAGCTTATCGTCGATGTAATTTTAATATAAATAAAAAAAAAGAAAAATCACATAGAGAAAAAGAGAAAAAAATCGCATATAAATTAGAAATTTGATTACGAGTAAATCTACATGAAATATTAAAAACGATTATTAAATCCTTCGGAATTTTTTAATAATATCGCACACTTGGTTCGAAAAATGCTGACAGCGATTCGCATAAAAGATCGATTTTAATCCGCATTCCGTACATCGCCTCGCCGATTAGGAATTAGGAATACATAGGGTTGCGTCTAATCTAAACGGGAAAGAAAAAATAATGTTAGTTAAGTGCCTTAAGAAAAGATCCTGTGAGACCTGGTCTGTGAACAAAGCTCGGGTAAACTCGATAACGATCGGTTTCGTGACCAACGTTATATTAAACGATCATTGTCTCTTTCTTATCTTTCGATCGAAGAGAAAATCTTTTGGGAGGAAGAGGAGAGAGAAAGAGAGAAGGAGAGAGAAAAAAGAAGGAAGAGAAGAAAAAAGAAAGAAAGAAAGAAAGAGAACAAAAATGATCGTATCTTGTTAAAAATCGTTGGCCAACGTAATCGAACGAACGATCGGTGATCGGTGATTAATCGAATCTCGCTTAGAGACGGCATGACAGGATCTGATGATTTCTCACAGAGGGGTGTACCCGGTGGTTGTTGCCGTCCGGGACGACTGGTGGACGTCGAGGGAGATCCCCTGGGAGTGACAGGACCTCTCCTGCCACGGGATAATCAAGAGTATAGGTCACCGAGCGAGGACAGCGGTCTCGGGGCTGATATCCCCAGGACCAGGTCGATCTCTAAACGTTTTTCAATGAGACTTTTTAACGATCCCTCGTTAAACTTTCTTTCACGTTTTTCATATTTCTAACGTTTGATATTCCAATTCGCTTTTTTATTACAACCATAGACAACAAGATGTTTTTCGTTATATTTTGGAAGTGATCAAAGAAAAGAAAAAAGATTCGATTGATTTCTAGATCGATTCCTTCCTTACTTGCAACGATATTTTATTTATTTATTAATTAAATAGTCGTGTAAAATGTTTAAGATTAAAAATTCGTCGATCATAAAATATCGTATTTGTTTGGTTTAATTATTTAGAACAGAAGGATATTATTAATATGACACATATTGTTAATGTGATAGTTCACTGATAAATAGTCGCGTTCTTTCATTTGGTCTGTGGTTGGAATAAAAAAACTTTGAAAGATACGTAGAACCTATCGAGTCAGATCGCACGTTTCTACGAATAAGCTTTCTCTCATGTTAAACTGAAATACATCAATATCGACCTCTCTCGTTCTTTTTTTTGATTAGAATTTTAGGAAGGAGAGAAGTAGATAATTCCGAAAGAAATTAACATGTAATTCGAAAAGAAAAATATTCGTTCCGCGTAGTTTTCATGAAATTCAAATTGATCGTTTCCGCATGCAGCTTCGTTAGAACAGAGATAGATAGATAGATAGATAGATAGATAGATAGATGGATAGGTAGATAGATAGATAAAGAAAGAGAGAGAGAGAGAGTCAAGCGAGTCAACATGGGAATTCGATTTTCCCTGTACGCTCGTACGATCCAATCAAAATTCTCAATAAAGACAGAGAGAAAGAGAGAGAAAGAGAGAGAGAGAAGGAAGGAGAAACTCTCGTTTAGATATGAACGATCCTCGCTATTTCATTCGCTAACTAATCACATAACGCAAATATCTGATCTAATCGTTCGTGCACCGCGCGAAAAGCTTTACGCTTAAAGATTTTGTTTATCGCCTACGCTTGCTTTGCATTTCTTACGTAAGATAAATTTTTATCTACTTACGTATCACCTAATGAGATTGACATGGCGAACAACGAGAAAATTATACTGGTACATGTGCCTATCCTTAAATCTTCTCCTTCGTGTTAGATCAAATTTAAGATATGAAATCTTTCAAGGTATATATATATATATACGAACATAATATATATATAAAATTATGATCGATATATTTATTTTTTTATACAAGTATATCTTCTTTCTTATAGGCATACTCGTTTTGACTCTTAAATTATTAAAGAAAAAAGAACTATATCATTCAAAGAATGCCTATCCTTAGATCTGTGTTTATTTTTTTATATATACTTAATATTTTCTTTTTATATAGATAATTTATATATATATAAAAAGAAGTATATCATTGAGAGATCGTCAAAGATATTTCTGAAATAACTTTCACCGTCACTATTCAAAACTTTCGCTCTCCCCTTCTATCTCTTCCTCTCTCCTTTCTCTCGCATTCTTTTATTTAAAAAATATATGAAAGCACGCATATGTTACAGATCGAATTTCAAAATTATCTATGATTTGTTTCTCTTTCTTTCTTTTCTTTTTTTATTAAAGCTCTCTATTTGGATTTTTATCTACGATCTATCATTATCAATTTTTCGAGAAGGCTTAACTATTTTTTTTCTTTTTTTCTTAATGTCGTTTTATTTAATGGCATTTCTATGTCGGATGTGTTACATCGATATTTTTTATTTTATATCCTCTTTTCTCTCTCTCTCTCTCTCTCTCTCTCTCTCTTCATCTTCCTTTTCTACTTTATCTATTCGCTTCAAGTCTTTTTCCTCTCCTATCGGCAATCACGTAGAGACACGATCGACGATACATTCTAGAATGTATACCTAACATGGACAGCAGATAATGCGGAAGGTAAATCATTTTTTTTCTTTTTTTTTTGTATGTATATCTATGTCTGTCGGTCTTTGAAACATGTAGGCGTGAAAGGGCGTTGTTCGTATGGGCGTAACGCAAACATAAAAGCACACTACAGTCATTCTCGTTCGTATATCTATGAAAAGGATGTCGATGTTATATTTCAAGAAATAGAGATCGAAATATTTAATTCGTTAATGAGGAGTCGAAGAAAAAAAAGGAAAAGGAAAAGGAAAACTATTGAAAATCAGAGACGTGTAAAAAATAATAGTAGGTCATATATATATATATGCACGTATGGAGTGTATTGTATTGATTGAATTTAAAAAGAGTATAATTAATATTGGATTTCAAAAGGAGTATCTACATATACTTTTTTAATTATTCGTTTCTTTTCTTTTCTTCTTTTTTCCATTTAATTCAGATGGAGAAAAGGAAGATCATATTATGGGATGTTGGACAAATATAATGAACATTTATTTAACTCTCTAACGTTATATACATTTGAAGTTAGATGTTTTAAATGTGTTTTAAATCTTGTTTTATCTTTTTTTTTTTATTTTTGTTATAATAGTTTCATAGAGTTAATTCAAATGTCGAAAGAGTTAATGTTTATTAAATATACTTAGTGTGGTATAATTATACATCATATAATCTTTTGCTTACAATTTTGTGAAACACGAAAAAAAAAGAAAATTGGTTTATAGGGATTTAAAAAATTAAAAAAGAAAATTAGAATTATTATCGAAAATCTTTGTTTTTAAACAATTTAAGATTATCAATTTAACTATTCCAACTTCTTTTAATTTAAAAATTATAGATTATTAAGTCAAACAGAATATGTATTTGATCTTAAAAAAAGATCAATAATTTCTTTGGGTTTCTATTGCAACCTCTAAATACTTACTTTTACATAGGTTATTACAATTTTAATTACTAGGTTCGACCTTGTAATTTTTTATAGTTTAATCTCCTTTTCTCTTCCCCTCCTTCTCACTCTCTCTCTCTCTATCTATCCATTTCTTTTTATTTTCTTGTTTTTAATTAAATGGCTACGAAAATGAAGGCAATACCTTTACTGGAAGATAATATTTTTTCGAAGAAATAAGAAATATGTTTGTGGTTAATTCACGATAATAAAATAAATCGTTAAAATGTTTTAACGCGTCATGACGCTTGGTACGAACAGGTACAAACATCTAAAGTTTGAACAGGTCGTGTCGCGATTTGAGCCCTTGAAATTTTAAGCTCACGTAAAGCAGCAAAAGGTTTCGTGGTATCGTGTTCGATAGGTCGTATCCTGGGTAACGGAACCGAACGATTCAACTTTCAGGAATAAAGAGAGAGAGAGAGAGAGAAAGAGAGAAGGAGAATGTAGTTCAGTAATAGCTTTTCGAACGTAACGTTGTATCGTTTCTTCTTCCTTGAGCATTTTCCTTCAATTCGTATCATAAAAATACCTTAAAGATAATTTCGTAATCTAAGAAAAAAAAGATCGTAAATTAATGATCGTTCATTAATTAATTCAATCGATCTCGAAAATATTGTTCCATTATTCACTTATCATCGTCATAATCCCTTTTTCCTCGGTTAATCGAAACGGTCGTAAGAACGGTGACAGATTCTTGTGTAACACAATCGTGATTCATGATAAATTTAAGGAAAATACAAATGTTAAAAAGGAAACGTTCGATCTTGTACGACGATTGCTATTGGTGATACGTTCGGATAAAAAGGAAAAGAAAAGGAAAGATAAGGAAAGGAAAAAAAATATTTCATTCGGACGATAGTTATTGATTAAACGTCCGTTCGCGTCTCGCGAGTAAGGGGTGAAACGACAATAACTTAAAGTGAACGAAAAAAAAAGAAAGAAAAGAAAAGAAAGAAAAGAAAGAAAAGAAAGAAAAAAGAAGGAATAACGCGTGACGACGAAAGAAATTTCTCGCACTAGGACGTTGAATTCGTAATGATAACGTAGAACGTTTTCCCAGGTAAAAAAAAAAATAAAATAAAATAAGGAACAAGAAAAAAAGGAAAAATAAAAAAGAAATATTTTAACTCGAAACGAAAATTTAATTTCAACATAAGGATTCGTTAGAGTCACCATACTAATTTCTCTCTAAGGGATTTTCGAATATTGCTCGTGCTCATAGGGTAACAAGCGCGTGCGTGGGCTAGATAAAAAGGACGTTTTTAATAATGCGCATACGAAACGTTCCCGTATTCAAGGATCAAAAGAAAAACGAAAAAAAAAGAAAAATTGTGGGGGAAAAAAACGAGACGCGTTTCGATTTCAAAAGGAAATTTTGGGAATTCCAGAGTGACCTGCAGGAGGGCTCAACAACATCAGGTGACTACCTCCGACCTCGCCCTCTCCAACGACGACGAGTGTGATAATCAGGTATAGAATGACACCACCCTCACAACCTATCCTCCTACCTACCCTAGTTCAACCGCCACTGTTAACCCCAGATCATTTCTTATTTCACTTAATCTTTGATGAATAAAAATGTCTCTTTCTTTTTTCTTCTTTTTCTTCTTCTACTTCTATTTCTTCTTCTTCTTCTTCTTGTTCTTCTTCTACTTCTTGTATTTCTTCTATTTCTTCTTCTTTTTCTCCTCCTTTTTCTTGTTCTTGTTCTTCTTGTTCTTGTTCTTCTTCTTCTTCTTCTTCTTTTTCTTGTTAAGAGAACGATACTAGGACTCGATGGAAGAGGCTGACGATCGTGTTCTTCGAACGAAGATCATTTGCGTGTCTCACGCGGACGTGTACGTTTAATTTCTCTTCTTTATTTTTTTCCAGGATTACGAGGACGATATAGACAACGGACGAGGACGAAGACATAGCTCGCCTGGAGGATCTCGAGGAAATCCACGAGATTACGGACATCATCATCTTCATCCGGATAATTTGGTGAGTCCAATCGCTTTTAGAGTTAATTAATTAAGTTACTCCGTGCTCATTGTCTTCTTTTCGATCGAAAATTGATTTTCTTTTCTCTCTCTCTCTTTCTATCTCTCTTTTTCTTTTTATAATTATTTTTTTCTATCTACTTTTTTATTACGATCTTCGAGTCATAATTATTTTTATAAGATAATAGGTATGCAGTTATCACTCTTATGATAATCTCTCGTTGGTTTATATTCCATTTAATTAATATCAATATTTAATTATCCATAATTAGTTGTACGATATATTATGCCGTTGATATAAACGAGGTACATTAAGTTTTTTTTTTCTTTCGTTTTTTTTACGCGACGTCCATTACTTTTTGCGTTTGGCCATTGTTTCATATAGTACAGCGAAGAAGACAAGGAGCACAATAAATTTATTTCGAGATCGTAATAGATAAGAAATCGAGCGTGGAAGTTGAAAGAGAACGTGAGATTGCGTGAAAACGAAGCCGTGCACTACTCTCTTTCTCTTTCTCTCTCTTTCTCTCTCTTTCTCTCTCTCTCTCTCTGTCTCTCTTTCTCTCTCTTTCTTTCATCACGAAGATGATGCACGTTTTACTCGATGCACGCGCTGCAGTCGTTGTAGACGTGTACTATATCGGTCGTTATAGTTTAATTATAGCACGCAATGGACGAGGGTTCAGGGTCGACCGCAAAGAAGCTCCTTCGTTTCTCTCGTTAGTCAGCTTTACGTTCCTTCTCTCGCGAAACTCGTCGGACTCGCGTAAAAATGGCCGACTTGCGTGCCGCTTCTCCTTGCAACCGAGTGCCACGCACGAGTTTCTATGATAATACAAGATGCGTGAAATATCTTACTTTATTTATACGAAATTTGAAATTATCAACTTTTCCATGAATTCTTTTCTATATTTAAACGATCATATTTACTGTAAAAGTAAAAGTCGTGGGTGTTAATTGTTGATAATGATGGAAAAACATTTGGAATTTTATTCATAATTCTTTTATTTTATAATCGTTACTTTCCTGTGTTAAATATTATGAAAGAATTTTATATATTTTGATATATATATATATGTAGTTTAATAAATTATTAAATATACATATGTGTATGTATTTAATTTTAATCTCTAAAAACTATCTCTATGTAATTTAAATATACATACGTATATCAGAATAATTTTTGAACATAAAAATAAATTAATAAATATACGTGTAATAATCTTTTCGAATTAAAAAATTAATTGTGCAAACTTGATTCGAGAATTCATTTGAAAGATGAGATTGAAAATCTCGAAGGTATTTGAATCGATTTAAGAACTCGGTTAAAAGTGAACCTTTAGTGGCACTCGAGAAGGAGAAGGGCTTGTGCGTGCGACGACTCATCGCGGCACGGTAAAGAAAGAATAAAAAGAGTAAAAGAGAGGAGAAGGAGGAGGAGGAGGAGGAGGAGGAGGAGGAGGAAGAGGAGTCGTAGAAGGTAGAAGTGCAGGTGCGCAGGATGGAAGAAGATGATGATGAAGAAGACGAAGAAGATGGAGAAAAGAAATTGGAGAGAGGGCGTCGGTCGTTTCGCTGCAACGCCGCTGCGACCATAAAATCATCGACTCTTCGAGAAAATACGCGTGCAATGCACGAATGAAATTCTTATTTGCTTTTTAACCCTTTAAATTTCTCATATAGACCGATTAAAGAATAACACACGGTTATTACTATTATTATTATTATTTTAAATGGGACAAAGATGTTACCCATAGGAATTTATTTCTCTTTTGTCGACATCAAATAGTCTAAAAAACCAATAATTTTTTATTATTAGATATTATCGTTTTAAATCCAGTTTTCAATATTTTAGATATTTATTTCTTTTTTTGTTGCGATAAATAATTATAAAAATCGATATTAACAATAATACTAATTGCAAGTAAAATCCTGCTAGTAATTAATTTTTTAACGAAACAAAAAAGGAAATTCAAACAAGAATACAAAAAAATAACTAGGTATATGTCGTTATAGAGGGTTAAGGAAAAAAAATATTGCTCAAGATAAAACTTTACTCATGATAGTTTATCGGAAATAAATGAAGCCCTTGAAAGAAGGCAGTAGAAGGGCGAGGGGAAGAGTTCAAGAGCGAGGGGGGTAGTTTGAACGTTTCGCACGCGATCAAGGACTATAGTAATCGAGATAATCACGAGATTTCCCATCGCTTACCACGATGAATATTGCTCCTTTCTCAGTTTCCTCTTATTTATTTTTCTTTTTTTTTCTTTTTTCTTTTTTCTTTTTTCTTTCTTCGTTCTCTCTTTCTCTTTCTCTCTTTCTTGCAGGAAAAGACGAACGTGCAAGTTAGTACTTCTTGCCAGCTTGATGTAATTAAGATGATAGCGAGGTATTATATCTCGTGAACGTGTGTGTGTCGGTTAATCGTTTACAACGAGGCATATAATTCTTTTCACGTAAAAAAACATGGATCGGATGATCGAGAATATGATCGAGATCGAAATAGAGGCGTTAAACGATTCGCGATAAAGTTTCGATATCGGTATCATCCCGACGATTATTGTAGACTATTAACGCGCAATCAAAAATCTAAATTACTAAGAACGATCGAAATTTTGTGAACTTTTTTTTCTTTTCGTTTTTTATTTTTCTTTTTTCCTTCTTTCTTTTTTTTCTTTTTTTTTTTCTTTTCTTTTCTCTTCAAGGACCAATCATTTTCTTGATTCTTCTTATATATTGATATTGAGGTATATTGAATGTGTTTCGGTATAAAAAAGTCATTAAAAAACTTGAATGCCAATTTAGTCGTAAAAGGTAATCGTAAATTGCTTTTCGCGCTATATCTCGAAATTACTTCGAGAAAATGCCAAGAGTCCTTGTCGATACGTTGTCTGCCTGTCTTAAAGTCACCATTGAAACGTCCGTTTACGTTTTTTCGAGTCCTTACTGTTAGATCGAACGTGCAACTAACTAATTGGTCGGATCCTTGATGTCTCGTGTAAGAAGTGTTTCTTTTTTCAGAAAAAAAATTTTCAGAAAGAAAAGATTTAAAAATATGGAATTACGAGAATAGGGAAAAAGGGATTAAAAACAAATAAAAATATCTAACGAAATTAATATCTCGATATATCTTATATAAGAAATGATAATATAATTTAATATAAAAAGATTTATTTCAAATATTATACATAGTATTTTTTGTCTCTTATTTAAAAGCAATACAATAGGTACACACGTTTGTAACTTAAAAACTAAAAATTAATAATTACGGTTTACGTCGTTCGATAAAAAAAAAAAAAACAAGAAAACAAAAAGAAGATAATAAAAAAAAAAGCGATCTCGCCTCTGGTCTGAAACCCCGTGTCATTTTGACGTTCAATCGTTCCAACGTTTCGACATAGTGAAATTTACGAGCGAGCGATTGCAAAAGAAAACAAAAACAAAAAAAAAGAAACAGAAAGGAAAAAAAAAGTTAAAATAAATAAATTAAAAAAAAACAAAAAAGAAAGAAAATATTCATTTATCGGATCGATTTTAAATGGACAGAGTTATCTCACATTCGATTTCGCATTCGAATCCGTACTTTTCTAAACTTTCACTTTATCGATGCAATTTTAAAAATGAAATCATAGGAACAGCACGCATACATTTATATATACATACATACAACATAGATGAATACATACATACATACATACAGATTAAAGAACGAAATTCGATTTGGGTTAAAAACGAGCGTCATTGGAAAAGCTCGAATTTATCGAAATGAAATCGATCTATCTATCGATCCTCGGGAAGATCACAACTAAATAATATTCGATCGAGATCTCGAGCTTCGTCCTTGAGAAAGAATAGGCTTTCGTCGTGACAGAGACGAGGGTCTAGCAAAAGGTACGAGAGAGAAGTCTTTCGCGTCGGCTCTCCTTCTTCTTTTTTTTTTCTCGATTCTACTCTTCGACTCGATTATTCTTCTCGATCAAAGCTTGTCCTGTAACGCCTGTCGAAGTTCCTCGGTGGCCTTGGCCACGTCTTGAACCTGTCTTGAGTGAACTTCGGGTCGCACGTGTTGCACGCTCGAGTTTGACCTCCTCACGGAATTTCCGCTTCCGAATTTCGGCCGCGGAATTCTTACGCGTTGCACATCGCTCAGCCAAGACTCCATATTTCAATTTTATTATCCTGCAAAAAATGAAAGTTGTAACTTTTTTATATCATCTTATTTTATATGTAAATTTTATTATAATTTTATATATATATATATGTGTGTGTGTATGTGTAGGTACGTGTATGTATGTATGTATGCAGATAATTTTAAGAATTTTTAAATATTTAAAGTTTAGCATAATTCTATTTAAAATATTATTTATGTTATATTTCTTTTTTCTGGTATATATCATAAAATTATTACAAGTATTAAAATATTCTTTATATATTTGGATATACATTTTTTTTCCTCGGCGAACTAATCGTGCCGTACAATTTCGAAGTAGTAATAATAGTTTTTTAAAGAAATAATTGAAGTTAATTAAAGGTAATTTTTGTAATCGTAAGATCGTTGACCCCGATCATTCCAGGTCCTTGTTTTTCTTTAACGTTAACGAGCCATTTTAAAACGTTAAACGCAACTAACACACACGCGTAACAAACACACGTAGAGAGAAAGAGAGAGACGCACGAATTAAGACGAAACCATTGCTGCCATCCGACGACGTTTGCCGCGCAAAAAGCGTATCGCGTTAACAAGCTAATTACAGTAGTCGCAGTCCTTACCCCTGATATCTGGCATTTAGTTAGCGAGTTAATTACCACCCATATCCCGCTACGTTGATGTCAGGTTACGCCATTTAGAGAACTATGCTCTACTTGTTTGTAAACGGGTGACCGTTTACGATCATTTTTCTTCAAGGATAAATCGAGAATTTGCATCGTTGCTTAGTAAATTTTTATTTTTTATTTTTTATTTTGTTTTTAATTCATTACATAAATGTAAAATAATATATTCGTTAATATTAAAAATATTCTCGAGAAAATTACATTGAAGTATTAAAATATCGAATAATCGTATCGAAAACTTCAATATCTAATACATGTAATATCAATACCTAAATTTTGATGAAAGTATTATTAAAAAGAATCATTAAGGATAAGTAATCTCAAATAATTATATTCAACTTACTACTCTGTCTTGATATTAAAAACTTTTAAAATTATCAAACGCGATATAATCTCGAGTAACTTAACTTATCACTACACAACAATTTTCTATATTTTTATATGAAAAGAAAAACTGACTATTATTGAATAACGCCGTATTACTTAGAGTCGAAAATATTGTAAAAAAATAATTAATGTTGAATAACTGTAATTTATCTGCGGTCTAACTCGAGCTAGTAAATAACCGACTGATTTTTAATTATGAAGGAAGGTCAAAGACCCGTAGAGCACGTATACCATAAAAGAAACATATCGTCGTAGAGGGAGGGAAAGAGAGTAAAAAAGGAAGAAGGAAGGAAGAAGAGTGGGAAAGAGAGAGAGAGAGAGAGAGAAAGAAAGAGAGAGAGAGAGAAAAGTTAAGAAGGGTGGAGTAGAAAGAGTCCGTCTTAGTCTGACAAACAGCGAGGTGGCCTAGTGAACGTTTCAGCCTCGAGGCGATCGACCATGCTCGTCGAATGATTCAAGACTGATTAAAATGCGAAGCAAGTAGTTCTGGCGAGTCGACACGCCATCGGATGGCCCAGTGACATCCTCTCGTTTTTTTCGTCTCCCTCGACACATCCCCTCCCCCTTCCTACCCCCTTCTCTTCTTCATAAACTTAACTTCTTTGCCTCTTACGACCCACTTTTTTCTCTCTCTTTTTACCTTGTCAGTAAAGTGGCCTCTCTTCCCCCTACCTTCTCCTCCTCATCGTTCTCATTGTTCTTTCCTTTTTCACATTTCTTTTCGATTTAATTACCAATTATAATTCGAGATTAAATATGAATCATAAATAAGTGAATCATTGAAATCTGAAGTTTGAATGAAAATATCTAAGTATTGTAAGTATTTTCGCTTCGATCGTCGAAGAGTAAGATCGATAAATAAGGAAGTTTTTATCGATGAATGATGAGTCATCGGAGATAGCATTGAGACGAGGCGTAAACTTCCTATATATTTTTCGAAAACATCCGCGTCACATAAGTATTTTTTTTCTTAATACAGAAGAAGGAAAAAAAACAAGTTGGAATGTGCTCAAGTTAATAACAAAAAATATTGTATACTGATAATGTGTAAGTGTGTCGGTGCATCGAGGAAGATAAATTTTCAAGCGACAGACAGAGTATTTTCAATTCGATCGTATTATAAACTTTTATATTGGAACGAAAAGTATCGTGATATCCATTAATTTTTATCATTCGACTTTCGTTATCGATGACAATCTATGCTTTTTATCCGATATCTATGTTATTAATCATCGATCGATAAAAATAGATGCATACGACATTACTTGCTTGCGAATCTTTCATCGTAGCTCGCGCTCATAACAAGATACAAGATGGACACTCGATTCGGAACGAGTTCGGTGAACGACTCGATTTAGAGAGCTTTTACGATCTTGTTTACGCGCGGCTACGTGCGAACCCGAGCCCGACGTTTCTCAAGATGACGACATATACACGAGAGCCGATCTTATTATTGTCGATGGCTTCTGAAGTAGGTAACAAAAAAAAAATTTGTCATCGTGAATTTTTAGCGAGTTCAAACAATTCTCTCAGTCTAACTTGGAAGAAGGAAAAAGAAAGAGAAAAAAAGGATAATTCTTATATATTTCTTTTTGTTTTCTTTTTCTTTCGAAATACATACAAAAGATATTCATGATCGGTCCTTAGTTAAAATTTTAACAAGAAATAAAATAATCGATATTAGATGGATTAGATATTTTAATATTTTGTAATTCATTTTCGCTTGATAATTTTTTCTTTTTTTTTTTACTTAAATTTGTAATAATCTTTACTTGAAGATTTTCATTTTCTAATATTATATTTCGCTTATACATGTGACTCTTTGGAAGAAAGAAAAAGAGAAATAGAAAGAAGGAAAAAAGAAAAGAAAAAGAAATATAAGAAATATCGTTGACATCTTCATCGAATTTTATAATCGCTTCGTTAGATTATAAGAGCTCGTAGACACGAGTCCCGTATTTCACGACGATCACGATGATTCGCTGACGAATAAATTAGCAATTAACAAGTGTGCTCGTTCCCCATCGAACTTCCTCGAATGGCTGTTAGCCAAAGAGAAAATTCATTTGACGAGCGATAAGAGATGCACGAAACCGGTTAAAAATATAGATTCCCAGGCTTTGGTGGCGAGAGAGTACCGTAAAGGATTAACGGTCAATCTTGCGAGAAACAAGAGGAGACTGTGAGAAACTCGAAGGGAAACGGGAAAAATTTCTGTCGATGAAACGAGTAGGAAGAACAACGCGATTTCAAGATTTCAATGATCTATTTAAAAGAATAATGGATCAATGCGAAGTTATATAGAAAATTCGTTTTATCTTCTATATCTTTAAAATCATATACATATATGTAATTATTATATTCTTATTACATATTTTATATATATATATATATATATAAAATATATATATATGTATATACAATTATATTAGAAGATAATCATAAAATCGATCTAAAAGTACCCGTGTAAATATGTTAGAAAATAATATCCTTTTAATTATAACTTGTAATATATTTCTATTAAAGAAAAAAGATTCGATCGTAGAGAGTTAAAAAAGATTTTTATAAGAAGGAAAAAAAAACAAAAAAGTGTAAGAACCGGAATATTACCTTTTTTTCAAAGTAAATTTTGCGACGATCGAACCAACGACGTAAACTCGAAGGAACGTTTTTGCTAGATATCGTTAAAGATAATAACGCGTAATATCTGCGCGTGTGTATGATCGAAGCGAAAGGAATGAACGATCGATCGATTGGTCGATGTTGTCCTTCGATGCGATGAAAGATCTCTAATACATACATACATATATACACATGTCAAGTTTTAAAATACTTTCGAGAAAAATTACAACGAACAGCTCGTTCGATATATCGTTAAAAGTCCGTAAGAAAGATCAGATAAACAGAGAAATAAACAGAGAAATAAACAGAGAGAGAAAGAGAGAGAGAGAGAAAGAAAAAAAAAGAGAGAGAGAGAAAAAGAGATGTTCGAATAGACAAATGATTTTCAATCTCTTTACCTTCGAGGATCGATATTTCTTCTCTATTTTCTAATATCTTCTTATCTTTCGTCTTGGACAATACTGATTAGAAACGTTTGACTCGCGTAATAAAGAGGATGGTTGAGCAGTAGGATGAAGAGAAGAGAAAGGGGGGTGCACAGAGGAGCGAGTAAAAGGAGAAAAAAATGAAAGAAAAAAGAGTAAACAAAAACCTTGATTGTTGATATTGGAAAACAATGAGATGACGAGTAGAGGGTGGGAGCAGGAGGAGATATCTTCGCGTGTGTGAAATCGATCGGACTGCGAACGATTCGAGACTCGAACGCGAACTGACGAGCTCCTACTCGGCCAGGTTCACGTTTACCTGCTGCACGACGATCAGGAGCGCGACTTTGCGAGACGCTTTGGGAGAACGAGCAGCAAAAGCAAGCAAGCAAGCAAGCAAGCAACGTGTGCGAGAGACGCGAGGCCGAGAAAGCGGAAGAGAGACAGAGAAAAATAAAAAGAGTGAGAGAAAGAGAGAGAATGAGAGAGAGGAGGAAGAAAGAATCAAGGGGGTCTCTCAAAATGAAGGGGAAGGAGGATGATGATGATGATGAAGAGGAGGAAGAGGAGGAGGAGGAGGAGGAGAAGGAGGAGGAGGTTGGTTAGGGCGAGAGAGGGACAACTTGGAACAGGTGAGAGGTTTTACCTGATGGTGGGACTGAAAGATGGAAAAAGTGGGGGAGAGAAGTTGTACAACGTTGCCAACTTGTGCTCGTCGAAAGATATCCCCATCTACGATTCATACGAGTTACGTGTGCGTATACGAACGCGTGTCTTGTCTATCTCTCTCTTTCTCTCTCTCTCTGTATTTCTCTGTATCTCTCTTTGTCCCTCTTTGTCTCTTTCGATGTCTGCTATCTTCTCTCTTTCTATCTCTCTCGTTCTATCTATACATTCCAGTCCATTGATATCGCAGTAAAAGACTTTCTCGAGAGATTCCGTTCCATCCATCCGCATGTAAAAAGGGGAAATGTACGACGCGTCGAACATTTATTTTCAAACGAATGGAGTTGTCTAGATTTGTCTCTATTTCCTGTGTTTTCTAATATCTCTCTGTAAATGTGAATATTTGTTTACGTATACATTATTATATAGGTATGATTATTTGATCTTTAGCTTAATATTGATTATTTAATCGGTTTTTTTTTCTTTCTTTTCTTGAATAGATTAAATTTGTTATTACTTTATCGGTTAAAAGGTTCGTTATGGATACATCATGGATAAATCATTATTATTTAATCCGTATAATAGTAATAGTAAGAATAATAATAAAATATTAACATTGACTTTTATATTCTTATGAATAATAATGACTATTCATAAAATGAAGTCTATTAGCTTTATGTAATAATAACAAAATCTAATATTCCAACCAATTAAATAATAATAAATTATCTCGAATGTACTTGTCATGAATATTTAATCCTTTGCACTATGAGATCACTGGAAACGTGACGACAGTATTTGCTCTTGAAGAATACTTATTCGAGGATATCTATTTTATCTAACAAAATCACTTTTTTATTGAAAAATTGCTTTGAAAGTATATGCCTATTGTCTGTATACATAACTGAGATATCAAAAGCAGATCTAAATTGCATGAGAAAAACTAAAAAAAAAAAGATAGAGAAGAAAGAAGTAGAAAAAAAATAAATTACATCACGCAAAGAATTTAATTCATTCGCGATAAAGAGATAAATAAATCATTTCTGTTCTTTTTAATTAGTTCAAGTTAAGATTAATTAGTGCAATGCTTCGAAATTGCATAATTTTGAAATAATTAATCCTCATTAAATATTGTATAAATATGTAAAAAAAATATTAACTTTCATTTCGATCTAAGGGTCTTTATCAATGTAATTTCATTAAATAGCTTAATCTGTCAATCCGCAAAACATATTTATTTTAATTTTTACAACGATTTAGAAATAGAACGTCATATTTTATTACTATGAATCGACATTTACCAAGCCTTCATAAATCACGAAAAAACCTCTAACCTCTCAAAGTCTCTCACACCATTATCTTCTTTTTTACTGTCTTCACACAGCCACCAGCTCTTCTTTCTCTCCCCCGCATCCCCACAGTCGTTTACTCATTGTCAGAAGCGATGACGTTGTCTCGTTAAAAGGAAAAAAAAAACATAGAGCGATGGAAGGCCCCATTCAACCGGAGGAAAGTGTACTTAGGTACATACGTTGAAACGTTCGAAGTAAGGATTGACATTATAGGAACGTGTCGAAGGCAGTGACCTCGAGACAGACATTTTCCAAACGAAATCTATGAAAGTAGGTGGGAAAAAATGGAAAAGAGATAAAAAAGAAAGAAAGAAAAGAAAAAAGAAACATTAAAATTAAAATAAAAATTTAAACTTAAATGAAAACGAACAGGGATCGTCCGACGAAAGTAAAATCATCTTGCAGATGCAAATTTATTATGTAACGATCGTAGAGGCAGCGTTTCTCAACTTACGGGTCGCGTTAAATTTTTATTACCTTGCGGGAAAAAGTCGTAAAACGATTTTAAGTGTATTCGATTATAAACACTTGTCGGTCGCGGTATCGCCAGACGCAACCGCGATAAATAATATTCGCGACAGATTCGAAAAAGCTTGAGAAATTATGATAAAAGATCGATTGGAAAATGAAAAATTTTATAACGATCGATTTTTCTTTTTTTTCTGGATTCTTCTCTTTCGGTTCGATCAAAGAGAATAGAGAGATCATAGAGAAGCTTTCTAATCGCACGATCAAACGTTTGACCATGGATATTTTATGTTTGGAACATTGGTAGTAAACGTAAGTACGTATGTACTTAGGCAGGTTCGCAAGAAACACGAGCGATTAGAAAGCCACGAAAGGCTTGACTTAGATCGCGACGTATCTTTTCCCGCTAAGAGAAACTCGCACAGTACTTACTTAGTTGCTCCTCCCTTTTTTCCGGAATAGAGGAACGGATCCGAACGGCGACTCTCTAAATTATGATTCATTCCGTCGATGAGTCACATCCCGCCGATTTAAAGATACGAGAGACGGTAAATATTCTAGTCAAATAGCCTCGGTTGTACATTAAAAAAAGAAAAAGAGGAAAAAAAAGAAGTAGAAGGAAAAGTTTCGCACTTGAACAACTTCCAACGAGATCTCACAAATTATCCCGGGTTTTCTATCTTTCATTTTTTCCTTTTTTTTTCTGTATTATATAGGACAAGTAATAAAGAATAGAAAGTAATTAAAAAGATGAAATATTAAAGGACAAGCCTAAGCTCTGAGTCTCTTGATCGAGTAGCATGAAGAAGAATATGCGTATTTCGACGTAGACTCTTTATTAATTCGAGTAGAGAAGGAGAACTGATTTTGTTTGATAATAAGACGTGGATCTTATATCTGTTAATAGATTTCAATAATTGATTGGTCTATTATAATAAGAAAAATCTTGTGATAATAGATTTCATAAACGATAATAGAATCATTTGTTTATTATTAAAACGAATCTCACGATAATGCATTTCTTTATGTTTAACTTGTAGTGTTATTTTCATAGCGTCAATAAATGAAAGAAGAAAGAAAAAAGAAAGAAAAAAAGGAAGAAAAAGGATAGGAAGATAGAAAGATAGAACGAATGAGATTCTCGCGAATTGACAAGCTTTCGTTAAAGAATTAGAACACGTTCCATTCTTTGCTCGATCAATCGATCGCACGGATTTCTCGCTCGTCGGCGAGTAAGGAGAGCTCTCTCGACTATCGTTCGCGCTTATCTCTGAACCGGTTTGATCGAAGGATCATTCTTCGTGCTTCTTAGAAGAGGATTAGTCTGTACTTTCGTATCGGACCCTTCTTCGGCTCTTCTCATTGCGAGTGATCACTGACAAAGGGAATCGGCTCGAGACGATACTTCGAACTTTTTGAAAGGACAATGAAGACCTAAACGGCCTTTTTATGGCTTCTTCTTTCAACTACTTTTTACTTTATTTGCTCTTATTGTCGGATTTGAGATGTCTTTTAAAAAGCCGAAAGTTAACGACAAAATGGATTATCATGTGTACATGCATATATATATATATATATATATATATATATTTGTTTAATGATTTCTCAATTTAACGAGTTATTGCAAAATTAAAAGCGTTTGAGAGTAAGACTGAAAGGGAAGAAAAAAGTGAAAGAGAAAGATGGATTTTTTTATTTTCATTACTTATACACACACGTACGGGTTCGTTCAACTCACGTGCGTTACGTCAGACAAAAAAAAATGGGAACCAGTTTGTGAGTGACACCTACGCGAATTCAACCTAGTCGAATAAAGACGGAAATTCGTCAGTGATATCGAAAAAGTAGATATCCCGATTGAAACGATAAGCAGGATGCGATAAGCGATTATAACGATTTATCGATCATCGAGTTGTCTATTTTCGATTGACGTTGTCGATTAATCACAAAGAAGAATATTTATATATATAAATAATCTAAGTTGTTATATTTATATTATTTATATCTCTAAGACTATATCGATTATTATTATTTACAAACTTGTCTCGATTAAGATTAGAAGGAGACTTTCAAGAATGATCGATAATATTAATTTTCGATTAAAATTTTGTTACATCGTTACATCAGATTTAGACAGAGATGGATTGTTTATAAAAATCAATTCATATTCGAATCTTTCGATAGAATTTATCGATTGGAAAAATGTTCTCTAGAGTTATTAGAATCTTTT
Organism: Vespula vulgaris; assembly: GCF_905475345.1. Classification (NCBI taxonomy): domain Eukaryota; kingdom Metazoa; phylum Arthropoda; class Insecta; order Hymenoptera; family Vespidae; genus Vespula; species Vespula vulgaris. The sequence goes on along the minus strand of NC_066595.1, from coordinate 4,925,147 downwards.
AGTTCTATTTTAAGTTGAAAATCTTTCGTTTCTACGCGAGAGATAAATTATCGATCACTCGTGCGATTTTTTTCGTGGATCAAGGAGAAAAAAAACGACAAAAAAAACAACAAAAGAATGGACAATGACCAGAACGGTATTATGGGTCACCATCGGAGAAAGTTTCGACGCGTCTCCTCGTTCCGTTATTTACCTGGAAGGACCGGAACGACGGTGGGGGCTGCGGTCACCGTTTTATGATTTCGCGAAGTGGGTCAATTATCGAGGTGCACTGAGCCACGTCGTTTCATTGCTTCGACTAAACGCACGCGAAAATACACTTTTCGCTTACTCAGCCTGTATACTATTTATTCGATTTATAAACGATACGTTTTGAAAATAAATCAAACTTCTCATACGAATTTTTATTTCTTTTTAAATATTTTTTTATTATTATTTTTTTTATAGCTTTTTCGTTCACTAATTATAATAATTATCAATAATACATTAACGATTATTTCATAGAAATTACATACACACGAATAAGAATGTAATAATTATCATCAATATTTAATTTTTCGTAATACTGTAAAATTTTTGCAAAGAGAAATGTAATAAAATTGAATGATGATTTTATCGATATACGTATTGCATTTAAAGAGAATCGGAATAATACAGGTTTTAATAGATTTTAATCATTTTTATTCCATACATTTTATTATTATACGATTATAACAATATCTTCTATAAAACATTAGGAATTATTTCTGTACACAAGTATAAATTCCATCTAATAATAATATAATAATACTAATAATAATAATAGTAATAGTAATAATAATAATAATAATCGCATCGCCAACTTTCACAATGCATTGAAAATCTCTTGAAATAATGATAGAGATATTAAACAAATTCGAACGATGATTTATACGATCCGATACGTGTTAAACTCGAAGAGTCGAAGTCGTTTGCTGCGAAAAGAAAAGAAAAGAGAAAAAAGAAAAGAGCAAAAAGAAAAAAAGAGAATATTCTTCTTCCATCCTAATCAAAGTTAATAGAATAAGTTTAGAATACGTTCATAACGGATTCGCCAAAAAAAAAAAAAGAAAAAAAAGGGAAAAGAGAAAGTAAAGAATGTGCAGGAGAATTTAAGAAGGGTAAAAAGAGAAAGAAAGAAAGAAAGAAAGAAAGAAAGAAAGAAAAAATGAAAGAATGATCGAGAAATGATCTAAGGATGTTAATCGGAAGAACTTGGGTGTGTTCCATTTCTTTTTTGATCCTTCGTCGCGACGCAGGAGAGCGACGGAGGATGCGATGATAGCGACGCTGAGATGATCGGTAATGGGAGGCGCGGAGGAGGAGGAGGAGGAGGAGGAGGAGGAGGAGGTGGAGGAATAGGAGGAGGAGAAAGGGAACGCGATTTGGAGGAGGATGAGGAAGAAGGAAGGGAAGAGAGGAGCTCGGATGGTGGAGGTGGTGGAGGTTTCGGTGGTTGGAGGTCCCACCTACTCGGTGGGCTGACGCAGCGTGTGAAATCCTGGTACTGGGGCGCCAGGCCCCTCGTAAGTTTTATATTAAACAAAACCAACAACAAGCGCCGACGACATAAAAAAAAAACAAAAAGAGCAAAAAAAAGACAAGATCAAATGTCAACACGCACGGTTATTTACTTATTTTCGTTTTCGTATTTAAATATAAGGCTCGTTCGTACGTTTTATAAGATTTGTTTCTCACACACATTTTGACATATGTAGGTATACGATGTTTCTTCTTTTTTCTTTTTCTTTTTTTCTCTCTCTCTCTCCCTCTCTCTCTCTCTCTCTCTCTCTCTGTCTTTCTCTTTCTATCTGTCTTTTTCTTTTTCTTTTTTTTTTATTCTTTTTTCCTTCAATCGGAGAAACGTCGTTCACGTGTTCCCTTAATCGTACCTTAAAATACGGAAGCAATGATCCATTGATCGATCGTTAATGTTTATATCGAAATTTATTTCACCCTATAGATAGAGTTGCATATCTTGCCGAATGATATTTATTATTATAATTATTATTATTATCGTTGATGTTGTCGTTGTTGTTATTGTTGTTATTATCATTATTATTATTTATTATCATTTATTATTTGTTATTTATTATTTATTATTTATTATTATTATTAATATTATTATTAATCGTGAGGACTATTTCAATCAAAAAGAAATTAAAGAAGAGAAAAAAGAAAAAAGAGAAAATTTCAATATCTTTTCATTTTATATAAAGTGAAATGACGGATGACAAAAGGTTAGATCAAAATTGGTCTAATTAATTTAAAACGAAACTTTCTAGTCGGTTAATAATTAACAAAGCATCCGAAGTTTCCAAGAGATCGTACGTGAGAAAAAAAATTTCGAATCGCGCGCGTTTTCTCTCTCTCTCTTTCTTTCTCGATCTCGCGCGTTCGCTCGTTCTCGCTCTCTTTCTCTCCCTCTCTCTCTCTCTCTCTCTCTCTCTCTCTCTATTTCTCTCTCTATTTCTCTCTCTCGGGTAAAATTATTTACTACGCGTCCATGAAAATGATCTAAAGATGCGCACGCGAATCGAAGATCGGAAAGATCGCGAACGACGACATCCTTTGGCATGAATTTTCCCTTTAATTTTTTAGATATCTCTCTCTCTCTCTCTCTCTCTCTCTCTCTCTATCTATCTTTATATATATATACTTCTCTCTCTCTCTCTCTCTCTCTCTCTGTCTCTCTATTTATCACAAAAATCGATTTCTTTTTCTGCTCCTAGAGCTCCTAGAGAATATTAGTCGACCTAGCGTTAGGTGTGTACGTGTTTTACTTGAATGTTTGCACATGCTACTTTCTTCGGTTTTTTATTATTACTACTCGTATCTTCAAGCACGATTATTATTATTATTATCGTCACTATTATATTACTGTTATTGTTATTATTATTTTGTTTTATTTCTTTATATATTTCTTTATATTTTTCTTTTTTTATATTTTTTCGAATTATTGTTACAAATTACCACCATAATCGTTATTTTTATGTACTATTATTATTATTATAATTATGATTATTATTATGTTTATTATTATTATTATATACATATTGTATATCAATACATATATGTATATGTACATAGATGTCTTGGCATGCACGATCACTTTACTCACATCGAAAAAGTAAAGATAGGAAATTAGTGAAAAAATAAATAAATAAAATATAATATAATATTGTTAGAAGATAGTTAGAATATTATATTATGACAAGTAGATGAATAGAATGTAAAAGATTAGATTAGTTAGAAATTAGAGTAAAACTAGTATGTCTTAGGCGTATAGTTAGCGTATATTTAGATTAGAGTATATAGAAAACGAGGATTAGTTAAATTAGTTGGTAGAACATTCATCTCCTCAAGTTCCATAGGTATCTTATCTATCCATAATTATTTTTATAGAGATTACAATTATTTTCTAAAAAAAACAAAAAAGAAATAATTGTATATAGTATGTGTATATACATACATATATATATATATATATATATATATATATATATATGTATATTATATGTATATACCTACTTACCTACATTTATATCGTTGTCGAGAGATTCATGAGTTTTATTTAGAAAATTAGAAAATTAGATTAGGAGGTGTGCGTTTGATTAAAGGTAAAAGCGATAGGGAAAAAAAACGTAAGAATCGTGAGTGTACGCGCGAGTGCGTAGGCAAAACACTTTCACCTTTCGCGAGAGCGCGAAAATGGGATCGTTCGTTTGTATTCGCGATTTAGCTTCTCGATACGATCTCTTCGTTACGCTTTTGGTTATTTCTTTGGTCGTTTCTTTAAAGAAAAAAAGAAGGAAAAGAAAAGAAAAGAAAAGTGTAAAAAATAAATCAATTAATCGTAATGATAGAGCGGAGCTTTTTTTCTGTACGAACAACAAAATCTAAACTAAATTGATTACAAGATAATACAGCGTGTTATAAAAATAATATACAAAAGTTTTGAAATTGTTATATATAATATATGATAGTTGAATATGATTACGGCGCGACAACAACACCACCACTACCACCACCACCACCACCACCACCACCACCACCACCACCACCACCACCACTACCACCACCACCACCACCACCACCACCACCACTCTTTCTCCGAGCACCAACACCCAATTGCTACCAGCCTATCAGCAAGCATGACTTAATTTTTTTATATACTCTTGCGATCTATATCGATATGTATATTTATACTTATATCTATATATATTCAGATTAATATATATATATATAAAGATTTGTACGTACACGTACCGAGTGTCACGTTTTAAACGATACGGCCAAATATTCCCGGTTCTATTGCTTTTATAAAGAAATAAAAATTAAGTGAAACAAAGTAAACATTGTTAGATTTTAAAGAGGTAATTGAATATTTATTGCATCTGTTTCATAGGGAAAAACTTTGTTATAATACGCAAGTCATGACAATTTTTTTTTTCTTAATGAATATTTTAACCATAACAAAAGTTGTAGAGAATATAAATACGAATTTAACGAAGTAACCAACGTTTGTATTTCTTCATCGATATTTTATCGAGTTATGGTGATAATATATTGTAGTTAAACCACGGTACCGATATTTGTGATTTGTGATCTGTGTTTTGTGTTCTCTGTGATCTGTGTTCTCTGTTCTTTGTTCTATGATCTGTGATTTCAGATTTGTGATTACATCGTATCGTGGTGTAACTGTTATCGCCACAAATCGATGAAATATCGCTAAAAAGGGTACACTGTGTAGGTATTCATCGGATTTTTATTCTCATATCATTCGGATATTCTCCATAACTTTTTTGTCGGGCTGAAAATTTTGATTTTCATAAAAAAAAAAAATTTTTAATAATCTTCTATCTCGACAATCTATAACCATCTATGAAATTTGCAATGAATTGAATTAAATTTTTCCCTTGTAAGTCTAACAATTTTTATTTGAAATATTCATTTATAAAATCAATAAGAACGAAGATATTCGATTATATTATTTGAAACGAGACACCCGGTATACTTGCATATAGGTACTGGAGAAAAGAATCACGCATCGTTGCCAAAAGATTTCCCGGATGCGGGAGAATCTTTGTTTTACGTAATCGTTGGAAGAAAAAGCAAAAAAAGAAAAATGAGACGAGACGAAAAAAGTCGACATAGAAGTTGTGAGCTTGAAACCTCAACCGGGAATATCTTTGACGATCCAGCGCATACGAATTACGCCAGCATAATTGCCTTTTTTAGCTACTGTGTGCTCTCATCGTTCTTTACGTGTGTTTTCTAATCGACCTCTCTTCGTAAACGATAACGACGAAGATTTTCAAAATTTCCGTTTAATATATATGAAATGTAATATAAAATATAATTATATATATATATATAATATATATATGTGTATATATATATTAATACATTATTTTTTTATTGTAAATAATATCGTCGTTATCGCAGTGAGACGTCACAAGAATGTTAAAAAAAAAAAAAGGAGAAGAAAAAAACCCACAGTTAAAACTGGCATGCGATCCGAGTTTTGGACGTTTCAGGAACTCGCGCACAAGCTCTCGCGAAGCTTCGATATGCAAGAAGCACAATTACTCGAGGAAGGTAGTTCCGGTGGAGGTTCTGCTACCGGAAGTGGAGGACCAGGTGGACCACCTAGAAGACATCATAGTGCTCAGAGATTAACTAGAAGCGAGATGTCCGATAGAAGGGAAGAAGACGGTGCTTTAGTTGTACCGGATCATCAGGGAAATCTTAGGATCACTGTGAAGAAAACTAAATCAATTTTGGGTATAGCAATCGAGGGTGGTGCTAATACTAAGCATCCTTTACCGAGGATCATTAACATTCACGTTAGTTCTACTTAATATTGTATTTAAAGTTTGTTATATTACTATAATTTGATTTTTCTTTCTAATATCGTTTAGATCACTCACGTGTATTCTTTATTTCTTCTTTTTTTTAATTTAAGTATTTGTTTCAATAAAATTAGTATAAATTAATAATAGATATATCGAAAGGTGATAGTCTAAAGTGTAATAAAATTTGTTTAAATTGCTTTGACCATAAAAAAAGAACAAAAAAAAAGATATATTAAATAAGATTTATAATTATAATATGTAGAACAGATAATTCATGTTCTTTATAATTCTTATTTAATTTCTATTTAATGAACTAGTGATATTAAAGAGATTTTTTGAAAACCATAGGATAACGGAGCTGCTTACGAAGCTGGTGGATTGGAAGTCGGTCAGCTTATTCTCGAGGTCGATGGTCACAAAGTTGAAGGTAAACAAAGCATTATTTATTTCGTTTGAACTATAACAAAATCAATATCGAACGTTGATAAATTCCTAATGAATTTAATTTCCTTTCATCGGTAGGGCTACATCATCAAGAGGTTGCTAGATTGATCGCCGAGTCATTCGCACGTCGTGATAGAAACGAAATCGAGTTTCTTGTAGTTGAAGCGAAGAAAAGTAACCTCGAGCCAAAACCAACGGCTTTGATCTTTCTGGAGGCGTAGCAGGAGTCCCCCACCTCCGAGCCGGAACCGCCGTAGTAAGAGGCTCTTCTCGACAATCTAGAAAATCGGCCTCGAAAGAGAATCGTGTTTTAACATGAGAGAACATCTAATCCTTGACTTATGATCGATTATGATCTATTATGATCGATTATAAGAGTAAGAATTTATTCTCGATTCGCTGCCGAATTTTCGATCGGTCGTTCCTCAACCTGGCCCTGGTGGTGGGACCTTTCAATATTGAAATAACAAAAAGAAGACACATAGAAAAGTAAAAAGAAAAAGAAGAAGAAAAAGAGACATTGGAAGGAGAAAGAAACGGAGTAAGGAAGGAGGAAATCTGTGATCGGCAAAGTTAATTGTTCGAAGCCAAGATAAAAAAGTAAAAAATGAGATCGTCGCGTTTGCAAGGAAGACAAAGAATCGAGGGTACATAATTACCAGTTACTTTCAGGTCAGATCGAGGCCTTCTTGACCTGCTTACTAAGAAAAAAAAAAAAAAAAAAAACAAAGAACTGGAAACGTACGAATCCGGTAATAAACTTAAAGTGTTGCATTCTGATAAATCCTATAGTACTCCGATAAGGAATGAAATACTTGGATGTACGATTAATCTATGAAGAAATGAAGAGGGAGACTCGTGAACTGTGCCAAAACTATTTAAAAAAATGGTCTTTCGTCTTAGACATATATACATACATACATACATACATACATACATACATACATACATACATACATACATACATATATACATACACGCATACATACATATATACATAGATACATATATACGTTATTATGGTATTACATTAATTGTCACGAAAGGGAGATCCTTTTGATCGGTGTTACTTCGTACGATTATATGAGTATGAGATCAAAATTGAAAAAAGAATATGTGATTTAATGAGATTTATACGATATATCGACGTTTCGAAGGATAACAAGATAAAAATCTTCTCTTGATAGTTTCTTTTTTTCTGATCATCTTAATTTTCAACGAAAAAAGAAAAAATATATACATATATATATATATATATATATCCTATATGAGATAACGATATATAATTGAGATTTTATGAAAAGTGAAATAAGTTTAATTAAAAAAGGTTTCCTAAAATAGAATGGAATGCGTTTGAGCGTTTTACGTAATAAGATGAGCCGAGATAGCGGTAAACGAGACGCTCGAGAAACGCGACGTCGACGATAAGGACGTAGTAGTAGTATAACGCGACTCTACGTCATGGGTAAAGCGGATATTAATATTAGAAAGTCGATAACGGGGCGAACGGCCGACTGGACTCGAGAGAAAGAGAGAAAGAGAAAAAGAGTGTATATGTATGCGTGTGTGTGCGTGCGCGTATATATATATGCATGTGTATGTCTGTGTGAGACCTTGCGTCCTTCGAAACGTGGATATTACACGTCGATCTAACAATAAGTAAAAAGATAAGAAAAGAAAAAAAAATTGAATGAACGACACGGTTAATTTGTATCAAGAGATAGTTACCACTGATGAAGATAATGAATTACAGACAAAAACGTACAAAAACGATCTATCGCGCATTCTAAGCTTCGATAAAACACAGGTTAATATTAATTAATATTCCGAGTTGAGATATTCTCCCGACATTAATAATTATTTACGTAAGATCGCCAACAAAATGTCTTGTTATCAATGCGTTAAAAAATGTTCAAGGAATGTTCGACGATTAGAAAAATAATACTAATCGATACAATGTCATGCGATCGTAAGCAGTAGCATCAAGAACAACAAGAACAACAACAACAAGTACAGACTTATTATGGGAATTGTTGAGATTTATTAGAGTATATATATATATACATATATATATTATGATTATTGTAGTGGAATTGCAAGCTGTACCTATCAATGCGTTTGCGCTCGCTATATGTTTACGCGCGTATACTGTGACGGCCGAAAAAAAAATAATGATAATGATAATGATAATGATAATAATAAAAAGAAAAAACGAAAAAAAAGAGAGATTATATATTAAAGAAAGAAAAAGGAAACCAAAAAAAAAAACAAAGGATATTTTCAAAAGCTGTTATTTAGAAGCGTATACGTATGTATTTAGCTGAAAGCCTGTGACCTTCGATGCCGAAGAAATCGCCAACGATCTATTAAAATATCTTTCTATTGAAAATTATAATAATCTGATTTTTTTCTTTTTTTATTTTCTCACTTAAACGATCCGAAAAAGATAGATGTTCATTTGAATGAAAACACGGTGTTAAATCGATAAGTCGAAATTCTCGATCGTTCGTGATTTCTTATACGATTGTATGTATATGCTTGTATGTATCGATCCCGAGGGAAAAAAAAACAGATAGTAGGTGAATACAAATCGAGAGAAATGTTTGAAGAAAAAAAAAACACAAGAATATATAGGATGAAATGTAAAAAATAAAAGAACAAAAAGTGAAAGAAGAAAAAAAGAAGAAGAAGAAGGATTCAGGCCATGTATATTTAGCAATTACGGTAGACAGATACGAGAAGTGACAAAGGACAAATCTGCTAAATGTGCCAAAAAAAAGAAAAAAAAATAGTAGCCTGCAATTTACCGCGGAGTGGTCAATGTATGTATATACAAGTTTAATTACGGTAATGAGTGACGAAGACATGAAAGAGAGAGAGAGAGAGAGAAAGAGAGAGAAAATAACAAAGAAAAGAGAAAGGAAACAAAAATGATTTCGTTCCTGACGTATAATCAAGACATACTTACTATATTTCTTGATTTTATCAAGTACACGAAGAGATTATTGATTAAAGAAAAAGAAGAAGACTGCGACAGAAGAGTATAGAAAATTCGATAAAGACAGAAAATGAAATAGACATGAAAGGGGTAACGAGACGAAAGAAAAACAAATCGAAAAGAAAAAAGAAGTGGAAAACATAGCCTTACATGGAAGACATGAAACACACACAAGCAAGCACGCACGCATGCACGCACGTACTGATTTTTCAAACGAATTTACCTCTTTTCTTCATTATTTTTTATTTATTTATTTTTTTCCCTTTCTTTCTTAACTTCTTTTCTTATTTCTTTGATATAGATCGACATAGCACGCGAGTCTGGTCACCATTCAAATCGTTTCGAAAAAAAATCTGTTGGAAATTCGATCGAGACGAATCCTTTTTTTTCATCTCGGCGCGAAGAACATTGAACAAGCGACGTTATCTAAAACCGTGGAAATATTTTTATAAAGCTTCCTACGAAGAACTTCATGCAATTCAAGAAAAAAAAAAATAAGAAAGAAAGAAAGAGAGAGAGAGAGAGAGAGAGGTACGTTTTGTGTAAAGCTAAGAAAAATCGTCTCTTTCTCAGGCCCTAATAATAATAATAATATTAATAATAATAATAATAATAATAATAATAATAATAATAATAATAATAATGATAATGATAATGATAATGATAATATTAATATTAATATTAATATTAATGATAACATTAATAATAGTAATAATAATAATAATAATAATAATAATAATAATAATAATAATAATAATAATAATAATAATAATAATAATAATAATAATAATGATGATGATGATGATAATGATAATGATAACGATAATTAAAAAAAGAAAAAACCTCAGCCGACATATCCGACAATGCCTTACAGCTTTTCCGTAAAAAAACAAGCGACGAGAGACAGATATTAGAAGGATGTTAGAAAGATCGAATACGAGAAAGAAAGAAGAAACGAATCTCCCAATATTAATCCGTTTATTTTCCTGTCTTAATATTCTCTCGTTATATTTCTCGCATAGCTTTTATTTAACAACGATTCCTATGAACGCGAATCAACGCGAAAAAATAAGCTTCACTTTCCTATCTTCTTCTTTTCATCGTTCTTCTTTTCGTCGTTCCCCTTTCATAGTTCTACTGTGATTTCTATGAATGAAAGAACGGAATGGTTATTAAAAGAAAAAAAAAAAGGAAGAAGAAGAAAAAGAAAATTGCGAAACGATAATGAGAATAAGAAAAAAGGAACTAGAAAATAAAAAATAGGAGGAAGAAGAAAATAAAGAACTGAATAAGAGAGTAAAGTAATGCAATTATCAACGATATAAAAGAAAATTCGAGTTGACATAAAGAGAGATTTAGCTTGATCGACAAATCGATTATTATAATTATTGTTAACATGATAATTGTAATTAATCGTAACGTTATATAACGCGTTGTACATACACTAAAGAGATAAGCTCCTTCATATATTATCTCTCCCCTTTCCCTCATTCATATGCATTTCATAAGCCACCCTTTTTTGCAGCAAAATCCATGGATAAAGGATGATATAACAAATGAGAGAAAAAAAATTAATAAGAAGAAGAAAAAATATTCAAGTATAAAGAAAAAGAGAGAGACGCGCATCGTGCTAAATATTCAAAGTGCCGAGAGAATGCGTATAATAAACATATATTTAATTAAGGATTCGCCAATATCGGTACGCTGTAAAATACATTGTGATGTGCACACATACAAACACACACACACAGAATGGTGAATACATACAGAGAGAAACAAATTCTTCATTCAATACAGATACATGCATACAGATGCGCATAGACGATTATAGTGATATATATGTACATATATACATATATATATATATATATATATATGTATATGTATATATATGTAATATATATATATGTAATACACATACATATGTGCGAGAGTATGTGTATTTTTTCGTGACATAACGGTTGCGTGTTTAGACACGATACACAGTATTGTTATTCTCATCGTTATCGTACAAGTTACTTTTATTCATTTTCTTATCATCGTCATCATTATCATCATCGTCGTCGTCGTCGTCGTCGTCGTCGTCGTCGTCATTATCATTATTATTATTATTATTATCATTGCCATTATCATTATTATTAACGTCACATCAACATCATCGTTATCATTATTATTCGCTGTTAATATCGTTGTTATTATTCATTCTAATTACGATTATCGTATCGATAACAAGTATTATTGTAATTGAATAAAAGGTTCATCATCGAAAAGAAATAACAAGTAGAAATTTATTTAACGTGGAATAAAAGATAACGTCGTAAACTGCAATACGCATAAACGATAAAATAGAGCGCACCGAAAAAGCTAATGCATCGTTCTTTAGGCATCTTGTCGATAATATAGGAATCTACTATTTTCTAAACACGTAAGTAACTAATTATAATTTTGAAAAATCGTTTATAAAATAATTCTATGCTTCCCAAATTAAACGTTTGTCGCGTTAAGTTAAATAATAAAATGTCGAGTGTAATGTAAACGTTTATTCGTCAAAACATTTTTCGTTTTACTGAATGTGTTATAGATAAAAAGAAATATTGGTGCGATTGGGTTGTGTATTCCTTGAATTATTTTACGACAGAAAGTGGGAGAGGGTGAGGAATAAAAATAGTCTTGATTATATTACGAAATGGGAAAACTGCAGGATTAGAATCGTGAGATAAACAAAGTTGAGGAGACGTCAAAACAGTTAAACCCTCTATCTGTCTCTCTTTTTTTTCTCTCCCTCTTTCTCTTTCTCTCTCTATCTTCACCTCTGTTTCTCCTTCTCTCTCACACACTCTTTCCCACTTTCTTGCTCTTTCTCTAACTTTCACCAATACACAGAAATAAAAGGAAACGGAGCTTTTGCCAGACGCTAACGCGAACGAGGGTGGATTATGCAAGAACCCACGCCACGAGTTCGAGCTTCGCGTAACACGTAATCCTATTAAGAATGACGAGGTCTGTCGAGTCGACAGAACTTACGAAATAATTTATAAACTTAAGAAAGTTTCGCTCTCGTCACGTAGGTAAAATTCGAGGATGTAAATAAAAAGGAATCGAAAAAATATTTTCCTTTAGAAAATTTCAAAATCCATTCTTTCGCGCGTAGAGTCAATTAAGCTAACAGATTTAATGTCGTTTTATAAAATTAATGTGTTATTTATTTCGATCGAAATAAGTTTAATTACTCGCTTAAAGTCACGTATATACATTAAACGATAATAATGGACAATTTACGGAACTATTAACACAACAGTGACAAACTTCGTTATTTCGAGAAAACAGTTTCGAATGCTAAATTGGAGAAGCCAATATGACTAAAGTTCGAACGAATTTACTAACTCAACGAGCCGTGACCGATCGCACATGTCGTTCTAATTCAAAGCAGATACTTTCCAGGTCTCTTCGATCGGGGGTGAGAAATGCTGCGGGTTGCCTCGTGAGAACCAAAACGGATATCTACGATTCTTCTTTTACATTTAACTTTGAAATTGCTTATCGATCCCATGCAAATCGTATGTCGTTCGAATGACTATGCAAAGTTGGTTAAAGCTGAACCAACCACAAATTGTTCATTAGTAATTTCCCTTATGGAGTACTATTACTGATTCAAAGTAATTCGATCACATATTTTACATATTCCAATCGAGTAGAAATTATTTTATTAAAATATATATAAAAGATATATAAAAGATATATGTGTATATGTATGTAGTATCGAGTATCTATTTTCTGTGTTCATATATGCAATATCGATCGGAATCTGCCATAAGTACGGAGCTATGGAAGGTCACTAGAAATGACGAAAGAAACCTTAACACTGCATATACCTACGTAAATACATATATACATCTACTTGGCCGATAATATTCACTTTTTTGTGAAAATAAAAAAAGGAATAAAATTAAGAAAAAAAAAGAAAAAGGAATAAAAAAAAGAGAAGCGAATTGTACCATTCGAAACTATAACGATCGGAATCTGTCATACATGAGGAATTGTGAAAGATCATTAAAAATTACGAAAGAAACCTTAACACTGCGTATACCTAAATACATGCTTACATATATGTACTTACTTGGCCAATGATACTTCCTTTCTTTGTAAAAAAAAAATAAAAAAATAAAATAAGAAAGAAGAAATAAAAAAAAAACGAACGAACAAACAAATAAACTACACCATTCGAGACGCGGAACAAGACATGTAACTCCAGGAGTCTCTGATAACTTTCTACGGTATCAATTACGAATATCGATCAAGGACGTAAAGGATGAAAGATGATACTCGTAATAAATAAATGTCCTAGTTCCAAGACACGCACCTACACACGCGTATACACGAATACATAGAGAGATTGATAATCCGTTGCAACAATATGAAATATTACAAAATATTCGTGAGACGATAGATCATGATCGAGATGTAGAAATTCGAGGATAAGACTATTACAACTCGTATCGAATTGCAAACAGATGCAATTTCAACGTGTCTCTCATGTACTTACTTACTTTCACGCAGATGTGATCGTTTAAATTTTTAGAAAGAGCGTCCTTCATTCAAAGGACAATGACTAGGGTAGAATCGGTGACAGGGAAAAGAAGTACGAGTACTTCCTGGGTACCATAGACGCAGATGCGATGCCAATAGTTACCACGTGCCAATGACAATAGCGATTGCACTCAGTTTTCCCTCTCTCTCTTCCCTCTCTATCTCTCTTTCTCTATCATTCTATCTTCTTTCTAAGCTACGGAAGAATACTCTTGCAAAGGACAATGCCTAGAACGGAAGATATCCCAGTAACAATGCCTGACCACTTTTGGAACATCTCCAGAATTGAAACAATTGGAAACTTGAGATTTTCAGAGCCCGATTAATTTTCTTCTAATCTTCGCAAAAACAGGCGTAGAATATTATTAGATACCTATCCTTTGTCTTAAAAAGTTATGTTACATATAAAAAAACAAAAAGGAAATTAGACGACGTTGTTAACGCGTTGAACATTAAATACCTATCCTTTCTCTTAAAATATAAAATTACATGAGAGAAGAGAAAAGAAGAAAAAAGAAACACAAAAAAAGAATTAAACAATTTCATCGAATATCAGACTCTCTATTTTCCTAGTAAAGTAAAATTATACACGGGAACAAAATTGGACGATTTTATCATTGAAATTTCGGCCGGTGTTGCAACAAAGAATGGAAACCAGGAGAAAGGAAATATGTGAAATTTCAAGAAGAGCAGCTGGTGAGAAGATTGGCGTCGATCCGTGAAAAGATAAAGGGGGGGAGAGAGAGAAAGAGAAAAAGAGAAAAAGAAAGAGAGAGGGAGAGAGAGAAAGAAAGAGGGGCGGGGGAGCACGCGCGAGATTAGAAAAGAAAATCGAGGGGGGTAAAATAGGAAAGTTAGGGGAAAAGGGACAACGTGGCACGAACCTACCCCACGAGGGTTAGAGGCTAACGTAGTGGTTCTCCCTAACTTGGTTCTCTCCCTCCCCACCACTACTCTTCATCCCTCTTACTAACTAAACGTACGTGTAGGTACACGTGCTCGGGAAGGGTGGTCCCTGTTTCTAAAAGCTACCATTGCTTCCGGTGAATACCCACAAACGTTTCTACTACCTACCATCGGACACGTTAAGACTACGATGAAAGAAAGAGAGAGAGATAGATAGATAGATAGATAGAGAAAGAGAGAGAGAAAGAGAGAGAGAGAGGGAGAGAGTGAGAAAGAGACAGAAGAGGAGAGGGATCAGAGCAAGCAAGCAAGCAACGCAACGAATCGCAGTACACACTAGGACGACTAACCAACGCGAGTGTTACTCGCGCGAGTGCGCGGGATTTTAACGAATGACAGTGAGAAAATACGAGGAGATGTTAATTAGGAGAAAATGTCATTTGTTAAAATCTAATCGTTAATTAATTTTTTACGCGATGCAAACGTTTATCGTTAATTTATTACGGACATTATCGATCGATTATCAATCATGTCGATCGTTTGACGAGATTTAGAGAGGAGCTAGATCGTAGAATAGAATTTATTCGTCTATTTTATATAGACGCGTTGATAGAGGCTCTTCTATGTATTTCGTTCTATGTATTATTCGCAAGAATTTATAAAGGATATATGGATTACTTGGCAAATGTGAAACGAATCGCTCGATATATTCGTCCGGTCGAGAATGATAATGAAATTCGTGAATTCTTGAGATCTTGATTCGCCGTCGACGGAGTTGGAAAGAGGGAGAGAGAAATAGAGAGAGGGAGAGAGAGAAAGAGAGATAGAGAGAAGGAGAATAAAATATTCGAGAATGAGAATAAGAAGAAGAACGAAACACATTGAGTGTTCGATTTCAACGTGGAGTTTTGTGAACGTTTGGAGAGAAACGAGGACCGACAATATCACGTGGTTGTGTGATCGTATAAGTGACGATAAGAACAAGTGACGATATCTCGATATTTGAAAGGATACTAAAAATAAAAAGAAAAAAAAAGAAAGAAAAAGAAAAGTATCGATAAGAGGAAAACAAAAATTTTCTCGATTCTCGAATAAAAAATATAAACGATAGAAGAGGAAGAGGAGGAGGAGAAAGAAGAAGAAAAAGAAGAAGAAAAAAGAGCAGCTTCTTTTTACCAAAAGGAAAAGAAAAAGAAAAATAAAAGAAAACATTTCAAGAAAATCCGTTCGAAGAGGTCATACGTACGTATATGCTTGGATCTATTCTAGATCGCGTCCTTGGAACGAAAGAATCCCACGCAAGGGAGAGAGAGAGAGAGAAAACATACTTTTGTTTGTCTTTCTCTCTCTCTCTTTCTCTGAAAAGCCGTCTGGAGATTGGCCGTGGCCGATTGATCGCCCAGCGAGGCCTCTTCGTTATAGCAACAAACCACAACCGTCGAGAAGGAGAAGATGCTCGTTAGGTTAGCGAACACTCGTTAAAATCTTACCACGCATGCCAAAAATAAAGGAGAAAGAGAAAGAGAAAGAGTGAGAATTCGATTGGAAAATAATTCTCAAGTCTGGACAATTTCCATGGCAGTCGTTCTGTGATTACTCCGAAAGAAGAAACGTACGATCGTTTTGATTTTTCTCTCTTGTTTAATCCGAAGAACTCGTTAATGAAAAATCTTTCCTTTGTGTGAAAATAAAAAAAAAAAAGAGAAAGAGCGAGATCACGTTCAAGAGACGAGCTTGCAAAGAAAAGAAGTTAAGTAATAAATCGAATCGATTCTTACTTATATAGTTCGTTAACGATCGTGACCTAACTCGTCATGATAATAGCTCAAAGATGCTACTCAATTGGATTTTATCGTTTATTTATTTAATCCGATCGTATTTCACGAGTTACTCTCCATTTATCGGGTACTCCACGGCGTACAAGTCGTTATTCGTATTACGACTTTGAACGAGTATGTATCGGCACATTGAAACGCGTTATTGCAATCGACTTCTTGATTTTCAAATGCAAAAGAAAAAGAGAAATATATTTTGATCGATTGTGAAGTTCGAAGTTTTCACGGTAAACAAGCAAGAAATCTTTCGTCGTTGTGTTGATATCAACATCGATCGATCGTAAACGTTAAGCGATCACAAGAAAGATTGGTTCCCACGGATCGCGAATGGACGACGAAGAGGAAAGAGTTCAACGACCTCGTTTGATGTAAAGAGAGATATAAAGAAAAAGAGAGAGAGAGAAAGAAACTGGAGTGTGTGTAAGAGAAAAGGAAGAAAGTGGTGAATCAAAAAGAATTTTCCTCTCTCTCTCTCTGTTGCGCACACAGTGTTTCGAAATTGGATGGAAGGAATAAAAAAACAAAAAGAAAAGAAGAATAAAGAGAAAAGAAGAGGCAGCGAACATCTTATCGGTACACTCGACGATTCACCCTGCTGATCTCTCTGGAGGGCTAATTTTAAGACAGGATCCTTGAGAAGAAGCTTCAGACCGAGGAATCCTCGTGAGATGATCATCGGTCATGGCGTTTGTAAGAAGAACGATTCCAAACGTGATTCTTCTCCTTCTTCTGTCGTTTTTAGCGACCATGACGGAACGTGCTATCTGTCGGCTTATCGTACCGACGAGTCCCTCGTATTTTCTAAGAACGACGAAAGCCGTCAAATTGTCAACTGGAAATATGGAGCTAGTGGAAGAAGAACAATGTTCCGATCGGATTTTACGTCTGACCTGTAGATCTCTCAAAGCTTTCATTTTCGTCTTGGAAGCGGAATATCAATCAAATCGAACGAGTATTTGTGGATACGAATCGCAAAGGTTGATAGCGAAAAAGAAGAAATTCAAATTGGGCGTTAAGAATTCACGTGTCAAGGACACGAGGCAATTACGTGGAAATTACATCAAAGACGACGAGGAAGAAGAACGATATTTGTTCGACGTTAGGGCTTCCTTCAACAGAAAGTAAGCATGTCCTCCCTCTTTCCCTTACTTTTCTTCGGTATTTTAAAAGACCGCGCGAGGTTAAGAGAAAGTATAGAATATTCGATTACATCTGGATAAGTTAGAGACCGCAGAGAAAATAGTTAGAAAATGAAACTTATATTTTTACATTTATATTTAATCGAGCGTCTCGAGTCAATTTTGCATAAATCGATATTTATGTTATATTTATTTCCCTTTTTCTATTTTTTCTCTTCGTTACGACATCGCAAATATTAATAACAATATCAAGTACTTAAATTTATAGATATATAAAGATCGAAAAGAAATAAATGGGTCGATCTTATCAAACGTATCTGTTACCGTTAAAAGATTGATTTATAGAAAAACAAAACAAAAATTGTGTAGTTAATATTAATGAATGAGAATGAGAACGAAGATGACAATATTTTCACGTTGATTAATTTCAGATTGATTAGATTAATTTTTTTAATATAGATTAATTAATTAGTTACAAGACTATTACGTTAACGTTAAATATTGAAGGACGATATCCTTTAAAAAAGATCTTTTGAAAAAGGATAATGCGTCATTCTATCTCTCTTTCTCTCGTTCTCTCTTTGTTCCTATCTTTTATATTCTCTTCACCGTTCAGTTCATCGTACATCCACGCATGGATATCTTCTTTTCATTTTCCGTCTTGAACAAGGACTCGATAGGAGAATCTCCACTCGAGAAACGCTTATTGCGTCTCGGATGCACATACAAGAGGGTGGATCAAATCACGGCTTTGATGTCGAGAAGTTTTAATTGCTTCTCTAGAGGGAAGTTCAAACTCCCTAAGGTCAATTGAAAAATGACGTAAATCGGCTATTGCAAATAAAGACTCGAAGAGAGCATCTAGTCAGAGATCCTTTATAAATTGCAAATAATGTAGTATAAACCAGTGCGAGAAAGAGAAAAAAAGAGACATGGAAAGGAGATAGAGAACAAAATTAGAACAAATTGATACAAAGTTAGAAAACTATGGTGAATATCACGTGTAGTATTTGTTTAGAAAAGTTATAGATTCGGATTTATTACGTTTACTTAGAAATTATTTTCTTTGAAAGCAACCAAGAAATTTTGTAATATTAACCAGACACGTAAATTTTGAAAGTTATAGGAAAATTAAGAAAAGCAAGCAATATTATATTTTGAAGGAATAGAAAAAAACAAAAATTACGATTTCTTTCCGTAACACATACACTTTCTCACTCTTTCTTCCCCTCTCGTGCAAATCGAGAAGGAAATTCATCTTTAATTCCACTCGAGAAAGGTTTATTTGAAATATTCATAAGAATTTCGAGCATGTCTGCCGCGAGAAAGCTATTTTCCCGTTTTATTTCCGGCTGAAAAAGAGGGAGACTATAAGATACGATAAAATCGACGAAGCGAAAGGGTCGACGGGGGATGGATCGAAGGGTGAAACAACGGTGACGAACCCCTTTGCGAGAGGGTGAAAACAAAGCATTCCCCTCTTTATTTAAGCTCAACGCGCGCATTAACGTACGAACGTTCGATGCGAATGATAGCGAGTTTTGTTCTTTTACTTTCGCCCTCGCAATTGCATTTTTGACGTCCGATAGGACGGCTAACGATCTACGATCCCTTATTTCGTATGTGACAATTTCTTTGTGCATGTGACAATGAAATTAATTTTTCTTTCTTTTTTTCGTCGTCGTAATTTTTTTTCTCTCTTTTTTTTTTTTTTTTAAATAAATTCAAACATTGATTTCGAACAAAAGATATCTTTTTTTGTAGATGTTCGGGTCAGCATCATTGTCGGTATAATTTGAGCAGCGATCATCCAGGAACAACCTATTGGCATCCCGCTGCTTTAAGATTAAAATACGCTTGTGTTCCTGGTGAGTATTGGATATTGAAAAGAATTTTTTTTATACACACACACACACATATATATACAGCAAAAAGTTAGGACACAATAAACTATTATATCGGTGTTTAAATTTGCTACCTTTTTTTCTAATAAAAAAGGAAAAAAAAGGATCATTCTTTATGTATCGAATATTGAAGCTTTTTTCGTTTTCTTCTTTCTGTTTTTTTATTGATGAAAAAGATTTATTGCTGCGAATGTAACATAAAAAAGAGATAAAATTTTAGTGCAAATGTACAACAGAAATAGTAATTCTCAATGACGTGACCTGTATCCGCGTGACGTTGATGAGTAATTACACTGTGTGTAATTGTGTATGTGGGTTGACTGTGTGTGATATTAAAAATCGATAACAACGTAACAAAATTAAACCGCAGCTCGTGCCTGGTCTATTGTTTATTCCAATTATCGAACTTCCCTCAGACTCTACGTCCAGTTTAACGTTATTTCATTTTACTAAATTATTATTATTATTCGTTGGAAAAAATAGAGAAAAAAGAAAGGAAAAAACAAATAGTAATAATAATAATAATATAAATTTTCTCTAAAAGCTTATGAAATTATTTTCTTCGTTAATTCGCAAATATAAATTACATTAACCAGACATAGTATCTAGATGTATTTACAATTACCGATGTATGCTTTCACCTATTGCATTCTATTTGATTACGTTTCATAAACAAGCCAATGAAAAATGATAATCGAATGGTTGGTGTCGTTCGATCGTTATCGTTCGAGCGATCGGAGAGACAGATCGAGGACAGCTGCAAAGCAAAGTACGAAATGAATGGACACTGGTAAAATAGAAATGGGGACGGTTTACCAATCCCAAAAGCTTATGGAGGGATTTGTGTACGTGTCACTTCCGACGAGCTATCCAAAATTTCATGAAAAGCAACGTGACATTTTGGTCCTACGTTTGGGTCACAGAAAAAAGAAAAAAAAAGGAATAAATAAAAGAATTCGAACGAATACGAATCGATTTAATCCACTGATTTCTATTGGTACGTCTCGTCTACTTTGTACTCGATTCGTTTCACGATTCACATAAATTTTATCCTCTTATTCTCTACTGCGTGCTTGCTAACGTAACGAGAAGCTTTTAAGGGGTAATCTCGATGACTTGAAATAAATGAGAACAGACGTGGTTAGTAAAAGAAATCGATAAAATACGTGGAAAGATTGTAAAGATTTTTCTAATGTTTCCTTTTCAACAAAGTTATACGGCGAATAAAATTGTTCGACTCATTTAATGCTGACACTTCATTTTGCAGTTTTTACTTTAATTATTTTTCAAAAGGGTTTTTTTTTTATTATGTTTAGAAGATCATAAAAGTTTATAGCCTAACATAAAAAGTCTAAACGACAATGTATCTATCTGTCCTTTATAATTTTATCAGTTTCATTTACGAAAAATACTATAAAAAAATATTATAATAAATATTACGAAAAATATCAGACAAACTTAAATTTGTTTCGGAATTCAACGTGTTAATAAGTTCATCGAACCGAATCGAATAATCATTTTCTTCACGTTATTTCACTTTTAGCCTGAAAAAAATATATAAAAACGAACTTTCTACAAATGCATAATATTTGTTATCATGATTATGGTAATCAACGTGTTACGTTCGTGCAAATAAAAATCATTCGTTTTTTCTTTTGTTCTCTTTTTTTTTTTTTTACTTAACACTATATTTCCTTCCAAGAAAAAAGTTTAACAATTGACGTAATTACAAATTACGTGGATTAAGGGTAGAAAGGAAAACTTCCCCTTCGCTGCCCTAATATCAGCTCGGATCCCCGTTTAGAAGCCCCACTTTTAGCGCACTCTCCGAGTGAAAGTAGGGCAAGGACAGACCTCGACGACATCTCCGTCGACACCCCCAACTACAACCTCGCTTATCTGACATCGTGGTTCTAATGGATTCTACGGTCACGCTCTACATCGACAAATGGACCGCGACGGACGCAGATGTCGATCTTTCTAACCAGAAGGAGCTTACCTTCTGCCAAAACGCATCCTATATTTAATAATACACTTGAAAGGCGATCATTTTTTTGACTGAAGAATGTATTTTCTCTTTTTCTTTCTCTCTCTCTCTCTCTCTCTCTCTTTCTATTTGATTAAAGTAATCTAATAAATAAATAAATAAATAAATAGAATGAGAGAAAGATAGATAATACGCCTTACATTAATCCCATATCTCATCGAATTTCTACAGATAAATTATATTTGAATTAATAATACATTGATTTCAGAGGTAGCGGTTTGTAAATACTGCAATGTGGAAGTAAGAATACCCAAAGGAAATGAAGGAGGTTATTTAAAGTCTCCGGGATATCCACTGTATTATCCAGGTGGTTATTCCTGTGGTTGGACATTCAAATCGTCACCGGGTGAAAGGATCATCCTTACTTTTCACGACTTGAATATTCGCAGTAAGTTTCGAATAAGTAAGAAGTCTGAAAAATAGATATGTTTGATTTTATAAGAAAATATTTCATAGAAAAGATCGTATGGATTTTAAAGAAATATATTATAACATGAAATTTTTCTGTGGTAAAAGTGAATGTCATATTTCTATAAAAAAAGAAAAAAAAATTATTAAAAAAAAATTCATTCAATTTGTCTTACTCTCAAAATCATACAAGTCGTTTCTTCTTTATAAAATCAACTATCTCATTTCGTATAATGTTTACAATAAGTGTTGTTTACATAGTACTTGATGATTTTGACAGGTCCAGAAGCGGACGGAAGCTGTATAGACGTCGTGAGAGTTCGAGAAAAAGGAAACACCTTGTTTGAACGTTGCGGCATCGCCGCTGGCATTAAAATTATCTCTAATTCGAGCCTTGTGACACTTGACCTGATAGCTTCGACAAAACTCTATCCTGCTCGAGGATTTCTTCTACAATATCAAGGTCGGTCTATGACTTTGATATCTTCGATTTCGACGGAGATCCTTAACGAACACTCGCGTTTTATTCTAACTTTAAACCGTAGAAAATTTATTTACGTTGATGCACTCTAAAACGAAGTCAAACTCGTCGAGTGAACTTCGTGATTGAAGAGATTTCTACCAATGATTACGCAACGAATCGGTCTATCCAGAAATAGCATTAGATATTTCTGGATGGATGAATACACACCATCAACTTGACAACGTTACACATTTAACGCGATTCCTTTCGATAAAATCGATCATTTCTTTCTTTTTTTTTCGATAAGATGAAAGCATCGAACAATAATATCGAATACTTCGTCTCGAACGTGGATTCAATATCGAAGAGAAAAGATAATTTCGCTTCTATCAATATCGTATATAAACTCGATAATAATAAAAGTCTAGGTTGAAGTAGTTGATCTTGTCTTGTTATCGATTTAAAAATTAATTTATTAATTTTGCGACGGACAAGTTTTATACAGCGTTGTAATATCGTGAAGAACTTGATAGATAGTTTTTAATATTACTTTATTATTCGACGGTCTTATCCGTTCTTCACGTTGAATCAAAATCGATAATATTTACATAAAGGAATTGCAATATTATTTCCAGTGTTGGGCTGTCCGAACATTTCAGCACCGAACGGAAGCTATATATCGTATGATACAGTGACGTCAAGAACGTTCTCGTGTAAATCCGGCGCTGTGTTTCCCGACACAAGAAAAGAGAATAGAATACTTGAATGTAAGAACGGCAAATGGAACGAGACCGTCGATAAGCTGCCAACTTGCGTGGGTAAGAAGAGAAAAATCTAAAATAATCAGTTGATTAATTAAATTTATATGCAATAGGAAAAATAATAATGCGTTTCTCCTATACTCAGTCATTTGTTCGTAATCAAATTAAAATCTTCATTAAAGTATTAAAAATGCAGAAAAGATAAAAAGAAAAATTTGCTAATATATCAAGATTATGGAAATAATACGAATAACACAATTTTATACTTTAATAAATTATTATCGCGAGTATACTCGTTGCAGGAGTCGTTGCATGTAAATCTCTATTATAATTTATTACTTATCGTGTTTAATTTTTGTATTATCAATTCTCCCAAATTTTTAATATTTTAATAACGATTGGTAATTGAATTATGAATATGGCTGACGAGATGCATTAATTTTTAACTTTTGGAAATAATAATCGGTCAACAATGCCTTAATTAATCTGCATTCTTTATCGTTCTCATTTTAATTTGATTGATAATTATTGATTAGGTTATTAATAAGCGTAGATGAATGAATCAAAAGAATCTTGAGATAGATTTAATTGTTGTTATTATTACAATTGTTATTTTGTATACTGTTTTATAGTTCTCATAATGTCTCTCGAACTTTTCACGAGACAAAAATGATCTTTACATGAATACAATTATTTATTTTAATACAAATAATTATCAATCTAATTAACAAATCAAAATAAGTATAATATTAATAGATATATGTTCACAGTTCAAAGTTTGAACATATGAATCATTGGTTATCGTGCCCTCTTATAGATGCAGACATATATCTGGTACATTTTCTTTGTCTTGCACTTGACTTTTAAATAATCTATCTATCGCGTTTTATACATAAGTAGATTTAATATCTTCTCTCCCTTTCTCTCTCTCTCCCTCTCTATTGATTATAAAACTTTACTTTCGAGTATTATTCCATCTAATATTAAAATTATCGATCAAAAAAAGTACTTCGTAATAAATCCAGAATTTTAATTACAATCGCCAGTAGCTAATACTATACAATTCACATATATAAATCTATGCATTCAGTGCAAATCGATTTGCATCTATGCATTTAAAATAGTAAGTAAAGTAACTAAAGTTTTATATTGAAGATCTTGAAAAAGAAAAATAGATAAAGAAAAAAAGAAAAGTGAGAGAAAAAAATAGCAAGAGAGAGAGAGAGAGAGAGAGAGAGAGAGAGATGGAGAAAAAAGAAGAAAAAAAAAGGACGAAAAGATATATGCAATATTAGTCGATCGATTACAATGTAAATACGGAAAAAACAAGAATAGGGAGTCTCGTATGGACGAGGTCCTTGAGATCGATAGCACGTCCCTTTTGCGATAGCCGTCTGCTCGGGAACCCCATGACCGTCCATCGAGTTCGAAAGGGGAAAGAATGAGTCGGTTACGGTGGTGGGGATTTAGTAAAGTGGTGGG
Organism: Vespula vulgaris; assembly: GCF_905475345.1. Taxonomy (NCBI): domain Eukaryota; kingdom Metazoa; phylum Arthropoda; class Insecta; order Hymenoptera; family Vespidae; genus Vespula; species Vespula vulgaris. Next base: position 4,900,297 of record NC_066595.1, on the reverse strand, counting down.
AACGAAGAGAACGCGGGAAAGGGTGAGAAGAGGAGTAGAGAGGTAGGGAGGCGAAGAGAAAGAAGGGGAAGAGAGGACAAGAGAAAGAGAGAGACCGAGAGGAGGGACTCGCGTTATCTCTCTCTCTCTCTCTCTCTCTCTCCCTCTCTCTCTCTCTTTCTGTCTTTACCTCGAGAGAGAGAGAGAGAGAGAGAGAGAGAGAGAGAGAGAGAGAGAGAGAGATAGAGTTCGTAAAGAGACCACCATACATCGCCAGGTTCGAACGCATCGCGACGCCGGTCGTCACGACACCACGTGTCTCCTACGAAAAATCATTCGGTGAAAGAAAATCGTTCTCAACGTTAAACCGTGGTGTTCCATTTTATTTTTTTTCTTTAGTGAAAAAAAAAATATATATATATATATATTTGTATCGATCGATTAACATCGATATTTGCTCGATTTCACTTCGATTTTTTTTTATAAGTGTTTCAAAAAAGACAGGAAGATTATCTTCGAAGAAGGAAACATCGAAAATCGCTCAGGTATTTTTTATTTTTAATTGTTCGTCGAGAAATTTTCTTCGTTTTCATTTTTTTCCTTGTTCTTCTCCTTCTTCTTCTTTTTTTCTGTCTTTCTTTCATGTTTTTTTCTTGCTTTTTTCTTTCTTTTTGTCGACTCATTACGATCCATTGAACGAATGAATTATTCTATTCGTTTTGCACTCATTATTTTTCGAATCTGAATTTGTAAAAAGAATAAACATGATGTAGATTGACTATTCGACTTAATTCTAATTGTTCAATAGTTGTTTTTCTATTCTTTTATTCTTTGATATATAAGCGTCTATTCTATAAGTCGCTTATCATACCTAAACAAGAAGGATTAGACTGTTATTATTCGCTTACTGCTTTCAGATTGCTGAACAGTTTTCTTGTCACATAATTTCTCGTTATGAACGAGATAAATCTCCATCTTAATGATTCAATTGGTCAATTCATTAATGATATTATAAGGAAAGATAATTTTCGTATTAGCGAGTTATTTCTTTTCATATTGGAATTAAAAGACTGGAATATCTTGGACATAATTTATTAATATGCATCGATTTATAAAATAGTTCAAAGCAACAATGTGCACATTTAACATTATTTAGTGATAATTCAAAAAAGAAATATACCAATACGTTTTCTTTTTCATTACTTTTTTTTTCGAAATATCGTCTTTAACTAACTTATTTATCATATATATTAAAAACTTGTTTATCTTAGCTACTTTGACTAGTTTCCAATAAGAAAAATGTTAATGAATTCGATGCGGATCAGGTTCGTTGCACGTTCACCGTTATGCAAATGTGCATAGGACTGCATATTCCGTTCATTGGTTATTGATCTCTTTTCGGTTTTCTTTTTTATTTCGATAATAAATCCTTCGAAGTATTCTCGCTTCGTTAATATTTAAAAAAAAACAATCATTTTAATTTAAAAATCACGACGAGATATATTCTCTTTATTCCACATTTTTCCTTTTATTTATATTATATATGTTATATAAATCCATTGTTACTTATACTAGTATAATTTATATTTAAAAACATTAAAAATTTTAAATTTGTGCAGTGTACGATTAAGCTTATCTATTATGAACCGGCGATTATGCGGTTCAAGTCATATATTTTTTTCTTTTTATAGTATTTTAATATTTGGATATGAATGAAATATATATGTATATTTATATTTAAACATTATTTGTTCGTAATAACAAATCGAAAAAGAGAATATATTTATTCTTGCAGAATAACTTCTTTATGCAGTTTAAAAATTTTTCAAATAACTAATAATTAAATCATTTTTATAATCACTGGCTCATATGCATTAAAATTATCGTGTTTGAATCGTGTTCGTACATCTCGAATAAAAAAAAGAAATACAAAAAGAAGAAAAAGAATATAGAGCAGCTGTGTCCTATAATATATTAAAAAGTTATGTTCATCTTTGCACTTTATTACTTTCTTTGTGTAACAAATTCATGAACATATTTCGCGAACGTTCCTTCAGGTCATGGAAATGAACGAACAGGAAATTCGAAAACGACCCGATTTTCACCTACGCTCTCTCCCTCCTCTCTCTCTCTCTCTCTCTCTCCTCTTTTTTTTCAAAGCTCGAAAGCTCGAAGTTGCTTATTACACTCGAGTAATAAGTACCCGTGCGAACAAAGACAAGAAGATTTTGCTGTCGGCGAAATAAGGAATAAAAAAACACCTTGAACCCTTTTTCTCTTCTACCTTCTATTTTTTCCCTTTTTACTTGCGGCGTCATCGTTAGTTAATTGGAAAGACGTGAAAGTTCGAACGATTGGACGAGTTTAGAAATATATATCTAGAGAAAATCTTTTGTGCAAAATCAAACGTCGCTTTCGATCGTTCCATTACAAAAGAAGAGTAGAAATGTATATAATATATATATAATATATATATTTTATATATATATATATATATATATATATATATATGTATACATAGGTATGTTTTACTTTGGAATGGCGAGTCGTTTGAGATGAAAACCGTAGTTTCCGTAGTGGAAAGAGGGAGTAAGAGAGAAAGAGAAGAAGAAGAAGAAGCTTTTTAAATCGCGCGTTGAGAGACGGTGTGTGGAACGAGTTTGAAACTACAGAAGCTGGTACATGCATATAAGCTATACCTTATACCCGGTGTGCACGCATTTCGAATGCATGCATAATTTAGAGGATATTCAACAACGCCGGATCCACTCGGCTTCGGAAGCGTAGAAGAAGAAGAAGGAGGGAAGCCAGTTTTCATTCTGAAAGAGAAACAGAGAAACAGAGAGACAGAGAGAAAGAGAAAGAGAGAAAGAGAGAAGGTGGGAAAGGAGGTGGTAACGATACAGCTGGAGGGAGTAATTCCCTCTTTCTCTCCTTCTCTCTCTATCTCTCTTTCTCTTTCTCTCCCACGCTCTTCTCTCCCGGTCAAACCGAACAACTGATAAATTTAGAATTCCCAGAACAAAACGACACATATAGTTATGTCTCTCTCTTCCTCTCTCTAATATTTCAGCCATTTTTTAATACAACAATTTACCCCGTTAATTCTTATCGCGAATGACAATTTATTATTCGATAAGACAAGAGATTAAAATGGGAAAGGGTAGATATCGTAAAACAAAATTGTATATTATTCTAACATATTTGATAAATTTATTTTTGAGAAACATTTCGAAAGCGTTTTAACATGTCAATATCATGATAGGTAGGAGTACTTATTTGGATATTTATAGGAATAGTAAGTAGGTAGCTTGTTTTCGTCCTGGCTATAAGAAACGAGAGAGAATAGAGAGAAGGAGAGAGGATGGGAGAGAGAATGAGAAAGAGAGAGAATGGGCTGACCCTGTAGTGGGGATGACTTGGCTCTCTCCCTCTTCTCCGTTCTGTTCGATCACTCTCTCTCTCTCTCTCTCTCTCTCTCTCTCTCTCTCTCTCTCTCTTTCTCTCCCTTTGCCTCGCCCTCACCCTCGCCATCTCACTCTCTCTCTCTCTTTCTCTCTTTCTCTCTCTCTCTCTCTCTCTCTTTTACTCGTTGGTTCGAAGCAACGCCACCACACGACAACGACGACGAGGTTCCCTCACCATTGGACGAATCGTGTGCGTCAGCCAGGCAACCAAGAGAAGGAAGGAATTTCAACTCCAGTCGCCATCGGCGTTTCTGATAGCGGGATCGTCGCGACTCCGTTCTTTCTTATCGCCTTTATTTTTATCAATGGAGAGCACGCTCAAGCGTTTCTCACGTTTACGTACGCACGCCCTGCGATTACGCTCCACGGCATACGCGCGATATCGCGAGGAAAAGGAAGAACCCCCGAGTCTTCTTCGTCTTCTCTTGTAATCGTCCATTTCTCAAGAAATTTAACTCTTCTTTAATATCATTCCTCCTCGTCGTCGTATTTTCTTATTTTCACTTCAAACGTCAATCCGTAATCTTCTCGTTCAACTTCGAAGAGAGAGGCCCGATTTTTCTTTTCTCATTCATTAATTCTTTAGTTTCTTAGTGGGGGAGAAAGGGAAAAAAACTTAGAAACGTACTTACGAACAAATTTGAGCAACGTTCACGGTGAAAGGGAGAGTATGGAAAGTTTTCTTTATCTCTCTTTCTTTTTTCTTTCTCTTTCTCTCTCTCTCTCTCTCTCTCTCTCTCTCTCAATCAGTTAAGGTAAGTTGCATAAAACAAACACCCATTGATCTTGCACTCTGATGCAGAAGAGAGACAAAAAGAGGTAAACAGAGAGAGAGAGAGAGAGAGAGAGAGAGAGAGAGAGAGAGAGAGAGAGAGAGAGAGAGAGAGAGAGAAAGAAAAAGAGAGAAATATAAAAGAGAATAAAGTTATTCTTCCTTTTTTCTTCATTTGAAAAGGATTGATATAAGTTCGTTGTTCAAGGACAACCGTGAATCACGCCATCAAAGCTTCTTCTCCTTTCTGTTGGAAAGGATAATAATTTCATTCAAGGATACCGGAAATAGTGTTTGACATTCATTCCGCAAGAAAATCGATTGATCAGTTTCCGTGATTATCAAGATCGTGTATCTAAATTTTTTCTTTTTTGTCTATTTTCTTGTTTCTTTTTTTTCTTTTGATATAGTTCATTTTTATTCAGAAAACATAGCTTATCGATCGATCGAGACTGTATAAAGTATCGAAGTTTTCGCAAGAAGAATAAAATATTCGAAGACTATAGATTGACAAACAAGGTCACCCATGTGTAACAAACAGATTAGATCCGTGGCTTTTACTAAATCATTCGTAAATAAAATGGTATTTTTCTGATAAGATATTCCCGTTTATCATTCAGATAATCTTTTAAAATATATCGATTTATCATTCTAAACGCAAAGTGTTTATTCGGATAAATAGAAGAGAAACGATTGAGGAAAAATCTTGTAAAGTCAGGGATTAAAAAGAAAAACACATGAAAAAAAACGAGAGAGAGGAAAACGACATAAGGAAAACGAAAAGAAAAGATAAGATAAGATAAGAAAAAAACGTGAAGAGAGAAAATGCCGTGAAAAGAATGTCGGACTCGTTTGACTCGAATCGAAAGAAGAAAGATCTACGCGCGAAACCGAATTTTGCCGAACTTCGACGAATGTTACGACAGTACGGGTGGGGAGTTACGAAAATGATCGAGAGAAGGAGTACTGGCGTACAGTCGATAAGAGATAAGAAACGAAGACTTACTAATTACAACGTTCGTTAACATAGATATCAACAAGTATATTATATATAATATATATATATTAATATATATGTATAAGTATATACATATATGTGTGTGAGTGTATATATATTTATATAAAACATAAAATATATACATGCATATATACATAAACTTATTTTCTCGCGATTTATCCGCGTTTCTATATCTTTCTATTCCTTCTCTACAGTTCCGTATATATTTTCTTTCTCTTTTCCCGGGGTCAAAGAGCATCTGTTAGTAGAAGGCGTCGATTCGCCGTGAACGTCCTTCCCATCACGCCACGCGTCGTTCATCTCCGATAATAAAATCGACAAAATAGCAGCGATCTCGTTCAGTTCGGTTTGTTCCGTGAACGCATCGGCTTCGTGCCAATTCTCTTTGAAAAAAAAAAAGAAATATATATATACATATACACACACATACATATATATATATATATGTATATATATACTTTGATATTTTCTATTTCTTGTTTTCTTTTTTCTTGAACCGTCAAAGAAAATTTCCTTTCCACGATGAGGAGTAATATCTCACCTTGGACTATTTGATTCTCGTCTCGTTCAGAAAGATCTGAAATAAAAGGAGAAAGAAAAGATCAGAGGGAAGAAAGGAATAAGTGGAACTCCGAGTATTATTGGTGAAAAGGTTGTAAAGCAAGAGAAAAGCAAGCTCTTTCGTTGTGCGCGGGAACCATTTCAGTTTGGTGAAAAAAGCAGAAAGAGGAAAAGATCGTGTCTAACGAGAAGCTCGAACAAGGGGAAAATAAAAAACAAGTTTTGTACACGAATATCATAAAGTTTTATCTTTTTTCTTTTCTCTCTCTCTCTCTCTCTCTCTCTCTCTCTCTCTCTCTTTCCTTTTTACTTTACTCTTTTCGTTTGGAAAGAACTGGAAGAAAATCGTGTGCAATCGCGTAATACGATGTGTCGTGCAGAAACGCGTGATGGTGCCGAATTATAGCTAATATTTGTCGGTAGTGTTCGGCACGTACACACATATATATATACAAATACGCACGCATATATATATATACATAGACACATCTAACATACGTATTTAATTACTTCATCAAGAGAAATCGCCATCTTGTTACTTCAAAATGATACGAATCTTCACGGATACCTTCAGGAATTTAATCAGTAAGTTATATTTTACTTTTATACGTGTACATATATATATATATGACAAATATTAAAAAAAATTACACAAAATTTTGTTAAAAAAAAAAATGTTTACAAAAAAATATGTTTTTATAGAAAAAGACTAAACGAATTTGATAGTATAAAAATGCAAGAAATTTATCCGTTACTAGTCGGATCGATATCTTTTCTTCACTCCGTTCGCACGTGCTTAAACTCGGCTTCCTTTCGTCATAAACGAGTCTCTCTACTCGTGCTTCGCACGTGGAATACGTGACTGACGCAACGTATCAGAGAACTGCACGAGAGTACTGCTCTTTTCTCTTTATTCGACGTCATATTGATATTTCGAATAATGTTCGATCTAACGTAAAATTATTTTCCGTGTCAAGTAACATCGTTCGAATTGCTTCGACATGAAAAGACAAAAAGAGAGAGGGAACGATAAAAAAATAAAAAAATGGTGAAACAAAAGAAGAAAGAATAGCTTGCCTAATGAATAAAAAATCAGTGATTGTTATTGAATTTGCATGGTTTCATTATTTCAATCAATGTGCTATGGAAGCGAAAAAAAATTCCTATTTCCTGCGTGACTGTGTCTACTTCTCCTTCGTTAAACTTTATTTCTTTATATACTTAATTTCATTCATTTTTTCTTTCTCTTCTTCGAAACGCGTACGATATTATTTTCTATCGAACATATTTGTGATTTTATTAGTCATAAAACGTATCATTTAATACGCTTTTACAAAACAAAGAATATGCATTATATTTTGTAACGATATATACAAATTTGTTTAGAAAAGTATCTAATTTCTCTTCGTGTTACATCGTGTACAATTTCATTTTATAAGATATATTTAGATTATCTTTATACATATATATATATATACTATTTTAACAGCGTTTATATTCGTCGTTTCAAAAAATTGACAAATAACAGCTCTTTTTATCGATTTAATATTTTTTTGCTTGGAAAAAAGTAATTTCATGGAAATACGAAAGAATCATGCTTGAATGAAATTCGCATGAGATACAATAGTACGCGAACATAGATATGTACGTATTAGGAAAATAAATATTCGAGTCTCTCAAAAATATGACCTACATTTGGAATTCATCGCTAAAAACAATGACTCCCCTTCCTATTCACTCGTTTTTTCGATTTCTTTTTTCTTCTTTTTTTCTTTCTTTTTTCTTTCTTTTTTTCCTTGCTCCTTCCTTTACCGAAAAATGCAACGAAAGTTCTATGTAAATCATTATCAAGAGTTCGCTTGTTGCATATATGTATGCAACTTTAAACATGTTGTACATATTTCTAAGTTTCTAGTTAGATGGATTTTTCATGCATTTACTACAATACTTTGCCAAATTGTAGAAAAAGAAAAAAAAAGAAAAATAAGAAAAAAGATGGAAAAAGGAGGAAAACAGGAATGTGTGTGTATATATACATGTATATTGAGTCGAGTAAGATCATCTCGTGGGCTCGTGGATCAATTAGATTAGAGAGCTACGGACAATTGTCGTCGATTGACAAGGATGAACAAAAGAACCCTCTTGCAACTTCATTCGAGTTGCGTCCACTTTAGTAGTACGTGCTAACACCTCCGATCATTTCGACCACGGTTGAACTACTTCCGGACTTCCGAAGAACTTCTCAAGCGATTGGTGCAATGATTTCTTCAAAGAAAGTACGATTGATCGATCAAAGTAAAAAGAAAAGTATAAATTTTTCAATAAGGAATCTTCTTTAAATTTTAAAGCTGACGATATTAAATTTTTCAGAAAAGAAAATCATATATATGTATATATATATATATATATATATATATATATATATATATATATATACATTTAATTAGTTATCAGAGTAATAAGATAATACGTCTTGTTTTTTTTTTATTTTATATGTATTTTGGATTTAATATCAACGCTGTTTTCTTTTTTCTTTTTCTCTTTCTATACGGAAGATGTAATCGATTTGATCGCGAGGCCGAAACGTGATCGAAACGTGCGCCCCGTAAAAAAAACGTAATTAAAAAGTGATATATCGATAAGTAATGACCCCTGTCATCGAAGATCATCGAAAAGTCTTTGCATTGAAGTTACGAAGATGCAAGAATATAGTAAATGACGAACTTTCGACGTGATACGATACAAGTTAACGTTCAAAGGTGATAAAAAATTACTTGCATTTTTTGTCGATTCAGTTAAAATAACAAGAAAAACATATCATCGATTTATTTCTTTTTCCCTTTTTTTCTGAAATTTTACTATATTCGTTGATTCCAATAAAATTGCATTCATTGAAAAGATTTGCTTTATATGTAGAAGTTTAATATCGGAAAATGTTAAGAAATAACGAAGGAAAGTCCATGGCAAAGATTTTAACCATCGAATAGACCCCAATTAAAACTTCTTCTTAATTAACGTGAGTTAATGGAGGGTAAACTTGAAAAGAAAAACAAAACAAAAAATCAAGAAAACTAGAAACGATAAGAACGTTAACTACGTGAAATGATTTACAATTATAATCGAAATGACCTTCTTTCCAAGCTAATCTCTTTTACATAACCAATGAACGAATCTTTATATATATATATATTGTTGTTAAACAGGAAAGTAAACATTTGCGAATTATTTTAAGAGATGAGACTTCATCTGCATAATTGTATAAAGATATTAATAATACTTGAAACACGTGCTACTCTGTCTGCTCGCTCATATAAATTTGTTCTGTTATCGTTTTGTTCACAAAATTCACGAATACAATAATATATCTTCGCGCGATTACAATATAGATATGTCATTTACAATGTTAAATAATTTTATGATCGTGTCGGAAACTCTTTTCTGAGAAATCGTTAAAGATGAGAAAGAACAAATATTCTTTTTCATTTTTTAACTCCGTATTTATAAAGTTAAAACTGTTTGAGTTATATTCGAGATACATATGCAAAAAAATATTGAGTGATACGATATAGATGAATCTGCTCGATTCTAAATACAATATAAATTATATTAGTTAGAGTCGAGGAGAAAGGAGAAATCGATAATATCGTTTTCTTCGTTTTGCATCGTACCGATTGGATAAAAAAAAAAGAATAAACAAAAAATACTTTTTCGTGAGAAAATTCTTTTTTCTCTCTTTCTCTCTTTCTTTCAGTATCTCTCGTCTATCTCTCTCGTTTCCTTTACTTAAGATAAACGTCCATTTTTGAAAACAAGTAACCATTATCAAGCACAATACGAATAACTAATGGTATAATATTCTTCTTTATGTTTCTAAGCCTTTTGTTTTCTATCTAATTTCCTATCCCTCTTAACTAGCGTAGACGAAAACATGTGATACGTATTTTCCAAATTCCTTGTCATTATTTTCGATGATGAAGACTTAACATGCGATTCATGGTCATGGAATATTACTCAATCATTATGAATCATTAAGACACGTATATGTTTAAGAACAGAACGAATTGCCTATCTTTAAAATTGTTCTATGCTTAAAATCTAATTAAATTTTATTACTGTTTTATTACTATTTTTATTATTATGTTTGAATATATAAAATTTAGAAAACGTCCATCTCTAAATTATCATGGATTACTTAATCGACTTATTATCAAATACGATATCTATTAATTGATATAATTGTTTGGTTACCACGACACTATTACATTTATCTGAATTTAACACAAACGCATAGATACCACAACGCATGGATGCATCATCTCGGAAATAATATTTTTTATTATACCTTCTGTTATCTCAAATCAATATTTATTTTTTATTAATCCAACTTTCATATCATAGCTTTAATATTTATATATATAATTTTTTTCTTTTTTTTTCAAAACGAAGTAATTCTTTCACGTTTTTTTTCATTTATCTCATATTTGTAAATCAATTTTATCAAAGAATTGTGTAGTAAAATATAGAAAGCTTTCTGTTTCATAACAAAACAAGAAAAAAGGAATTATTTAGCTAAAGGGAAAGTTATGAATTCGCTCGTAAATACATTTTATGTTTGTTATATCGATTACGATTTGTTTGTCTTCGATATTGTTCGAAGAGAAACACAAGAAATGGGCACCCCGTTGCAATTTCGCTTACAACGATATACGATTTCTAACTTCCGTTTTTTTGTTTTTTCTTTTTTCCTTCTTTCTCACCATTTCGCTCGAAGCTTTCTTTTGAAAAAAAGAAAAAAGAAAGAGAAAAAAGAAAAAGCAGAGAAAGGTTTACGAGACGATCGAGTAATCAATTTCATGCAACATAATCGTTTCACAAAGTAATAATACAAGAGTAATTTTTGCGGATTGTAAGATATTTATAAATGAAACAAAAAAAGAAACAAAAAATTATCAAAAGATTCTTTAAATCGTAAATTTATTTATATTATTATAAAATGTGCTTGATTTATCAATTGAAATTAATGAAACGTTTGCGAGACGAAGATAATGATTTGCAAGAGATCGATCCGTAGATCTTTGAAAGAAAAAGAAACTAAAAGAAAGAGGAAAGCAAAAAGAAGAGAAGTATTTCTCCCGATCTCGAATATTAACACAATAATGAAACAATGTCTCGCTTGTTAAAAACTTTTTCCATGAGACTATATACTTTCTCAAGGTTGAGAAGAGGGAAACCGCCGACGAATTCATTCAATTTGTAGGGCAACGTTTCTCGATCGAAGTAAAAGAGAGAAACAGAGACAGAGACAGACAGATAAAGAGAAAGAGAGGGAGAGAGAGAGAGAGAGAGAGAGAGAGAGATCTGGAAAAACGATCGTGAACGTATAGCGGTACATAAATTGGATTTCTTGCACCTCAAGAGAAACGGAAACGTGACCGAGTTGTACTTATGTATGTATTTCAATACGAATGCTGTTTGAATAATGTTTGAATAAGGATCGTTTCTAATCGAATATATATATATATATATATATATATATATATATATATACATACACACTTGCATATATACACATACGTGCATATAATATACATATATGTAGATTTAGACAATGTTTACGAACACAAATGTAAGTATTATGCCGATGAATGAAGATAAGTAAAGAAAAACAAAACAAAAGAGATTGATCTGCAAAACTGGAATATAAAATAAGCGTAAACATTTTTTTTTCAATGTTATAGATTGAATTAAAATGATCCGATTGATGCGATATTTTCTTTTTTTTTCCTTTTTTTTTTGATTCTTTAATCAAGGACAAGCTAAAGGAGACTCTCTATAAAATATCGATCAAAGATCAATGATATTAATAATAAATAAATTAATATGTTCTAATCAAATTTCTTATAAAATATCTATTATATAATATCAAATATTTCTTTTTTTTATTAAAAATACAATACGAACCAATCGCGTAAGATATAGAGTCATAGAAGAAGGAATGCGATCGATTGAGTCAAATTTCAAGCTTCAAATACAGAAGAGTCTCAGGGCCGTATTTACAATTTCCAAGATCCTAGATTTTTTTGATTAAATTATCGAAGATTAAAATCGTTGATCGATCCTTTTGATCAACGATCAATGAATAAAAATTTTTAATGAGCGTTCGTTTAATATTATTTCTTTCATTTCTTTTATTTTTTTCAGCTACGTCCGCGGTGATCCTCAAAACAGAGAACGAACATCATCATTTGTCGAGTCTCTCGGGTGACAACGTCCTTGGTGGGGGCGTAAGAATCGGTAGGGGCGAAGGCGCACTCGCAAACGGAAACAGCCAGGCCATGGATTCGGCGCAATCTGCTATGATGAAGCAAGCGGACTACGTCGTAGGTCGGTGAACTTTCCTCTTGTTCACGTTTATAGAAAATAATTCATTATATTAAAATTTTTATATTAGTGAAACATCAAAGTGACAATTCAATGTGTCGTTAAAATTATTCTATCGTTCTCGTGAAACGAATTAATTTATTAGTTATTAATTATCAGGATTTTTCATCAGGATTTTTATCATTCGGTACATCGAACTTGCTCGAGGATAAATCTTCATTTTCTTGATAAGTAATAACTTTGCTTAGCTTTTCCGATTGGAAGTTTTCTTCTCCGACGATAAATGACTCCTCGTATTAATGATACGTAACAGCTGCGAACAAGAAGATTACGTTGAAGTAATCTCTTTTTTCTTTTTTTTTTTATTATTTTCTTTCTTCTTCCTTCTCCCTCTTCTTCATCTTCTTTTAGAACTTTATATCCAAGAACGTACATTGATCTTTGTACGATGATCTTTTTTATTGTTAATATTTAAATATCCTTCATTAATTTTTCGAAAGTTATGACTTCTTTTTTTGCTTCTCTCTCGACGTATATATATATTTTTTGTATTTTATTAATTTTTTCTAAGAAATTGGTCATAAAAGTTTTCATTAATATAATATATTTGTATGGATGAAAAAGAAGAGGAACGAGTTATGAATGACGCTCCGTTAGTCGTAACGCGTTCAAAGTTCACTGTGTCATGTTCCCATAGCGTGTTTAGTCGTAAGAGACAACGATGAAGATGTTGATGATGAAGAAGAAAGAGAACGAAAACTTTGGCCGGCGGTTCGTTTGACATTTTATACAGATTGATAAATTCGATTATTTTTCGTTTTACAGATGTTGTACTTCCAACCGTCCTGATCGCTTTATTGTTCGTTGGCAATGCTATTATTGTCTATATTATATTCCAGTATAGAAAGAGGTAAGGCTTTTTCTAAAAATTATCTTTATAATTATCTTTCTCCTTTACGAATTATTTTTTTTATCATTTGTATTCAAGAAAAAGTAAAACTCAATTTTCATTAAATTTTTTTCATTCTCTCTTTCTTCATAAATAAATAAATGATAAAAAATGGAATATTCTTTTTGTCGCAGAAAAATTCCAACGACAGCGCAAGGAGAAGAGATGGCCCTGAGAAACGAGGCGGACGTTCCACAAGTGTGATTCCAAAGGAGAAGACTAATTACGTTTAATGTCAATTTTGTCGTTCAAGCAGAAAGTTAATCAAAGGCCTAGTTCATATATACTTCCGAAGAATAAGAGACGTCATTGAAATATGAGCGCTTAAAATGAAACGCTCATTCTTTTCGCATCTAATTTGATGTGATGATGTATACGCTATGGGATATACGTAATGTGTGTATATCCTACAAGAATTCTCTTAAAAAACAGAAAAGGAAAAAAAATGAACTAATAAATCGAACGTTGCGTACACGTATACTGTAAACATTAATTAATGCGTGTATATATGTGTATACATATATATATATATATATGTATATATATATATGTACATAGATACACGTTATTATGTATACAACGGATACGATGTACTGCCATGACATTGCGTATACTCTAACGATAGTGTATTATATAATATAAGCAAATAATATATTCTATATTTCGTCCAAATTGTGAATAACTTATAAAATAAAAAGAATGTTTTTTCTTAATAGATCAGGCTGCTCTGGTTAAAAAAAAAAAATATCTCAAATATAATCTATCGTTCGTCTATTCTTCTGAAATTCATAATTAAATGTCAAAACCACGAGATCGATATCGATTGATTATTTTACATAAATCAATTTAATATAAGAAATTATAGAAGATACTTTATAAAAATCTTGTTCTTTTTTTTCTTTTTTACACACATCGTACACAGATATACGATTTTTTTGTTTATCTTTTTTATACACATGTTTTTCTTTTTTATATATACACATCGTATTGTTCCGTTCGACGGATTCATAAAAAAAAAAAGAAAAAAAGAATTCGTCAAATTGACTAAAATTAAAAATATTTTTGTAATGGCTCTCCTAAAATTTCCTCCAACGTTCTCACTGCATTCTGAGCACATTTTTCGGTAGCTTCGTCCTCGTCTTCTAACATCTCCGCTAAAAATGGTACGGTTTCCGGTAACAATGGCATAAAATCTTCTCCTAATTTTCGAGCGATTTCAACCTGAAAAAACGAATAAAGAAAAAAAAGGAAGAAAAAGAAAAATAAGAACTTTCTTTGATACGAAATGACATAATAATATACCATTAAAAAAGATATTAACTTCATAGAAATATTTATCTTACCAGAGCGTTTAAAGCGGCACTTCTGACGTATGCCTTGGCGTGTCTAGTTTTTAACAAAGTTTGATAAACCAAAAGTTTGTGCAACGAATCATCTGGTATAGCGCTAGCGAACGAAGCTATACAAGGTACTATCAAATCGTTCGCCCGTTTATTATAATCTTCTTTTGTACCCATTGTATTTTCTAATTGATCAACGATCGGTTGAGCCAATGCGTCGAATCGTTCCTGATTAACAAAATTATTTGCATCGTAAGTAAAAACTCGATGGAGGGTCAATAAAACCGACTCCACCAATTCGATTCTACTCGATTCCTCAGGAAGAGTAAGTTCTCCTGATTCTTGAGTAACGAACAGATTGTTATTGGTTAATAAGAGTGCAGAGTGTTTTAAGAAATGACCGGCGAAAAGGACGAACAATGATTTCAAACAATCTGCTATGTTCGCTGAAAGTCTGGAAGAAAAAGAAAGAAAGAAAAAAAAAAAATAATAAAAATGAAAAACGAGCAGTAGATTAATTCGATTCGTTAAAATAGACAAGATCATTTCCGACATACCTGAAAAACGTTATGTTACGTTCTTTGTGATCTGGATTTCTTGCTGCCCAATCGTAAAATCTATAATAAAGTGGTCTGAACGTGGCCTCGCTTAATTTTAAAACTAATGCTACCAAAGCTTTACCAGCACTCTCTTCGACTATCTCGATATCTTTAGATATATCTGCACCATCGACTTCCATATCATCTTGACTAGATACGATATCTTCGCGAAATTGAAATACCTTTAAAAAGAAACTCGCGAGATCTGGTATAGCTGCATTTAAATCAGCGGTTGGTATCGAAAGAAACGATTCGGAAAGGATACTTAAAAGCGGTGGTATACATTTGTAAGATTTTTTCTTGCATAATCTATCGTAAGTTCTGTTGATAGCTGGTAACAATACACGCAATGGTACGAAGCTTGCCAACTTTTGCGTTGTCGATTTTAAACGAGAAACCACGACACCGATCTGAATATATAAGACAAGAATATTATAGTAGTATCACAGTAGTATTATAGTAGTTATATATTAGTATTAATTTCAACAGTTTTATGAATTCGCAAAAAAATAATGAAGCTTTTTGTGATAAAAATACCTTCGGATGATCCGTGTCCGTGTAAAATGAATTCAATCGGGTTAACTCGTACAAAACTTGATCCAAGTAAAGCGATAAGAAATTTCCAATAGATTCGACGATCTTCTGGAAAGCGCTAACGATACTGATAGTAACGATATCAGGTATTTCCTCGTGACAATGAGTCTTCATCAAATGAATAATCGCAGGTATAAATTTGTTTAACGATTGTATAGCATAAGTACGTAAACAGCTGCATAATTCTGCAACACATAGTGCCGCACTTCCTAATATCGGACCATCGCGTGTTTGTAAGAGTTCCGTAGTCATTTCGAGAATCTACAAAGAGAAAATATAACACATTATTAGATCGTTAATACTTGGATCGTTGATAAGAAGAATCTTATTACTTACGGGTTTGAATACCGCAGGATGTTTGCTTGCTAACAACTTTGCCAACAATTTGAGCGTAATTAAGACGGTTTGTTGAACAACTTCACCTTCTTGATTTTCTATTTTCACGTTGACGTCGATAATTTCTAATAACGTACCGATCAACTCTAATAGATCGACGTGATCATCTTCGTTAAAGTTTCTCTGTTGAAGTCTTGCATTGAGCAATTCTAAAGCTTTCCTTTTAACCGTTAATAATTCATGACTCAAAAGTTGTTTGATGCTAATTAAAAATATATTGTTTGGTAGAAGATTGTTAACGAGATCCAGGACGTCGTAAAGATGATGTAAAAGAACCTTCCAATATTTTCCTATCGGCTTACCCTGATACATATCTGCGGTCTTAGAAGTATTATGTATCAAAAGAACCAATTCGATTATCAGAGCATCGTAATGCGGCCTGATCTCGTCCACTTCGTCCGAATTGTATTGGGCAACTCGATTTATAAAATCTGTCGATGATAATAGATTGCCGAGAAATTGGACCAATATAAATTTGTAATGTCTAAGATGTTTCGGAGTATTCTTGGTAACATCGAAAACGTGTTTATGTGGAAACGACATAGCCGCCTTTCGATCTTTCTCTTCCTCGATATCGACGGGCAAATCTCTCAAAAATCGTGCCAATTTAACGCAAACTAATAACAATCTTTTCGGTGTGAATTCCTTCGAGACGTTCAAAGCAAATTCTAGCCTTTGAGATGGTGTTTTTTCATTGATTATACGAGTTCTGGAAAGTACATAACTTTCGAACGTTAAAAGATAATACAAATGAAGATGATCGTCGAGCAATTGCAACAGTTTGACGAATAAAGGCGTCCTTCTGTGTTCTGGTATATCCGGTAATGATACGATAAACGTTCTTAAAATTTCGCAAGCGTGTGTCTCGTCGTTCTCAGAATTTGCAATGGGTACCACAGTTTCGAGTGTTTTCGAAATGATTTGTATAGAGTAAGCATCGTCCTGTCTAACAACGGAACTACCCATAAATGTAAATATAGGCATGATCGTGTGAAATGCGCAACGTACATTAACGATCTTCAACATTTCAACCAGGAGTAGTAACGCGTGATGATGAGTCTGAGGATTTCTCGATGTTCTTATACACTGTGCTATCAAATCCACTTGTAGATGAGCGTCTCGGATCGGAAGTTTTTCGGTTGTGAGTCGATGAATGGTCGACAAGATCAATTGATTCGTATATTCGATCGGACTTTGTTCCTCAAAGCTGAGACATGTTTTAAGTAAATCGAACAAAATCGGATAAAGAAGTTCTTCTTTTTCTATATTTTCAGCACGTTGTACGAATTCCAAAAGGGTCACTCCGCGTTTCCAATCTCTGCTATTGATCATCATTGGATTAGGAATGGCACGAAGTTGACTTGGTCGTCTTGCTCTTACTTTTGTCTGATTAGTTTCAATCTTCGTTTCGTTAAACGTTTTCATCTTTTGTAACTCGTCGACTATAAGTCGAGCATGCATACGTATTCTTCTTATCGCTCTGTTCACACTCGATATTACGTTACCAACGTCACAATCCGTTGCGATATCCAACAATATCCCGAGAATCTTTCCTTGTAATTGATTTGAAACTTTGCCAACACTTTCGAAGAACGTCTCGTCGATCTGCTTCAAAAGTATAACACTTGGCGGACATAGTTTGTTATCCATTATTATTTGACCTTTATATTCCAATATGCCAGTTTCAAAAAGTTTCCAGACTTTCTCATTCGTTAAAGCTTTCGTAGTTACGCTGTTAAATCGTTGGAGAATATTTTTCAAAGCGTTCCCCATTGATTCCTGTCTCGTTTCAATATTTAATTTTTTAAGTAATTCGAGACCAAGCGTTGCGAGATTTTGTAAAATTTCTGATCCGTTTACGTGAACTAGGATATTTAATAATTGCGATTTAACGTACATTGGAGTTATCGGATCCGTAACAATATCAAATAATTCCTGCTGTACTTGTTGAAGTTTCTTACGTATGTCGGATTTTAATTGACTGCTTACGTCTGGATCTGGAGATAGTAAAACATAGAGATACAAGGACAATTGATCTGGATCCAAATATATTTCTGGACTTCTGTTCACTAATTCTTGAAGGAACACTGAAAATGGTTCCATCGTTAAATGAAACGTTTGCGTTAATTTTTTCAAAATATCTATAGCAACGACTCTGCACTCATTGTGTTCTCTTGCGAGTGATAGTAGTAGGTTCGTTAGAAAAACTTTGTCTTGCAATGCCCATTGCATCGATTTGCATTGTTCCAAAAGTATCAATGATATTTGCAAACAGTGAAATGACGTTTGGACGTTTACAGGTTTTATAAATAATTGTGATAAAAAACGAATTAAATCTTTCATCGTTGTAAAATGTCTTTGAAAAAATATCTGCAAACATCGTGAATAATGTTTAGATTGAAATTTATTGTCTATACCTTCGAAAAACATTTCGAGAAGGCGTAATATCAGATTACTACGATCTGAATCATTATCAAAATCGAATGTAGGATTAGATTTTAAATCCAAACGTCTGTGAACCATTTCGAGAACGTAAGTGCCAACTTGGAGTGGTAAGATACCGTTCGAAGTTAATTCAAGTGCCGACTGTATATCGTTCCCAGTTAAATTGTTACAATTTGGCAAAAGTTTAACTTGCGGATACATTCTAAGTATTTCTGTAGCCAATTCAATTACTTCTCTAGCTAGTTCTGGTTTTAACGAACCAACGGCTACTCTGCAAACAGATCCCAATAAAATCATATTAAAAAACATGGACACGGCATCGCCATGAGGAATTTGTTGCTTCATAGCATTCAATATATTTTCAGTCGGTGGTAATAATTCCGAATTTAATATATTATGAAACACAGCCGAAGTGATCGTTTCTGCACTTGGTGATCTTCCAATGTCAGCTTTAACCTTTTGCATGTAGCTATTCTTCTTGGCAAAATTTGACAATAGAATTTCCATAGCAACTTCTACGTCCTTATCTTTGTTAGGAAATAAATATGGTAAAGTTGTAATAAATATACTTGTGTCATCGCTATCGTCACACAATTCTAAAAGTATCCTCAATGCCGGTTTAGCCAACACTTTTCTAGAATCGTTATGACAGGTCGATAATAAAACTAATAGTTCATCGACTATTGTATCGGTAGAAAGTAATTTTGTCAATCGTTTTACAGGAAATGAAAGCAAACTCCTGATAACGTTTACTTCGCTATCATTGAATCTAGTCTTGAGCGTATTCCTGATCATTTCTTGAAAACTTTCAGGAATGTTTACATTGTCATTTGCGAGTGCTTCCAATGCAATTATTCTTTGTTCTGCACTAGAGTGAATCAATCTATCCAATATTTCCACTGATTCGTATGCACCGTGTGCACCAAATTGCCAGGACGTGAGAAATCGTAATTCCACTTTAGAACTACTATCTTTTTCGTTATATTTCATAAGATTTTTTAAATAATCGTCAAACCTTTCTGGATATCCTCTCTCCAATGATCGATATAGATGAACCAAAAAATCTTTGTATTCTTTGGATACTTCATTTTCGGAAAAATTATTTTTTAGAATACTTGATAATAATGTATCTACTGCACTATCTTCCAATTTTACTGAAGAAATTATTTCGTTTACCATATTCTGAACTAATATAGTTTCTGTTGTGTCTATCAGGATTTCGTGACATGCAGTTTGTATCAATGGAACGATAAGTCTTGTCACATTAATTCCCGAAGATTGTAATTTGATTATCATTTCTATAAACCATGGAAGCTCTGCCAATCTTCGTACGACACTACCATATATATAAGTCAATCGACAAAATGCAGAATCATATAAGAAAAGAAGCAAAAGCATTGCCTCTAATTGTAGGCATGGTCTTTTAAATGTTTTCAATAATAATTTTTCCATAATATCATCTTTTATTTTTACCTTTGTCAATAATTTGGACAGAATCATGTAACTGCTAGCAGCAAAATCTGGAATTTTACTTGCTAATCCTTTTAAAAGACTTGGTAGGATGTGACCAGTTTGAACTTCTGTAATGGTAGATGAACGATCGATAGCACCGATTAATACAGTAGTATAAAATGAGTACAGAGTACTTAAAGATGTTGCTTGCTCTGAGTATGTCTTTGTTGCTGTAATAACATGAGTGCAGATATTTTTTAAAATACCATTATCGGAACTAACTCTGTTTATAAGCGTATTGGAGGCTAAAGGTACTCCTGGTTTCTGTAGTGGCTTGAGCCAACGCCATTTGTCTGCTGGATCTGATAGATCTATCAATTGTAATGCCCTAACAAATAAAACACACGTTTGAATCAATATAAAAACACAATTAATATATTAATTATATACTATGACATACCTGGCAAAAATACGAGTTTCGTGATAAGGCAAAATCAAAAGAAGAAACTGATCCTTATTGTATTGATGTATATGAAACCTATATATTAACCATTCAAGAGCTTTATGAGCTGTATTCAAAAGAAAATAAGGTGAAAGTAATATAAGAAACTTTTCAATTCCAGCATCAAGTCTTCTGTTGACCTTAACATCACAGATCGAACGCTCTAGATTCATAGAACTCCGGGCAAATAGATTCTCTTCAAATTCTATAAATAGGTTAGATAACTTGATCAATTCTTGTAATCCGCTTTGACCTGCATGTGAACATAAAAATTATATTATTAATATTTAATAACTCAACTACATATATACGAATTATAATAACTTTTAATTAAACAAAAAATTTTACCTATGCTTAATACCGTTTCTTTATCTAAATTTGCAGCTTCTTTTGGATCAAATAACAAGCTTGAACGTTTCTTATCTTGCAACAATATCGCAGTTTGTGGAGCTCTTAGCTTCTTTAATTGTTCCGCTAATGAAGTGGCCATTATAATTCTACAGTTAATAAAGCAAACACGATTATTTGCACAATTTAAATTATTACTATTTATATTCTATCACGATTTTCGTTTTGTTTAATATATAAATTTCATGTAACGTTCTGAGCACATTCAATATGATGTACACATAACCTCTATGATGTCTTGTGACAACTTACATTAATACTTATCGTTTCGAAATAGTTGAATTAGACGATAAGCGATTTTACTAAAATCGAACGAAATGTATAATTTAATGCAAATATTTATCAATTAACGTTTAATAACCCATATCGCTCCAAAAGAAAAGAACGAGCGGTAATTGATCATTCTACACGTGCTATTAACGTTTGTAGCGAACCGCTTAACTTTTGCCGCTCTCACATTTCAGATATAAAGGCGGCCATCGCTTACATAAAATTGCATACCTCCTAATGGTTAAGCGCTGACCATTGAAAAGACACAATAAAGATTTAACTTCATTGTTAATAGTTCCTTGTTAACAGGCTCCTATAAAAGACATCATTTATACATAATTGTTTGGAAAGTTTAACTTTATTTATAACAATAATAAATTTTCATTTCTATGTGTTTGAATATAATTCTACTGCGTTATTCATGATTAGAAACCCACGTGTTTGTGCTAGTGTCGTCCTCTGTGTTCGCTAAACTTGGTGTCGTTATGCTAGTTATATTTGTGTTACAATTCATGTGATTACAAGTGTTAAGATTATTTCATATAATCGTTCATAATAATCTATCAGTATATGTAAATATCGAATCTGAAAATGTTGACTTTATATCCATATTGATATACATAACGACGATGACGGATAACTTGGAAAATATCAATCCAAAATTATATAAAAAAGTAGAAGATAGACAAGTCACAGCTGCTGAGGAAGATGAAGATATCGTTGATGCGTTTGATGCAAGAGAAGTTTTTGGTTGTTATTGTTACGATTCGATAAAGGAATATTTATCAAGAGAATTTGGTTTAATTGCTTTTAATTTCAGATCTCATTAGAAATATCAATGATCCTGAACATCCATTAACGTTAGAAGAACTAAATGTTGTAGAACAAAATCTTATAGAGGTAATGCAATATGATACACTGTTTTTATTATGTATTTTTTAAATAGTTCTAAAACTATAATATTTTAGGTGAATGATGCAGAGAATATAGTGAATGTTAAATTTACACCAACAATACCTCATTGTAGTATGGCAACTCTGATTGGTCTTTCTATAAGAGTGCAATTATTAAGAGCCTTACCACCTAGATTTAAAGTAAGCGTAGAAATAACTCCTGGTACTCATATATCCGAAACAGCACTTAACAAACAATTAGCAGATAAAGAAAGAGTAGCTGCTGCACTTGAAAATTCACATTTAGTTGAAGTAATTAATCACTGTGTTTGTGGTTCTAAATATTAAAATTTTACAAATATGCTTTTTCCTTACAATAGATTAGATCAGAAGACTTAAGATCAAATAGACATAATATATTGTAAGCAATAAATATGTTGAAATAATTTTTTTCTGAAATAGTTCAAAAATATAATAAATAAAATTATTATTTTATTTCTAATAACTATTTATAAGAAAAGTTATAAATAATACTAAACTCTAAATTTTTACAATAATTCTATTGAATTATCTTTTTATTTATTTATTTTTTGTAAGTATTTTAGCTTGTTTGATTTGTTTTGTTGGATCGTATGTATACGTTTTTATTATGGGTCCCCTTCCAGCATTGTTAAATTTGATCATATCCGCGCGATCTCTTTCAGCAATCTGCTTCGTTATTTTTATGTTCTCCCAAGCTAATTGAAAGTATAATAAATTAAAAATTTTAAATAAGTAGATTAAATATTTATAGTTACAATATTGCTCTTACATTCTTTCATTCCTTTCATAAATCCCTTTCTTGCAATTACATCAGTAGGTTTGTGCCGTACTATCTTTGGTAAATTAAAAAATTTTCTTACACGTTCTATTCTTAATAAACCAACTTGTATCAAAGAGAAAAAGTTTGACATTGTCCAGTAAACTAATACAGCCTGCAATTAAATACAAATTACACTTACTGTTTTAAAAGTATGAAAGAGAATTGTTATTGCCAAAATTATTAAGATATTATTTGATAATTATAATATTGTAAAGCTAGAGATCTTATTGTACTTACAGATGTAAAGGATGTTGAAAATGGTAATGTAATTAATGGGATGCAACGTAAAGCATATTTTATCATTCCCATTGATGAAGCTGCTAATGTATCTGTTCCAACTTCAATCGTAATATATAACGTTCCACTTGTTATTAAAGGTAATAGGTAATAAGGATCTGGCACAGTCAAGTTTTGAAACCACCAGAGACCACCAGTTTTAAGACTTTCAACTGGTAAATCAGCCATTTTTTTCAAAGCCAAGACAAAGCTAAGAAATACAGGAGCCTATAAAAAATCATTACACATATTTTATTAAAGATAATTAATATCATTTTATATACTTTATAACAACTCATAATATACATATATAATACCTGTACAAGTATAGGAACTAAAGATTTCCAAGGACTTAAGCCTTTTTCCTTCATAAGTTGATATAATTCATTCGTATATACAGCAGCTAAAATAAAAAAGAATATTATCTATTAATAATCTATATTTTTCTTCCAATAAATCAATCAGCAAATTTTTTTTTTTTTTTTTTCATACCTTGATACTGATCTCCACTCATTCTTGCGTCTGTTAAACCCTGTTGTAATTTCGTTATTTGTGGGAAATACATACTCATTTTGGCTGAATACCTTTGAGAGTTTATTACTAAAGGAAACATGAATATTCTAACAGCCAAAGTTCCTGAAAAAATAATTCTTTTAGCTCAATTAAATAAAGTATATGAAAGGGAAAAGTTTTTTATTTACCTATAACAATCGTAGACCACCAAGGTAAATTACAAGAGATGTGCAACCATTCCATACAAGTTTGAATAATACCTACAGGATTATATCCTCCTAATCCTAAACTTTCAAACATTACTTCGCCATTGGCATGTACTTTTTGTACCACTGTAACTACCTCATCTACCGGAGTTGGTATATCTAATATCCATGAACAAACATGTAAAATTGATTCTGATTTAAGATGTTAAAATATACCATAAATTACCTGGTATTTCAAATAACTGATCATCTTTATTAACAGTCGTATGATTCGTTAAATCAATTCGATTTACTTCAGGAACTTCCTTTGTATCAGTTACTGCAGTACCATTCGTACTTGCATGTCGCATAAAGAAAGCATTTAATATATGAGAATCGAAACGATTCGAATCAAGAAGAAGCAAATTTTTTACAATAGTATGCCTACTTCGACGTACAATGTGAATTGATCTACATGTAGTATTGCTCTATAAAGAAAAAAAAAATGTAAAAAACAATATAATTTTCATACATAACCTTTCATATTAACAAAAACTACAGATCTTACCTGTACAGTATTTAATTTTAACAACGGTCGACAACAACTATTGACAGAGATTCGCAACATTTTCTTATTTTATTCTATTATAAACTCAACTAATTATTTTCAAAAAAGAATATGAGCTGTATGTAAATAGTCTCATACTATTCAGTCCATTTGATCAAAAACCATCTATTCGCATTTCCATGTGGTGTTAGCGTGCTTTAAGAACATCGTATAAAGTTTGCTCGTCAGATGGCGCCACTTGTTTTATATTTTAAAAAGAAGAACCATAGTTTCATTTGTTAAATTAACATTATAAATACAATCTTTCTTAACGCTATCTATACATCGTTAATTAGAATAAGTACACTTTATGAACTTCAGGGAGAAAAAAAAAGGTAAATATAATATTTTTTTAATCCACGATTTAGAAGAGCAATGAAATGAAGTTGGCCATAAATTATTTTATAAAGATATTGTACGTACATATACATACATATTCATACATACATATATATATATATATATATATATCGAATATCAATAAACAAACAAATTTAATTAACAAGAATAAAACTTCGAAGATCTATAGAAAAATCGATCGAAATCGATCGTGTTTACGCCTTTGGTAGTACTCTTCGACTGGGCTAACAGTCACGTGATCGAATCTACTGCAATGACATTCAGTTTGGGCTTTGGGACGTGGGTCATTAAGCGAGACCTGCTATTAAAGTACCCTCTCGTACCTTCTTTTCTGCTTCCAGAGTTTCTCTCTTCTTTTCCGAACGCGTAACTCCTACCCTTCCCTCACTCACTCACTCATTCTATCTCTGTCTCTCTCTCTCCTCTCTCTTATTCTCTCACACTCTCCTTCTCTTTTTCTCTTCTTTGAGAAGCGGCGTTGTTGATTTAAGGCGATAATACCTGGCTGCAAGAGATTTTACAATGAAAAAAGAATAAGAGAGGAAAGCAGAAGACGGCGCGCGTATAATTAGAGATTCGCATTGTCCGAAAACCCACACCCCTCCAATTTCCCTCCTACTATCCCTTTTAACCACCGTGCTGCGGTAACGCCTGTCAGTCAGTCGCTCTTTCTCTCTCTCTCTCTCTTTCTCTCCTTCTCTTTTTTCGTTCTTTCTCTTTCTTTCACTCATGCTCTTTTTTGTCGTCTCGATATAATTCGATAACAGATGCTTCGTTTCGTCGTACATATACGCCAAAAAGGATCCTTGAGGTTGTTCACCATTTTTTGTTCGTTGACTATGCGATCTCAGCGACAGGTATGGACAAAATATGAACTACAAATGCAATAGAGAAATACCACCACTAGCACCACTATGCACCACTTATTGTATCTGTGTATAAATCTGTTGTATAAGTTATATGCTCCTATTGCAAGTAATGTAATAATCGAGTTAATGTGTGACAAATATTTTTTATGTAAAAGTAGTAATACATATAACAAGAGAAAAAAAGAATATTATACTTCTCCGATTATCTTTTGATCTCCGATCAAAAGCAGAATACCAAAATCAAGCTTGATTTTTCCTTACTGAGAAAAGAGGAGACTCGTTCCACGGGAACTTGAGTTCACACCCAAGGGCCCTTCTCAAGAACCTGAGAGCTCTGTAAGATGCTGAGACAACAGCCCGCCCAAAGACTCACATCCGAGGGTCCATCCCAAAAATCTGATCCTAGAAAATTTAGAATAATTAATCTAGAATAATTCTTTGAACTATTATATGCAGCCATCCGCTTGGTAGTACTTAGATATTCTATAAGATTTCGATGTATCGCAAGTACTATCGACCCAGGTCTCACCATGTGGGGGTTGCTGCATTCGAAAACCTACGGACTATGATTTTATTCTAAAACATGCGATCCTGGGGTGATTTGTCACTTATCGAGAATTGGTCTCTGTGCTAATTGGAGTTTTCTTGCGGATTGGAAATGGATCAAAAAACCTGTTTATTATAGCAGACGAACAAACAGACAATCGTCTATTTCACAGAAACAAAACGCACACTATGCAACATGTTTATATGCAATAAATCAGTGGTAGTGGTTATGAGATTTTGAGTTCTCGTTTGTGAATATATTATCACGGTTCATAACTTCTAATTTCTATTTTCTAATTGAAAGAAAAAGCACGCATGAAATATATATGCATATATGTAAGTGGGTAAGTAAGTACGTAATATATCTTTCGATATAAAGAAACGAACGATTGTCTATATCTTTTATCAAGTTTGTCGTAAGCAATCTGCATAAGTAGATCACATAACTTCGTAATTTATTTCGATAGGTTGCTAGGTAGTGTGTAGATTGGATTCTTTGATCATGGCGTCGAGAGCCACGCCATTCGTTCTTACTTATGAACTTACCGGATATGGCATATAACGCGATGCTATATCATGCCGCAATTTAAACTTTATCTATTCATCGACTACGTCCTTACATATTTTCATTACGCTTAATAATTTTGCGACCCGACCGATATCGACGATGGGTGTGTATATATATTTATAGGTGTGTGCATATATATACATATTTATATATCAATGTTGGGGAAATACTTTCGTTATATTAACGATCGCAATTGAAATATTGCGTTATATTATATAAAATAATATGATACGTTATACGATCCACGAATAAGAGACGATTCAATAATTAATATTAATAAGTTACAGAGTAGCTCATTTAATAATGTGCGAATTTAAACCATTGAAGAAAAACTTTTTTATAAACATATCATTGACAAACGATATCGTAGACACGTGATAAATCATTACAATTTATTCCATAGACAAGTTCAAAATCATTGAATCGTTTTATTCATAGATACTCTATACGTCATTGATGAATAACTATGATAGACATACGATAAATCATTGACCAATCGCATCGTAGACGTACCAAAAATTATTTTGAATCGTTTCATTCATAGACACACGCTGTATCTACGTTATTGATCGATTACACTATAGACACGAAATAAAAAATAATTCTTTTTATGTATTGCATCTTTCTATTATAAACTTTTGAATTTTTTAACAAAAAAAAAAAAAAAACGTTTGATCATATTCTTTATTCTTGTCGAAAAAAAATTTTCGGTATATCATCAAAGTCGTTTATTTTTATTATTAAGAAAAACTATCGAAACGTTTTCTTTTCTAAGACAAAAAAAGAAGAATAAAAAAAGAAATGTAAGAATAATCAATCCGTGATTGAAACTATATCTATGGAAATATTTCTGTTATTCATTGTTACTCGTTTAGATCCGAATCGCGTAAAGCATACAACTCAGTAGATCGGACAGAAATGATCGAGTCGGAAGAGTTCGTTACGAATTACTCTTCCTTGTTCGACTCGTCTCTCGAGGAATTTGAAATTGATTGAACGTCGATCGTAGTCTTCGCTTCCTGGACAAGGCTCCCCACTTTACGCGACCAACAAGTCGGCCACGAAAAAGATAATGGGATCGACCTGCCCTTAAAGGAAGAAGGTAGTGAAGCTGTCATGAAAAAGGGACGACAACGGGTCAGTCCTTCTCTCGCGTCAATGCGCTATCGTCGTCCCTTTGATCGCGCCGATAAACCTAGAGAAAAGATTTTTGTCCTTCTTTTTTCGAATATCGAGATCGAGAGGAAAGAGACGAAAGAATCAATGTGGATATAGATCTCTTTCTCTTTATTTCTTTTTCTCTCTGTTTTTCCCTTTCTTTTTCTATATCATAAAAACATTTGCAAAATTTTATTCAATGGATTTCGAACAATCGCAGAGTCTCTTCGCGATATCTAAGATAATTGAATTACGTTCAACTTTAATAGTGAATGATCGAATTCGAAGGGATGATCGAGAATTTAACGAACGTTCCTCTTTTGGTTCATTAATGTAACTTCCTTCGTAGCTCGTGCGACTCTCACGGGAATAAGCGATATACAAGTATTCTTTTTAATACTTGAATGTATTTGTATGCGTTTATACGAGTTTAGTGAATGGCCTATTCATCGTCGCCAGTGTCTAGCGACTTTGAAAAAATCTCTTCGAAGGAGATGCGAACGTGTGGCAGAGAGAAAGAAATAGAAAAAGAAAGAGAGAGAGAGAGAGGCAAGAGACAAGAACGAGATAGAAGAGAGACATCTTTCTCTTAGGCCACTTTAAATGTCTTTATGAGTTTCGGCTGTTAACACGACCATGGAAGCAGGTAAAGCCTTTTTCTTTTTCTTCTCTTTCTTTTTTTTTTTTTCTATGGGGAGAGCTGCTTTTCTCGTATCTGTGGGATCTATCAGGTGGCTAGAGTTAGACCTCATTCAAGAGACTCAGATAAAAACGTTTTCATGGGTCTAGAAGTAGGTACGTACCGAATCCTACGAAACCCTCTATCCTCGAGAGAGATCTCTATCCTACCGGTCGATTACCTTACGATTCTTTGAGAAAAGACTTTTAGAAAAGGGCATTAGATATACCTACCTCTACTCGACATTTTTCACTTCCTTAGAAAATTTTTTTCTAATAACATCGCAAATAATTCAACTCTTTCTAGATAGAATATTCATCTTCTTGTATATCTACATTTGTCTTTTCTGTAAAATTATTCGATATCGAACTTTAAAAAAGAGTTTGCTTCGTAATTTTTCTTTTCCTTTCCTTTAAATCTTTTATATTTATATTTTATACTTAAAAAATTCGAAGTTCTCTTTCTCTATCTCTGTTTGAAATATTATTTTTCAAATCAAGAATATTATTAGTTAGAATATTTTTTGTCAATTCAGTGACGAATAGTTATTGCAGAAAAATAATAAGCAACCGTTTTACCGTTAGCACACATTTTTCAAAGATTCATCAAGCATCTAAGAAATAGCTCACGCATATGTAGCTATATGTACATACATAGGTACACACACACATACATATGTAGGTATAAAAGTCTTAGGTTCTTCTTCTCGTCGTTTCTTTCTTTCGCTCGCGTGTCGGGGTAATCGCAGGTGTACGGTGGAAAGGATAATCTAGAGGAGATACGCGCGGACTGACGGCGGCACGTTGTGGGATCACGATGTGTAAAAGGAAATCGCTTTACTTTAGAGTAAATGCTCGGAGACCGGAGAGTCTTATGTATGTATGTATGTACGTGCGTGTCGGGCGCTCGTGTGAACCGCGCGTGGTTTCCTTTCATTCAGCAGTTTCTTCATCGAGAATGTCGCACGATTGCTCGCCACGATTGCTCGGCCCGATTATCTTTCCGGCAGTTTCATCTCTGTGAAAAAAAGAAAAAAAAAAAAAAAGAAAGAAAAAATAAGAATCCTCACGGGAAACATAACCGTCTTAGCTTCCTAACGATGAAAAGGATGGAAAGTAGATCCTTCCGAGTTGTTGATAACGTTCAAAGTTCAATAAATACTAATTAATAAACATAAATCACTAAGTAATTATCCATTTATTTGTCTTAATTTATTCATCGGATACATTTTATAATTATAATTTTCAACGAGATCGATCGTTCGTCTACAAAAACGATTGGATTATTATTGTATTCATTGACCGAACTATAAACTCGTTGCATTTTCATTCGTCGATAAAGTTTGTCTCGTTAAGGTCACCTTTTTCTCTCTCAACAACAAAATCTGATGGTGATGTTTATAATATAATACAATTCCAGGAAGAGGTTGTTAATATATTATATTATTAAATTGGATCGCGTGATCTTTGATTATTTTGTTTCTTATCTAAGAAATAGTCTAAGAAGAATTCATCGCCGGAAGAAGGAACTGCGTTAAGATTTCGACGAGAGGAGAGACCGGTTGTCTCGTGAGACACCGGAGACGCGAACTGGCTCACAGGGAGGCGGCTGTAGTTATCATAATGCTTACTTAATGCTCGTCGCGAGCTGAACCGAGCTCGCGTGTAACTAGCATAGCGTTCTTAGTCGTGAGACCAACAAGACCTCCCCTCTCTCTCTCTCTCTCTTTCTTTTTCTCTTCGACGCTCGTTACGGTAGATACACCGATTTACCCGATACACAAACGTATAAGCACACGCACACGTACATATACAAAGGTGCAAGCACCCACCGCTATTATTCCATGTATTTCGCGTGAGCTTTTGCAGGCACACATCGACGATTCTCGACGAGAGAATATTCCCACAAATTGGCGATACCCCGCCCTCCTTCGAACTGGGAAAAAAAAAGTATTCTGGTCGGCGGAACGTAACGTCGGGGATTAACGAACGAAAATGCGGTTGATACGCGCGGATATATGTACGTACACAAGAGAGAGAGAGAGAGAGAGAGAGAGAGAGAGAGAGAGAAAGAGACAGAACAACTCGTTGCGGCTTGTTTCTCATCGGCGAGATGCCGCTCGTTATTCGATAGTGTTGTCAAAATATTCCTTTCGCCTCAACAACGTCTCTCGTCCTCATTTTTACCGTTATACCATCGTTATATTCCTTATTTTTAAACATTTTTCCCCGAAAATATTTAATTTTATTTCTTTTTTTCCTTTTCTTTTTTTTCTTTTTTCTCCGATCGTGCCGTATCGCTCTAATTCCGTTTTATAAATTCGCCCTCTAATTATTTGTTCGATCGTCTTAATAATATTCAATCCTTGATGGTATACGTTACGACTCGACTTATTATAGTAACTATGTATACTTATGCGTATGCGTGTATATATGTACATAGGGTACGTAAGTATGCATGCATGTATATATGTATGTATGTATGAAAAAAACG
Organism: Vespula vulgaris; assembly: GCF_905475345.1. Lineage (NCBI taxonomy): Eukaryota > Metazoa > Arthropoda > Insecta > Hymenoptera > Vespidae > Vespula > Vespula vulgaris. The sequence continues at coordinate 4,869,155 of NC_066595.1, read as the reverse complement.
ATTTACGAAAGTAACGAATGCAATTTATGCGAATACTAAAAGGATATTAAAAGTCAATTAATCGAGCTCGTTAGGAGTCTCCTTCTGCGATTAGAATTTTCATCGTCTTTATCCACGTGTCTTTATATATCTAGATATATTATATACATACGTTTTCTTCTCAATGGCCAATTTCGACGATGCTCGGCCAACAAGCTCGGTTATTATCACTTACATTATTGTTGTCTTTTTCTCTTTTTTTCTTCTCTTTTTATTTTATTTTATTTTTTTTAGATAGAATTATCATTATTATTACGATTATCATCATTATTTCAGGGTAGAAACGTCTACGAGGCGGCAGGTGAGCCAAGGAGGCGTTGCGCCGGATGTGTGTATATCATAGAAAACACGCATTTCCGCCGTGAAGCTTCTTCCAGATCGATCTACGTACCTATCAATCATCGTTCCTACTGAGTTTTTCCAGGGTTTTAAATGAAAATATATCTATCGGTGCCAGTGCCACTCGGTATAACGTGCTGTTTTTATTCTTACATAGTTCATTTTTTCTCGTTTCCGTTCGTTACGATTGAATCGATAAGAAAAGTAATATTGAGCTTGTGAAAACAAAGGAAAAAAAGAGAAATAGAATTTATACGGGATTCTCTTTAATCAGAGAATTATTAATATAAATCAAAGTCGATTTATTTAGCGCTCTAAAGAGTACGATGATAATCTCGTTAAATCGGTCATTGAACGTACGAGCGATATATATATATATATATATATATATATATATATATATATTATATTTTGATGTTCTCTTAGGAAAGTATTCAAAGGAAAAAGGAAGGATCGATAACACCTGTCGATTTGTTAGCACTTAAAAGATGCACCTGTCCCTTGTATAAAAGTTCCATCCACATGCAAAATCTTTAAACACATTGACGTGATAATAGCCGAAACAGATAAAAGAAAATATTTTGTTTAATTATACAAATATTGTACCTAACAATATTAAATTTGGAATAATCGAATGAAAGAGAAATAAAAGATGGAAAAGTAGAAACCAGACTCAATAGTTAAACAAGAAAAAAAGGAATTGTCACGTCATTATAAATCAATTAAGATATTTCTAATTTAATACACAAAACATGAAACATGTTTAATAAATTAGAAAATACTCAATTCGATGCAAAACTCTAGACAAAAGCCTGTATTAAATCTCAGGTAAAACTCAAGACACGGTAGATAGCTTACGGATATTACGAATCATAAATCTCACAATCGTAAGTTACTCAAACAATACATTTCTAACTTAAACAACTTTACAATCATAAATAACTGAGTCAATGCATTTCCAATGTACCCAATTTTACATTTTTCTCTTTCTTTTTACTAGTTCAAATCATTGCAATCTATATTTCCTAATCGATATTTCCTAAACTAATAATAACCCTTTGTCGGAACATTATACAAAATTTTGTTGAATTGAACAAAAATGATTATAGACACGTACATTAAGTCTATTATATTAATAATATATATACTTATAGACAATACATATGTTTATATATAGAGGGTGTAAGAACCTAACCGATGAAGGATGTCCGCATGGGTAGTTGCGATTTATCGGACGCGATACGGTCAAGAAGCAAAGACGGAAGATATCCTTCGTCTGGCTCACGTCTCGTCCGCATATATACACCCACATATATATATACAAACACATACATATATATACCAGAGGATGCTAGCGCGGGAGCCACTTTGTCACGGGGTATTACGCGTAAGGATGCGGCGCCTATGTTCCTTGCTTTCTCCCGAAGGCGCCCATTACTCGGTTTAATGCACTGAGTTCTCATTTTTATGCGAGACCGATGCACCGTCTCATATCTTCTCTCCTTCTTTCTCTCTCTTTCTCTTTTTTCCCTATCTCTGTCTTTTACCTTTTTTCAAAAGAAATCGTTACACGGCTTACCGCATATCTAACGCAATTCGATGGACGCGGAATTTACGAGACAGCTCATCGAAAGGGAAAAAGAGAGAGAGAGGGGTGAGGAGGGGAAAGGAAAGATACGACACATTAACGCGAGTCTTCGATTCTCGTTTTATTAAACGTCGTTGATTTGACACGAAACACCGGCTACTTTCCAAACATATCGATTATTCTTTATCCAGAGGCGCAAACGAATCTCGTAAACTCCTTTTTATCTGTCAAATTCAATAAAGGATAACTCTTTCTACAACAACTTATATTCGTTAATTATTCGAACGTTTGTGTTATTATTAACCTTATTACAAACGTAGATTAAGGAATTACGATAGATGTATTAACGTTTAATTCTTATCAATCGATAACGCGACAATAATACTATCAATTGTATTATTTCTCTTTTCTTTTTTCTTTTATGCAATAGTTTTTATGCAATATTTATAAATATTTTTATTAAAAATTATCTGGGGCGTTTTCTTGCTGCTTTAAAGTCCGAAGAAACTTCTTTAGAGTTCTCAGCTATGAATTTAGATGTTTCTTGGAACGATAAGTGTTAATTGTAATTAATTGTATGTAAGTATGAAATTTTGTATAAAAATTAAATGAAAAAAGCAAACAGGAGGGAAAAAAGATGGTAGGCGAAATTATTTTATTTTAACGATTAATATAAAAGGACGTATTTAAGTGTTGAAGATTTTCTTTGAAACTCATGCATTAAGAAGAGGAAGAGACGATGGTAAAACCCGTCGCGTAATGTTTCCTCTTTTTTCGCGTGTGCGTACGAAAGGGTCGCATTCGCGAGGTGGAAAAACAATTTGAGCCAATTGCACGCACGCAAGCGGGCGTGGCTCGTTAGCGTGCGAAGACAAAGATTCGTTAGCACGCTACAAATCGGCCGCGTATGAATTTAAATTATAATCATTTTCCTTCGGTCGCAATGGCACGGCCCACTCGTCTTTTCGCGCTTCCGTCCACGCTTTATAATTATTGCTATTAGTTGGTTCGAGACACTCGTATACCTTTTATGTTTTCTTGTCGTTTTTTTTGTTCTTTCTTTCTTTTTCTTGCTTTTTTTTCCTTTTTCTTTTTGTTTAATCTCACCGTGAAATCAAAGATTTAAAAAGACCTGGCAAACGTGTCTGTACTAAATCGAGTAATTTCTATCAAAAATAATCACGTAAAATTCATTCTATTAAAGCCGAAATTATCGAACTCGTTAAAAAAAATAACGAATCCGGAGATTTCTCCCTGTAATATTACCGAAATTATAATTATTACAATGAAAATTGTTTCTTTTTTAGATACATATACCGATTAAAAAAGAAAAAGAAAAAGAGACAGTAAAAAGAAAAAAATATAATAATTAGCCGGTAGCGTGTTAACAACATCGTATAGGTCATCGTTATTTACGATTTGTTATCGTTTTTCTCGTCGGTTTTCATCACGAAAAAAGGACAGAGAGGGATAGAAAAAAAAAAAAAATAAAAATAAAAAAGAAAGAAAGGAAAAAAATGAAAAAGAAAAGAGTTACGTTTCCCGGATAATAATTAAAAAGAGAAGTTTCTCCATGCTGTAAATAAATAACAATAGACATCCTATCTTAAAGAGTTAAAAAGGGAAATAAAGATTCGTCGAGAGGCAAGCAGTTGGACGGAACAGTCGAGATAAGAAGGTTTATGTGCAAAAAGAAAGAAAAAGAGGTCTCGTTCGTTATTACGTTAAACGCGATTCATGTCCATTCGGAGAGGAGGTAGGTATCGCAGGTACGAAGGTTTCGCGATAAGGCATTCGCGATGAGCAAGGTATCCGCAAAAAGGGTTTCCTAAGAGAGGAGACTCGCGTGTGTTTCCCCCTTGTACGGTAATACGCGCGAAGTAATCCGCGTGCAACCGCTAGATCGGAATACGCATCGCACGCTGGCACAACCGCTAAACCGTAAACGTTGGCGCCAAGGAAAAGGATGCCACTTTTCTACACCGTTCCACCTTTAGCCCTATTTGCACTTTCCTACCCACGAGAAGACGTTTGCGCGTGTCTAACACGAACGACCATTTCGAGTTCAAGTTTTTCTAACTCGACTATATGACTTTTTATTATTTTTCTTCTTTTATGGTAAACCTGATGACCGAAGAATGATTACATATATTTGTTCCTTTAAAAAGAATCTAACTGAATTAACTTTAGGTAAAATTATTTTATACGGATATGGTATTATATATTATACATACCTATAACAGGAATATTACTGATTTCATTTGACTTTTTTGCTTTTTAAACTTTTGCACTCCAGATTGAGAGAGAGAGAGAGAGAGAGAGAGAGAGAGAGAAAGAGAGAGAGGAAGAGTCATCTTTGACTGAATATAATATTATATTACTAATTATATGTATTATTTGTAATAATGTTCATTAAAGTATAATACTTATAAAATAAATAATTTCTTCTAATCTTTTCTAATAACTTAGTCGTCATGTTAATGGAAAATATATTTTTGTAAAACACGTATCTACTTAATGTAAGACTTTATTTTCACAAATAGCTAAATATCTCTAAAGTTAGCATATATTTAAACATTATGCATAATTTATGAAGAAACTTGTTAGTTTTTCATTCTTTTTCTTTCCTTATTCAAATAATTTATTCACAGTTACAGCATTAATAAAACAATAACAAATAAAATTTAGAATTACCTGAGAACTAACTGAGAAAATAATTAGTATTTAAATACATAAAGTATAATATACAAAGGATTAATTAATTCAGTTTTCCGTCTAGGTAATTCAAGATAATCTTATGTTATTATAATAGACATAATAAACTTCTATTATTAAAATGTAATATATCGTTGACACTAATTAACCTTTTCGTTTGTATTGTTATCAAATCAATATAAAATTGCAACCTACGCAAACACACTCGATGTTAGTTTGCGTAGGGTGACTCCTTGAAAAGGAGGCTTAGCGAAAAACGAGAAGGCTCATCCTCTTTTCATCTCTCACGTTTTCCTTCGGCTTTCCCTTCGTGTTAACGCGACTGCGAGGCGAGGAGACGCTTCTCTACGCGCATCCAAGCGACGAGTCGAGAAATAAAAGGAAAAGGTGCGTCTCGCTCGTTATTCATCACGTTGGAAGAGACGAGGACCCTGGCGAGGATGACTTCTACATGTTTCTCTCTCTCTCTCTTTCTCTTTAACTTTCTCTCTCTCTTTCTCTTTTATTCCAATCTCCCTTCAGCACCGAGACTCTTCGCGTGTCTGTGCTACTTCATGCAAACTTCTCCAAAGCGAGTCCTCTTGGACTCTTCTACGCACGTAGGTAGGTCGTACAAAGCTCGGTGGTAGTCATGATTACTTTACCAAAGTATCTTCTTCTACTTCCTCTTCTTCTTCTTCTTCTTTTTCTTTTTATTCTTCTTCTATCTCTCGATTCGTTACTATTTTTCTCGAAAATATCAGCGATACTTGTTATCAGATATAGAGAATACTTTTGACGTAACAAACTATGATAAGAGAGGGTTTTTAAGTTGCTCGTACATATATACGTGTCAATCATACAACAATAAATTTAAATAAATAAGAATGATTTCTTGTATAAATAAATTTTATTCTAATACAAATTTTAATAAAAATGGACTGAATCGATTTATTTTGGAAATATAAATTCGGGAATACATATGTCTCAAGATAAATACTTTTTTTTATTAATTTTAGATTATGATCTATTATCATTTGTATACGTTCTAATATAGTGAGAATGATTAGATTGAAAGTTATGAAAAATATCTAAGATATTATACCTATAGAGAATCGTGTACAAATTTTTTTCTTCAAATAGGACAAGATACTTTTAACAAAGTAAAAGTTTATAAAATAGACAACAAAATAAGTTAAAGACATTTTAAAATCTCCTTTCTTTTTTTAAACATAAAATAAACTTATTTATAGGGAAATATACGTAGGTACATCTTTAGGGTAGTTCTTTACCACATACGATAAAGACGAATAAGAATAAGAATAAGAATAAGAATAAGAATAAGAATAAGAATAAGAATAAGAATAAGAATAAGAATAAGAATAAGAATAAGAATAAGAATAAGAATAAGAATAAGAATAAGAATAAGAATAAGAATAAGAATAAGAATAAGAATAAGAATAAGAATAAGAATAAGAATAAGAATAAGAATAAGAATAAGAATAAGAATAAGAATAAGAATAAGAATAAGAATAAGAATAAGAATAAGAATAAGAATAAGAATAAGAATAAGAATAAGAATAAGAATAAGAATAAGAATAAGAATAAGAATAAGAATAAGAATAAGAATAAGAATAAGAATAAGAATAAGAATAAGAATAAGAAAAGGAGAGGAGGAGGAGAAGAGAGAAGCACGTAAGTCATCTCGAAGAAGTTTAGCAAAGTCAGGGCGAAGCTAGGAAGCGTCGCGACGCGCTCTTCTCGTTCACGCGACGCTCTCGGGGTGGCGCGAGTCGACGAAGGGGGAAGTGTGACGGTAGCCAAGTCCTCATTAGCGCATTCCGCTGCGACGCCCGCGACTCAAAGCGTCGTAAAAACGGTTGAGATGTAGCGAAGCAAAGAGCGAGTCGGAGCGAGTGTACGAATGAGTGAGAGAGAATAAGAGAGAAAGAGAGACAGAGAGAATGAGAGCGAGAGAGAATAAGAGAGAGAATAAGAGAGAGAGAGAGAGAGAGGAATCGGAGCGTTCAAATGCACCCACCCTGCGACCTGGAAGAAGCTGCCAGTTGGGAGGAGGAAGAGGAGGAGGAGGTGTATGAGGAGAAGGAGGTGTATGAGGAGAAGGAAGAAGAGGGAGTATAAACCGTGTGGTACCTTCTTCCTCGTAGCTTGCTTCCTAAGCCAGCTCTAATACCATCGCGTATCTCGATCTATTCCGAGCGAGCGGTTGAGAGGCTCTCTTCTCGACGATATCCGTCCGCCTCGTTGATTTCTTGGAACGAAGATTTTTGCACCGCTACTCGTGATTTCGTCACGATCCTCCTTCTCTCTCTCTCTCTCTCTCTCTCTCTCTCTGTCTCTATCTTTCTATCTCTTTTATTAGATCATCTTATCTTTGTTTTAATACTACGAGCCTAAATCAACTTTCGTCCGGTATACGTACTACTTTCTTTAGATCCTTGTCTTTTTTAGATTTAATTAATGTCCTTTTTATTTTCTTTTTCTTTAATTTTTTTCTTTCTTTCTTGTGGATGTACCCACGTAAGATGGGTTACAGTTACATCGTAAGTTTTTTAAAAAGTACGAGATTAATACGTAATTCATTGTCATCGTTCTATCGGATAAGATCATCGGAAAGAGTCGGTGTATAAAAGGTAAGGTTACGTCGTAGAAGAAGGAAAGATCTCGTTGCGAGAGCGAAATGTCTCCGGGAGAAATCCGAGTGATTTATGAAAGGGAGAGAGAAAGAAAAACAGAGACAGAGACAGAGAGAGAGAGAGAGAGAAACTCTGTTGAGAGTCTGTAGAAAGGGCGCTGCGACGAGATACGAGACGCTCTTCGTCAACGTGTGTTCCTTCGTCGTCATGCGGAGGCTTTAAATTCATGTAGCGTGAGAGTGTTTATAAATACGGAAAGCCCGGTGGATTTGTCAAGTCGCCCTCTCATCTTTTCGACGAAGAAGTGTGGAAATGAGAAAGAACGAGAGAGAACGAGAGAGAATGAGAAAATGAGAGAGAAAGAGAGAGAAAGAATAATACGACGAGATACACATGTTACGGATGAACGCATAGAGAAAGTAATAACGTTCGATGATCTTTAGTTAATTTTGGATCCTGATCGATACGATTTATCGACTCGTTTCGTTAGAGTTTGCGAAGACGAAAAGTATAGATCTTCCCCTCGTTCATTTTTATTTTTGTTGATTCAAATGAGACGAAAAAAATATCTATGTTGGTAGAAGGGGCTTTTTTGTACGAGAGATTGGACCCTATATATGTACGTAAGACGATAGTGTACATAAGGGCTTGATATTTATGATATATAATTTGTTCGTCTTAGCCGTCGATAATTCACAAAATGTCATGGGATTTTTATACGATCTATTTTATTTTTTTCTTCTCCTTCCTCTTTCTTTCTTTCCTTCTTTCTTTCTTTCTTTCTTTCTTTCTTTCTTTCTTTCTATTATTATCCAGGACGCTCACATTTTTGGATCGTTAATTGGCTAAGCAAAGAAAAATGTCTATGTGTGTGTGCGCTTGTTTCGTGACTACACGCTCGAATTACAAAAATATCTACTTTGCTTATCGACATGAGCTAACGTGGGCGTAGCGTTCTCGTTCGATGAACTCTCGATGATCTACGAAGATGGATTTACGTTGGGCGGAGAGAATAAAGCTTGTGTCGGTTATTATTTGTTACATTATAAGTGAACGTGAGTCTAGTTAAAATCATCGTCGTTGAATCGATGACGAAAGTTTCGATAGATCGGTTAAGATTATTTCTGCTTTATCGTCGTCGTATCTATTAAAACGGCATCATTTAAAATCATTTTAACGAGCACAGAAACGTGGACATTTCGTAATCATTTGCGTGGTCGTTAGATTTCATTGGCCTATTTCATATAGGATAATGCAAAAATGTGAATTCATTTCTTCAACGCTTGTTTGTAATCCTATATTAAATATAATATATTCGCATACACATACACACATACAATAAATACACACACATATAAAATAGTTCTAACAATAAATATACTTCTCTAGGTTTTATTCCTTACATAATATATATACACACAAACACGACATTTTTCAAAGAACATATCCTTGAATAGGTCAACCGTGTTTACTATATATTTATTTCTTTTATCCATCTCTCTTTCTTTCTCTCTCTTTCTCTCTCTCTTTCATTAATATTGTAAATAATATGTTGAGGTCATCGCAATGTTATAAACTAATGCGACGTGATCTGTACGTAACGAAGGAGAATCAGTGTCGTCTCGTCTTAGCTCTCGTAAAGATCTCCGCAACATTGAAAGTTTCGACGGAAATAAAAGGTACGTAGTTATAATTAGAATTTAATTAAGAATCATTTCTCTTTCTCGATAAAATCAATGTATACATGCACATATATTTGTAATCGTAATTTTAATCATCTTGAAATTAGCACATTTTCCACTCTTTCTTTTTCCTTTTTTTTCTCCTTTTTCCTAACTACTCTCCTCTTGAGAATTCGGAAGAAGTTATTTCAATCTGTTACACAAACCCACGCGCGATCATCGCCACCCCAAACATTATCGTTGCCTTCTGTCATGGACAAAGCGGTTAGAACAGGCCGTGCAAATGTTTGCGGTCGTATTTGTTCGTGATCGGCAGGCAGACATAAGCCAGTTTGTACGGTTCCATGGGCTGATCCAAGCGGATACCAGACGTAAACTCACGAAGGGTTGGTTGGTAGTATAATGCGGCACGATTACAGGGGACAACCCCTTGAACTAAAGGCGCTTAAACATTGCTTTCGATCGAACGAGGATGCTCGTTAGCTTCCGTCTTTTCATCTTTCCGTCTCTCGCTGCGTCTTTGACGTTTCACGAGAGAGAGAAAGAGAGAGAGAGAGAGAGAGAGAGAGAGAGAGAGAGAGAGAGAGAGAGAGAGAGAGAGAGAGAGAGAGAGAGAGAGAGAGAGAGAGAAACGTCGGCATGAAGCTCAGATACGTTTGAAAATAACGTCCTTCGTTAGATCTATTCTTTTTTTGATTACTTTTTTCCTTTTCTCCTTTTTCCATTATTCGTTGTCAGACAACAAACACGCACGTTGTTATCAATTAGATCGTCTACTCGTCTGTATCGTGTAAGGGGAAAAAGATCATAAAAAATTTTCATTTTCATTTCAGATTCCATGTCGATTTCAATTTCAAGAAGAAACACTCTGGGGAAATTTTCTCCGATGCACATATACACTCATATGTACGTAAGTAAATATAATATTATCGATCGATTGAAAAAAGCAAAATAAAATATATATATATACCCTTGTCGAAAAATCAATCTAACAACGTCGTAAAATGTTGATAATTCTTAGAAGTATCGCTTATAGGTAGCAACCAATCGTAGAAATGATGATGATTGTTCAGTTTTCAAACGCGAGAACATACGGATACGTCTCTATAACGGCTCGTAAATACCACGTCCTTGTTTTCGCGTCGTCCTGGAGAAGTCAGTTTGTCGGAACGATGATACTTTCGTAAGATAAAAAGCTATAGAAAGTGGGTAAGGCTTCGTATAAACGGCTGAACAAAGTGCTCGGTTTTATCACTTTATTGGTTTACTGCTGGAAGGCACCGATTCGAAACGCCTTCCCTTTCCCTTTTGAGTTGGTCAACAATAACTCGAGATTTCGTATTACTCGGCACAATACGGCTGTCGTAAATTTTCAAAACTTAAGTGCTTAGAAAAAGACAATTTCGTTTTATATAAAAAAACGGTAAAAGATTCTTTCGACGTTCGTAACGTTCTTATTGCGACGCTTATTTCATCTACTGTAACGAAATTAATTGTGAATTAGTTTCTCTCTAATCGAGTTAAATAATTACTCAGAATAAATAAATAAATAGATAAACAAGATAAGTAAAGAAATAAATAAAAAGGAAAGAAAAGATGAAAAAAAAAATAGAAACGAAAAAAGAAACTATATTAAATATATTAACTAACTATAATAACTAAAATAGAAGAAGAAATATACTTTGTTATCTTCATCAAAGTTTCAACGAAGTTAAAATAAGAACAGTCGTATTATAAATCAAAATAATTCGATATAAATCTAATCATTGGCGCGAATCATTTATTTACGACAAATGATATCAATGATAATTAACTCCTCGAATCTGGTCGGATTATTACCAACTCGAAAGAAAAAAAGGAAAAGAGAAAAAAAAGAAAAAGCAATTAACTACGTTATCTGTATCGAAAATTTCAGCGAATTTAAAAGAAATAAAATAGCTATCATAAATCAAAATAATTGCAGGTATAAATCTAATTATTGAATTATCGGCAAATCGTTTCTCACTAATATAACTCGAAAGCTTGACTTAATCTCTGAATTCAAAGGCCTAGTTCCGTGATGTACGATTTCGCGCGATATTAATTGCACCGCTAACAGCATCCGCCTTTTTACACCGCTGAACCGACGGTGCGCGGGCCCGTGTAAAAGGGAAGAATTATTGCCACAGGAAATTCAATCAGTGTGCCTTATCCCTTCTCCTCTCTTGCTGCTTGATGCTCGCGTTGATTTTCCGAGCGTGTAAGCAGGGAGCTCTTAGTTGTCTCGCTCTTTCTCTCTCTCTCTCTCTCTCTCTCTCTCTCTCTCTCTCTCTCTCTCTCTCTCTCGTTCTTTCTTGTTTTCTTTCTTTCTTTCTTCCTTCCCTTTCGTACAGTTTAGTAGTGCATCTTCGTTAAGACCACTCGTATCGGACAGCCAGAATGACGAGAGACCTTCTCAATGTGTGCCCAACACGCGTAATTACGCGAAAAAAGTGATAAGATCGATCCTGGTGTTATCTTTGTGATCACCCTTCGATTTCATGCCGTATCGATTCATCGAACGGTGCTACGAAGCGCACTTACCGACTGATTTCGATCGACTAGAAGGGTGCGGCTTATTCATGCCAGGGTGAGAACATAGTTTGCGAAAGGATAGCCCGGTTCGTTAACGAAGTAGTTGAGAAATTTTTGGTCCTTGTTCATAGATCGATGATATTTTTTTCTTTTTTTATTTCTTTCTTTTTCTATGTTCTCTTTATATTATAATTTTTAACATGTAAAGTGTTGTTCTCTTTGATTACAGGTGTAGAATATTTATTGTTGCGATTTTGTTTCATATTTCGAAGGAATGTACAAATTATATTTACAAATGTGTTATAGATATAATCTTTCTGTGTTATGGCATATTAAATTATATTATATTTGATTTCTATTCTTATGGTTTGTTTTATATTTCGAATGAATGTACAGATTATATTTAATGATGAATATAATCTCTCGTGTTATATTAAATGATATAACATATAACTTTTATTCTTCTAATTTATTTTATACTTTATACTATCGATTATACTATCGATTATACTTATTTATACTTCGAGCGAGTGTAGAATATTATATTCACCGATAAATACAATATAATCTCTCTCGTGTTATATTAAATTATACGGATCTATACCATTTCTATCTTTATATAATTTATCTTTTTTTAAATTTCAAACAAACCGATTAAATTATAAGATACCAGTGAATTAAGTAAAAAGATAATGAATTAATGAATAAGCGTTCGAAAGGATTTAGTATATCTAAAATCATTTTTCTTTTCCCTTTTTTCTTTTTTTTTTTAATTCCTAACAACTCGATCGTACTGATGGAGTTTGTGGTTGTGTGGTGGTCAACTACGGTCCCATTTTCCCACAGTTAATAAAGCTATTAACTTTATCTCCGAGCTGAAACTCATCCGGATAGGTGTCCTTCGTGCTCACCGGTGAATATAATTCAAGTTGTCGTCTTATCCGACGGACATCTACGGGGACCAGTGCGAACTCTATGGGCTTTTAGGTCGCCGAGAGATTTTTGTTCTGTGGTCGCGTGGCATTTTACCTATGGTAACGTACGCACACGCGGACACTATCTCTAATGTGCGTACAAAATATCGAGGGCTTTCAAAAAGGGAAAAGGCCATTGTCGTTCGTCGAAGGATGCCACGTTTAAACGTTATCCGATGAACTGTCAGACTCGATAAAGATTTCTATGTTTTCCATTTTACTTCCTTCTTCCTGGCGCAGGTATAAAAAGAATCAAGGAAACTCGCGTGAAAACTCTGTCGCGACGAAGTTATCTCTTCTTTCTCGTAAAATCGAAAGACAAGAGACTGATTGTAAAATCGAAAGAGATCGGATTAAAAAGAGAAATTCGATTCAAAGAAAGATAAATTGTTGTTTGGTAAATCTTTGAGATGTTATTTTCTCTTTCTTTCTTTTCATCTATCGTAAGAAAAAGAAGAAACAAGAAGAAAGAACAAGAAGAAAAGAAGAAAGAGTTTAATATTGTTAGAGTTGTAGAGAGGTAGGTAAGTACTTACATAGATTTCTTACTGAGAAAGGAACAACGAATGAGAACGTTTACAAACGAGCAATGTCTCGACTATACCTAGTCCCTACCACTTCATAATCGTAAGAATTATCAAAAGAATCCTTCCATGTCGCTTTTCAAATCCTTTGAACCGTCTTAAAATCATCGTCTTAGGATAAACGGAATAGTTGAGGATGGCGGTCGCCTTTGACGATTTCGTATTCCTTCGAAATATCCGAGACACGTAGAAAACTATGGGTAGTCCGGTTCCGGTAATCCGACCATTTACAAGTTGAGCCGTGAAAATGTGTCCTTCTTAAATGTCATTATAGCCCGCTTGAGAATACGGCCACACTGCTTCTCTTTTCTCACTCTCTCTTTCTTTCTCTCTCTCTCTCTCTCTCTCTCTATTTCTCTATTCTCTCTCTCTCTCTCTCTCTCTTTCCCTTTTTCTCTTTCTCTCTTGTGCTCGTTTTCCTCGCTACAGGGAAAAGGACGAATGTAAAATGGCATTGTTCCGACGAAGCCGAGGATAATCCATGTTCGGTAATAGGAAACTACAGCGCACGCGCACGTTCCTATTAGCGTGTCCTTTCGTACGAAAGTTTTTATTCGACGAACCAGTATATATGTATGTTGTATATCTGTATATATATATATATGTATGTATATGTGTAGGTGACTTATCAAAGGACATGGGGACAGTCGTCAAATGCGATTATCGACGATTGACCAGTTCTCCTCTAGCAAACTCTCTTATTCATTTTTCCAGGTGTCGAACTAGATTTTACAAAGGTGAACGTGATTATTTAAACATGTCGAATATAATGAATATATTCTGTAATTTGTCTAGTGTTATTATTATTATTATCATCATCGTATCACCGTATTATTATCATTTAAAAATGAAATATTTGATTTAATTGTCAATACGTTTTCATTCTATTAATTCGACATGTTGCGAAAGTGTTGAAATTTATTTCACGACGAGTTTGAAATTCATAGATAAATTAACGTAATAAATGAAGTTGGTGAAATATTTGAAACATCAGCGAGGATTTCCAAAAAAACTATATACATGTATATATATATGTATATATATATATATATGTACATACATACATAATGTATATACATATCTTTTCTCAAGTCCGTAGATAATTTTCGAATAATTAGCCGACGATGAGCGAGCATATTCGAGCGCAAAAAAAGATCGAATAGATAAGGTAGAAACGCATGAGCGAGAGGCAACGTAACTAGAGGTTGCCGAGAGCTCGCTCGAACGGCCGCCGATTCAATATCTGTGTTAGTGGATACTTTTATATGTATGTACAATGTACTTACATAGGTAAGATACCTACAACGTGCTCGGTCGTTGGTCCGCCAGTGAAAAATTTCTTCTTTTTCACTTAATGAAATAGTTTGTTTGGCTTTAACCAGACGATCTTATCGGACCGGCAGACCATTTTTTTCTGCTTGAGATCTCACGAACAGGAGCAGAAAGGAGAGAAAGAGACGGAGATAGAGATACACAGAGAGAGAGAGAGAGAGAGAGAGAGAGAGAGAGAAAGAGAGAGAGAGAAGCTCGAGTCGCATTACGTAGTAGAATTCTCGATTTCCATGGAGCACACCACAGGGCGACCGGTCGATCGAGACGGGAAGTGGAGAACCGTTAAAATGTAAACGGAAGGAGCACAACGACGAGTACCTACACGCGAGGTCGTCGCTAAAAATAATTATTAAAACGTTACTAACACTTATGATTATTAAGTAATACAAGTAGAGAAGCGAAAGGTCATCGCCGTGTTTGTTACCTTGATTCTTTCCGAATTGTTGCGAAAGGAAAAGAGATATCTATAAATAGATTGATATTATGTTAAACAGTGGATACGAAAAATGGTGCGAGGAAGAACGAATGTTCATTATTTTTCCAAGATTTCTTTTTACAGCATGAGATATTCTATATCCTCCCTACTCCTTCTTCTGTCTGCCTCCCACACACCCGCTAACCCTCTACTCCTTTTATAAATACATGGAATATAAAAGTAGTTGAGTTATGCATCTTCGAGACCCATTGTATGAAAAGAATTTTAATTGAATCACTAACGTAGATCATTTTTTTTAGATTCATTCTCTCTCTCTCTCTCTCTCTCTCTCTCTCTTTGACGACTTTGGCTAATGTAATAAAGTTATTTCCTCGCGAAAAATTCCGATACGCTTGGTTTCAATGAAAATTAGTTGAAACGTCGTTAGCGAAACACGCACGAACGTCCTTAACATGGCTTCGTGCACCATGACCGACGTGCATTATCGTTCGGTGCTAATTGTTCGACCAAATTAGTGGCTTTTAATTCGAAAAACGGCATGAAGATCGGGGAACGATGGACAAACGAGACGTCGACGTTTACGGTACGCTATCCGACGCGATAATAAGGATCCGTGACGAAAGTTCAGGGACATTGGTTGAAATTATTCATTTTTGTGGGAATAATTATACGATATGATTCTCAAATTTTCAAAAGACTTATTAATCATTATGATAATAATAATAGTAATGATAATAATAATCATTATTATTGTTATTATTATTATTGATTTTGACAGATTATATTCGACGAAAATTCTTCATACCTATCTATTGTTTGGAAAAGTTTAATATTAAACGAGCTACGTATATAAAGTATATCCCATAATCATCATACCTAATCAAGAATCGCGCAAATGTTCTGAACTTGATGATCGTCGATTCACGCGGTTGGAAACGAGCGAGCGGCGCATACTTCGTTGCATTATTTCGTGGTTCTCAGGATGTATGCAGCTCGGTTCTCAGCTCTTGCCGTGCAAAGTGCATTAATTAAAAATCTGAGATCTCGTTAATTTCCCGTGATAAAGCAATTTCGTCGATAGGCGTCGAACCATCTCGAGTTCCCTCGATTTCGTACCTTTTATATATAAGAATATATATATATATGTGTGTGTATGTGTGTGTATATGTGTGATGATAAAACACATAATAAATCTCTTAGCTCTTTCGCGAACGCTTTCACCATTGCTAGATTTTCTATTATTTCAAAGCGTTTCGAACGGCACTTTCGAGGTGCACTTACATATTTCGCTCTTGATACAGTTTATTTAGTCTCGTTTCGAACGTTTAGATATCGTCAACGTTAACACGAAAGTCATCGTTTATCTTATCGAGGCTCCTTCCGCGTTGGAAAATCACAAGGACGACGTTGGTAGACTTTAAGACGTTCGTTTTGAAGAAAAATTCGATCGGTAATTGGACGTCGTTGGTAAGCGATGAATTGCTCGTACGTCGATCGAGTTAAGTTGCGTCAGAAAAGAGGCCGATATTATGACACGCTTTGCAACGCGATCTTTTCGCGATTAGAAGGAGAAACGGCAGTAGGGAAAGTTAAAGGAAGGAAACATCGTGGACGCCATTGGACGTTGACGTTGTATCGATAGATAATACGTAGGTAGGTAGGTTCGAAAAAGATTGCATGTTACTCGAGCATTCGGCATTAATTGCAGATCGGTTTTGGCAGGTGTCTGGCAGACGTAATAACGATGGATAAACATCTCTACGCAGAAACCGGAACCGGTATTATTCGCATACATAGATGAATAATTATGTAAGTACGTAGGTACGTACTTATACACGTTTACGAGGTACATAAATAATAATAATAATAATATTTTTCTTCTTCTTCTTCTTCCCTTATATTCTTTTTTTTTTGTTTCTCTTTCTCTGGAAGGAACAAAATATTTTCTAAGGAAGGAAATTTCGTGTCGCGATTCGATTCGGCAGTAGGTATGTAACTCTAGTGGAGAACAGAACTTTGAAGGAATTGCAAGGGAGAGAGAGATAGAAGTGTAACGACAAAGACCAGAACAAGTTAGGTAAAGCTTTGCGAACGAAGCTCGAAGCAGGTGTTTCGCGATGCGCGACGCGTATCGCGCCGTCGAGGAAGCCGGCAAGTTGAGTTCGAAAGAGCCGTCTACGTCGACGGTTTTAATAGGAGGCTCTGCTCCTTTATGGGGCCACTTTGTATGGGCAATTTCTCCTTAATGACCGTGCTTCATTTGCTCGAGTCATCGCGTGCGTCAGAGGGTTATGCGATATGTAAAGTATACCTATGCGCGTCGTTGCGGCCGTCGATCGTCGACCTTCCTTTATCGAAGCCGGGGATCATCGCAGGATACGAATTATTCTTTCATGTTTTTCTTCTTTTTCTATTTTTATTTCATTTTCTTTTAAATTTCTCGTTGACAAAAAGAATCGACGCTATTTAAAAAGAGAAAGGAAGAAAACGAAGAAAGTTTATACCATCGTTCGCTCGTACAGACGAGACACGAACGAAACCTCTCTTTTTTTAATCGAACTTTTCTTACTGCTAAAACGAAAACGGAACGTACGAGTTTTCTTTTCTTATTGAAACGAAATCAGCATGGATCGAGTTTAGCGAGAGAAGCACGAGCCAGATCGGAGTCGCCCCGATCTATCTATGTACGTGTATATACGTAAGTATCTATGCATGTATGTATCTATCTATCTGTGTATGTATGTAACTGCACGCTCCGCGAAACAATAGGGGGAAGAAGAAGAATGGGAAAATTGATGCGGCAGAAACGCTCGGGCACGTTGGCCCCGCCGCACTAAGCAAGGAGAAAAAGCGCGTTAAGAGATAGGCACTCGCTCGGGTATCTCTGTTACGGCCGGTACTTTACCTACGACAATACGACATATCTCGAAAATCTTGCATAGATCTCACGCCTGTGACCTCTGTAAATGTTTGTTGCGCCCGTACCTTTACCCTCCCCTTCCTCCACCCATTCCTACGGCTAGAGAGAAAGTAATACGTAAGAAGTTAACTTCGTTCCCTGGCCATGTAAGTTCGCTTTATCAGATTAATTACACCGTCGTCGTTGCGACGTGAAAAAATATTCAACTGACACGTTTTCTCGAATCCTCGGCCAAAAGTGTATTAATTAAGATCCCTTGACCTTGATCCCTCTTTACTTTCAACGGAAGAGGAATCGCAATAGCGCGGAAAATAATTCGGACTGATGATATTTCGTTCTTTCTGATACACACACACACACATATATATATATATATATTTATATTTAGAACGATTTACGACTATGTGCCACTTTCTCTCTTTCTCTCTCTCTTTCTCTTTCTCTCTCGAATTACCGAACTGACGTCTCAATGCTCTAACGTCTCTGACAAGAACGTTTCTTTCCAATCTTATCTTTTATCGTGAGACACCGTGATACAAAATACATATCTTACAATGCATGTTACGCTAATCATTCTATTTCACTAGCGTGAACCTCTTTGTAACGATTATCATCTTCTTATTCGATACTAATAATATACCTTTGTATATAAAGGACAAAAAGGTTACAGTGATTATTAAAGCGAACAACGAACGTCGTACCTACGTATATTTACATAACATACGAAATCAATTACGACGGAGTCAGTTCACATTTCACTGTCGACGAAGACGCACGTTGGATGTTGGAGACTTCTGATTTTGTTTCTTGGTAATTACGAAATCTTGTTAAATTTCACGACGGCGAATAATCCAAGCAGAGGAGCAACAACGACGACGAAGGAGGTATAACGTAAAAATTTTATTTAAACACATTTTTATCTTTTCTATTTTCTATTTATTCTTCTTTCTTTCTTTCTTTCCTGTTCATTTTTTTCTTTTTTACTCGATAAACATCGGACGAATTTACAAAAGACTTTATTGTAAATTACGGTGAGATCTTTTTTAAAGGGATTTTGAGTATGTGAACTCGCACGAGCGAACGAGCGAACGCTTTTGGTCGTGCGAGAGCCAGCGTGATTAAACGGCTCGCTCGGTGCAATAATTTTACAGTAAACAGTAATAAAGTCCCCGGGCTGTCCGTCGTATTACTCTCCCCCTTTCTGACTCTCTCGGACATAATTAAATCTCGGCTTGTTCTTTCTCTCCTCTCTCTCTCTCTCTCTCTCTCTCTTTCTATCTCTTTCTCTCGTAACAGTTGTCTACCGGCGCTTTTACCGTAATCCTCAAGACTATACTATACGTCGGATTGCCTGTTTCTTTTTCATGGAGACTCCATCTTGCAGTCCGTTTTGTTCATAGGACGATGTGTGTCAACGCCTGATACTCGTTCTACGATTTTTTTTTTTTTTTTTTTTTTTTTAATATTACGTCTATGTACGCGTTATCTCCGAAAATGTCTAAACTTCTCGAACGACTTAAGAAATTATTGCGTTTCAAAGAATTTCCAATGTGTACATTTATTTCCACGTTTACATCGATTATTTATAAGTTTTTTGTATATTTATATTACTTAATTTAGATTTCTTTTGTCGATCATAACGAAGGATCGATCGAATCGACTTTTTAATATTTATATCGTATGGTATAATAATCTTCGTTAAAAATCGTTCGAACTGCGTTATTTTATATAGGTATAATTTCTATGCGTAAATGATAGAGAGAATGTTTTAGATCGTCAGATTGATTAGATTAGTTGCATACGAATCGTTTGATTAAAATCGTTATATCGAAAATTTTTCTCATATAGTCGAGATCTGAAGATTGAATTTGAAATTATTGAGTATTTTAATATGACATTAGAAATTATTTAAAAATCATTATATCTAATTTGTACATTCGATGACATTTTGTTATCTATCGATTTATCTTTCATCACGTGATAGTTAAGTATCACTCGACATTCCGAGTTTTTTTTTTCTACGTTATTTAGGTATATATGAAAATTTTTTCAAACGGTAAGAAAACCTGGACCTTTTAATACCAACGATGAGAGAATCGAAACCGCTATGGCGAGAGCGTGGCTGGCAATGAGAAAAAATGAGCGCTCGGAGGATTCCTCCTTTGGTCCCCTCAACCTCTTCTTCATCCACCATCCTCTTAGCGGCGATCTCGTACGCACACGTGGGAATGCCGAAACATAATGTAACAGTTTTATTCACGGCGGCCAGTGTAAATATGCGAGATTATGAGGAGCCATGCAACTCTTACGATCGTGTGCTCACACGCACACACTTAAAGCGGCTTCTTGTATCTTCTCTCTCTTTCTCTCTCTTTTTCTCTGTCTCTCTTTCTCTTTCTCTTTCTCTTTCTCTCTTCTTATTCGTTAAGTTCCCTACAGGCTGCGAACGTTTTGCGCCTAATTCCGACCGATCGCGAAACACCCTCGTCTTTCTTCTACCTTTACGTAAATCCAACGAGTTTATATGTATTTATTATATATATATATATATATATATATATATATATATATATATATATGTATGTATATTTATATATAATGTGTGATTTTATACATAGATATATCATACAGTGTTTCGCATAACGGTCGCCCCGACTTGACTTTTTAGGTACTTCCGGTAGTGTAACAAAAAAATTTGCATATATGCATACATACGTATATACATAGATACATATATATAATATATAAACACCTATGTACACATATTTCCACTTATTCATCGATCCATCCATCTATTCATAAATCCAGCGTTCATTTTGCATCCACACATTTATGAGTTTGACCCATATGTTGCATAGAAAATACACAATTTCTATGAGTATTTCGTAAATAATTAACTGTAAATATTTTTACGAATAAAAGTCGCAGAAGTTTATAAAGATTTTTATTAAATCGAAAATGATTTTTTAAACAAATTATCCAACTAAAGTATCTATGTCATTGAATTTGTTTGAATGTTATTTATTCAACATCACTACGTAGTTATATATATGAAGTTATATATGATGCCATTTAAAAAATAAAAATAAAGGTGACTTTGACAAAGTAATATTCATTGACAAAGTAATATTTTTGCAATGTTTACTTTTGTAACTTGTTGACGATCGAGTACTAATGATTTTTAAAGCATGTTTCAATGACATTGGATGAAAGTCGTCGCAATTGTTACGCGAAAAAGCTTGTTTATATACGTCATGTTTACGTATACATATACATAGATAAGATCTTTCCAAGAGCTTGGTAAAGGTGATCACGTGCGCCATTTGTACGTACATACATACGATCGACGGTTCGAGTTCTTCGTTATTTATCTATTTTTCTCGAAATTATTTATTATCGCACGTTTCACGGAGTAGATATGTGTAATAAGAACGTTCGTAGTTAGGAGAAATAAAATTGATGTTTTCTACACGAACAAGTTCTACGATCTTTCATCCACCTTGTGCAAAGAATTTCCATTGAAAACGTAAGTAAATCGTTCGACCAATATCAACAGTTTCTAGCGTATAACATTCCCTCACTCTTTCTCTCTCTCTTTCATTTTCTTTCTCAATCTTTCTCTCTGTCTCTCTCTTTCTCTTTCTCTTTCTCTCACTTTGAAAGGATCGAGATCAAGGCGAGTGCAGAGAAGCACCTTCGTGGGTTCTACCAAGAAAGAGTAGATTGATCGTGAGCACGGGCACCATAACATACAGAGAGAGAGAGAGAGAGAGAGATAGAGGGAGAGAGAGAGAGAGAGAGAGAGAGAGAGAGAGAGAAAGAGAAAGAGAGAAAGAGAGAAAGATAGAATGAGAGAGAAGGAGAGATTCACATTGCTCATACACAGATATACATTCACATGTTAGATCGAGTCACGTACACATATATGCACACATAACATATAAATGTACGGTCCTAGTTCTCCGTTTCACAAGAGACCCTTTCGTCGTTTTCCTCTCCTCCTTCTTCTCATTCGCCTGATCGTCATCGTCGTCTCGTGGTTGCGCTCGTGATTCGATTCTATATACCACGCGCGAAATCCCATGTGCGTGCCCTACGGCAATTCACCGTCGAGAATGAAAGAAAGATAAAAAGAGAGAAAGAGAGAGAGAGAGAGATGGAAAGATTCGCGATTCGCTGGGATTTAATGTGGAAGGAAGCGGGCATACTTGTTCACCGTGCTACACCGGCATACCTCCGGCGTGGATATCGTGCAGGTGGGATAACGCCTCGCGTAGTTGCCTCCCTGCAGAAATATATACATATATATCTATGTGTATATGTGTGTGTATGTGTGTATAGGTATACATGTAATCACATATACGATATATCAAAACACCTACGCTTTCGGTAACGTTACTCATATACATAGCTGACATCGTGATTGGAATTGATCCGTATCTCTTTGGATTCAGAGAGAGATTATTTTTCTAAACTCGAGATTAAAAAAAATGAAAAGAGAAAGTGAGAGAAAAAGATAGAGAGAGAGAGAGAGAGAGAGAGAGAGAGCGGGAGATAGACAGAAAAGAGAAAAATTTATTTGAAATATAAATTGACACGTAAATCGAAGGTCTTTGTCTTTTAAATTTCGTGTAGACAAAAAGAAAGGAAAAAGAGAGAAGGACAGAGAAAGAAGCATAAGCATCGTCCATAATCATCCTGTATATAAAAGAGCAGAGTTAGTTAGAAAGGGAGAAGGGATACGGTTCACACTGCCGTGTAATGGGAAGCCGTGAACTACATCGGTAACTACCACTCTTTCCACCACTCTCGTTCGTATTTATTGCCGTGCTCGGTCATGAGGGATGGCTCGCGCATAAAATTAGCGATATCCGTAATTGTTATTGCCTATATGCCGGACGGCGAAACGATAGTACTTAGATACTTAAGTTGCCTTTCGTGCGAATCATTCTTCATTTCTTCCTCACGTGACCGTAGTTTCCTTTTAAAGCGGAAGTTACTAGAGAAAGATTACGTATGATCGTCGTTCTTATTTCGCTTTGAGAAAAAAACTATCATTCCTTACTACGTTCCTCATAATGAAATCTAACGATATTTTTTAGTGACGTGCTTACGTACGTAAATATATATATTATAGTATTTTTTCCAAACGAATATCCCTAGAAATCATGTACGATTTTTTTTGAATAAACATTATTTTCTAATAATGTATTTTATATATATATATATATATATATATATATATATAAATGTTTTTATGTGTTTTTTTTTCGAAACAAAAATCATTAGAAATTAATTATCAATGATCATTCTCGTTCTTTTCGTTTTTTCATATTGGAAAAATAATTATTAACCATTTCGTTTGTATTGACAAGTTATAAATCATATTCTAACGACCTATGATATATGAGACCGGAAGAAAGGGGAAACAGTAAGTAGATGTTTATATGAAATTGTTAAGGACAAAAATAATTTTCGAAAGGGATTTAAAGCAGAAGTTTTGGATTTTTATTCGTGGTTTTGTATGCGTGCACGTATTCTTTTAATTTTCCATTTTTCATTCTTTTTTATATTTTCTTTTATTAGTTTCCCCTCTCTGGCAAAATACGTACGACGAACGAGAAGGGGATGTCTCGAGCATGAAATTAGTGATACTCGTAATTGTTATTGTTTATGGGCCAGATGAGCGCGATAAACGGGAATTAGCTTCGCCGACAAACGGCTGGCAAACGGCGTTTCATGGAACTTTCTGTTCTCCCTGCTTCTTGCAAAGCAACGTCCGCCTTGTTTGTGAATGGCTTCCACGCTCGGCTCGCTTTTTGGCATCGATGAGCACGCGCAGCATTTCCATCTCCTGGAAAATGAGAACGATTAAAATGGAGATTCGTATGGTGGCGTAAGTAAGGACTTAGGTAAGTACTTACTTGCTCGCGTGCACGCTAACATGTTTTGCGTATTTTGTAAAAAAATAATATCGCACGGGACGCGAACATAAGTTTTTTCTTTTCCTTTTCTTTTTTCTTCTTCTTCTTTTTCTTCTTCTTCCTTCCTTCTTTTCTCCCTTTTCCCTTCTTCCTTTTTTCATTTTTCCTTTTCCTTTTCTTTTCATTCAGTAAAAACTACGTTCGAACGATGTATTATGCGTGCCTTATGTATTTACAATGTTTATACAGTCTAGAAAATAAAGATGTAAGAATCGAGGTTTCTTGGTATATATATTTAAATTACTATCAGCACTTGAGTTGCCACGAACGCGATGCGATTCACTGCGGGTGTAATTATACTTCCATAAAAATAAGCAAATCGTGAATTTTATCGTTTTATATATATATATATATATATATATATATATATATATATATATATCCTTCGTTTTAAGTCGAAACGACATCTTAATTATTCGTTGTATTGTTCCCATTTATCAAAAAAGAAAAAAAAAGAAAAAGAAACGAAGGAAAAAATGATGAAAGAAAAAACAAAACAAAAATAACACGACGACTTTCGAAAAACGCATCGTTTCTCAGATTGTTTCATCGCATTGAAAGAATTAAAATGTATTTTTTTTAAGGAAATATCTTGTAAAGTCTAACATACGTTATCTTTGACGGCAGATCAACGATGTACAAGATCGCCGAGGTAATAAAATGAAAATTTCCGTCCATCCTTTCTCCTGTTCGTTTGTAAAATTACATAGGAATCAAAATGTATGTAGCGTTCAGTTCGAAATGAAAAATCGTGCTAGTCCCAGCTGTTGTGTGCGCGGACGGTAGGTAGGTAATTAAATACAATTACGATCGAATGCGATTACGCAAAAGGGAGAGAAGAAGAGAGGAGGGTGAGGAACGGGGGTGGGGGGCGAGCGCGCTCGCGGGGTATAGGCAACGTTTCTAATCTCGATCGAATCGAAATCAACGAGCTTTTATGAAGGTATCTCGTTCGAAAAGAATTAATACAATATATAGGTAGAAGAGATAGTTGTCTCGATTATAATCGTGATGCCGAGGTTAAAGAAAAATGACGTTAATTACGTACTCGACCGTCATTACATTTATCGTTGGTTCGTAGGACAAAGGGAAGAGGTAGCAGAGAGAAGAAGGAGGAGGAGGAGGAGGAGGAGAAAAGATGGTGAAGGAGGAGGAGAAGAAGGAGAAGGAGAGAAAGATGAGCGATGAATGAGCGGTCGGCTGTCATGCGTTTAATTACCAATCAGAGACGCTAGGTTCGCGTGGTTGATTCCAACTTGGAGTTTCTACGGGCCGGAACTTCCTACGCGATGTTAAATAAGTATATATGTGAGTAGGTAGGTATATAATAGATGCACATCTCTAACATATATACATAGATGGATACATACATAAGTGCGCGCACGTTCGAATCGCGTAAACGAGAGAGGCGTCTATACTTATACACGGAAATGATGTAGAAGTTAGGTTGGTACCTACGTTGTGTTGTAAGTAGATATAGGTTGTTGGTTGGTTCGAGGGCGAGCCCGAAGACGGGTAACGTTTTTATTATACATTGTATGCCGGCTCGTATCTACACACGTAAGGCTCGCGCATAATCAGCATCAGATAGGAGATCTCGATTCGTCGATGACAGGAACACGGGATCCCTCGGTAATCGTCTTCGAGCTACTTCCCGCGTATGCTCGCGGCAAATGAAATTATCTTACCTTCTCAATGCTGCCTTCCTACGTGATCTTTTTCTTCTTATTATTTTTCAACTCCTTCTTCTTCTTCTTCTTTTGCTACTTCTACTTCTATTTCTACTTCTTCTTCTTCTTCTTCTTCTTCTTCTTCTTTTTCTTGCTCTTCTTTCTTTACTTCTTCCACCTGTCTCTCGCGTCGTGCCACTCGTAACTCGTTAGCGAGTTTCGTAGCTTGGCTCGTATCTTTTTCGAGATTTCTCGTCTTCTTTCGATCGGTCGATAGCTTCGTAGTAACGTTAACATAAAACGAGCTAACGTTTCTTTCTTTCTCATACTTTTTGACCTTTCAAGGAAAGAAAAGAAAAATAGAAAAAGAAAGGGATAAAAAAGCCTTGAACTCGTGCAATTTTTGTCGTTCGATTACGTTCGAAAGGAGGTAAGAAACGGTTGAACGCACGGCAACTCTTGCAAGACGCTTCCTTCCGCACAACGTGTCTGGTGTCTTCCGTAAAAGTTTAAGCTCGTCTAACTATCGTATCTACTTTGCAGGCGGCCACACTCTCTCGTCAGGTCAGTGAACACTCACACGAATGCTATCGCGATGATGCTCGGAAACAACAGAACAACAGTGCCGGCTCGGTTTCAACGCGTCGGACAACGGAATCAGGGAGCCGGTACGGATCCTACCTGGCTGTCTGGAGGATAGCTAGCGGTTCATTTCAAATCTAGATCGTAGATTTAACTGCAAATATTAATTAGCCGCTTCGCTCCGTTCGCGCGGCCCGCCGTCGCGAATCCTAACGGATTATATAACACTTCCTTCCTTTATCTTTCTTTTTCTTTTTGCTTTTTTTTTTTTTATTTCATTTCTTTCTCGACATTTTTTCTCTCTCTCTTTTTTGTTTCTTTTTCTTTTCTTTTTTTATTCCATCCTCTACTCTCTTCCTCGCTCGAAATATTTCTAATACGCGGATCGTCTTTGCCCAATTTATTTTGGCTTCATCCACTTTACTTTTCATCCATCCGTTTCTTGAAACTCTTTCTTTTTTTTTCTTTTTCGTTAAAAAATATATCTCTCCCGAGGCTTTCCATTTCGAAAGATCTTATTATCGTTCATATCCTTTAGGTATGTACACGTACGTCGACGATAACGTTTCTCTATCGAGCTGAAATTCGAAAGAATGAATTCCCAAAAAGGCGACGTACATAAGTTACATAGTGTACATGGCGTACACGATGTGGAGACATGTGCGAGCGCGAGCTTACTTTAAAAGCAAGAAACAAAAAGAAAAAGGAAAAAGAAAAGGAAATAGAAAAGGAAAGAAGAAAGAAGAAAAAAATTTAGAAACGTACTCGGTCGCTCGGTGCAAATTTTTCGTCGGCCGGAGGCAACGACGAGACCGATATACTTTGCCCATAGATTTTACGCTACGATCGCAATGAGGCGGTTGTAGACCATAAATCCAGCCGGCACGGTTGCAACGGAAACACTACGGAGATATATCCCGCGGATATAAATCCGTGCTCGCTTTTCCAATGCGATCTCTCATATTTTTTGCGCTTAAAAACCTCGATTTTTATAAGGAACAATGCATTGGCTTTTTCTTTTTTTCTTTCTTTTTCTTTTTTATTTCTTGTTTGTTTTTTTTGTTTTTTGTTTTTTTTTAATTGTTTTACTAAACAAAAGATATTTTGAATTATTCGAGCGTCAGAGAATTTTTATTTTAACGATATCACGATGAAAGGAATGAAAAATAAATAAAAAAACCAATGAAGAAAGAATAGACAAAAATATTTGCAAAAAGGGAAAATATTTTTAAATTATGATCACGGTACTAAAATTCCTATACGATTTTTCAATGCGGTCTCTCACGCTTTTTGCGCTGAAAAAGTCTGACTCTATTTTGAAGGAACAATGCGTCGTCTTGTTTTTGTTTTTTTTTTCTTTTTTTTCTTTTTTTACTTTTTGTTCATTCATCCAAAAAATATCTTCGTGTTATTCCAGCGTTCAATGAATTATTATTTGACGATATCGCGATGGAAAATATGAGAAAAGAAAATAAGAAAATAATTAGACAAAACTATCTATAATCGTGGAAAATATTTTTGAATTATGATCGCAACGAGATCTTATCGATATTTAAAAGCACCATCGTAAAATTCATGATAGACGAAGTCGAGGAAATTTTTTTCAATCTTTTTTTTTTGTTTCCTATATGGTAAAAGCTCGTCCTTTTTTGGAGTTAGTATTCAAGTCGATTTGTTGAAAACTGTTCAGGACGATACCTATGTCGTACTGAAGAATCTGTCTCTCTCTTTCTCCTTTCTTTTTTGTACCCGCTGCGTTAACAGGACGTCAGAGTTGGAAACGAAATACGGCAGACTCGTGCAGGGCTTCTCAAATCCAACAATTTTCCTCTGTTTCGCAATTTTCATTGATTAAAAACCTTCGAAATACTTTATCGGATAAAATGAAAATAATAAAGAAACTGATAAGTAAATAAATACGTTTCGATTAGTTCTTATCGTTCTACGAAAGGAAAGAAGAATTCGTTAATTGGATTGGCGGAAATTTTATCTAAAAGCTGATAAAACCTAATGAAATAATTACGTAAAGACGATTAAATCGTCGTATCGCGAGAAGGGAATGGTAGATACCATCTAATAACAGAGAAATAAATAAATAGTAGAGAGAAAGATATAGAGGGAAATTGAAAC
The DNA here is from genome assembly GCF_905475345.1 of Vespula vulgaris. NCBI lineage: Eukaryota > Metazoa > Arthropoda > Insecta > Hymenoptera > Vespidae > Vespula > Vespula vulgaris. The sequence continues at coordinate 4,840,991 of NC_066595.1, read as the reverse complement.
GTTCATTCTAATCTTGCTTATTCTTTTCTTTCCTTTTTATTTTTTATTTTTCGTTTCTTTCTTTTTTATGTTCCTCTCTTTTTCTTTTTTGTCATAGCCAGTCAAGAGAGGCTGCGTCGTACCAGTGAAATCCTCCCTTATCTCTTCGTTCATCTCGCTTTCACAAAAATGGGAAACAGAAAGAGAAAGAGAAAGAAAGAGAGAGAAAGAGAGAAAAAAAAACGTCGAAGGTGAATGCAATAGTAACGAAGCGGCAACTGGCGTCGAGCGTTAAAGAGACCGGTGAAAATCATAGGGAGATAACAGAGGATATTAACAAGTTCTTGCATTGCTCTGAGAGAAAAAGAGAAAAAGAGAAAAAGAGAGAGAGAGAGAGAGAAGGATACATATATATGTATCGTTGCGTTTGAGTATCACTGGACACTATTCGGACCGCATTCCCCGTTCACGAACGATGCACTGCATTTGAAAACTACATTTGGAGCGGCGACTCCGCATGCAAGGAAGCGGTTGGGGAGAGAACAGAGAGGAGGGGGAGGATGAGGTTGAGAGGGTTGGAGGAGAAAGAGAGAGAGAGAGATAGAGAGAGATAACCTATATGAAGAGCTGTCGCATCGGCCGGCAGCCAGTTATGCCGAATAAAATACTTGATTTGCTATACTGCCACTGATTCCAAGGTAGTACCTACTTGCGCAGCGAGATGAGCGACATTCCATGAGCCGCGTTTATGAGCCCTTTCAACGTCGATCACCAATCGGATTCACTCTTTCTCTTTCTCTATATTTCTCTCTCTCTCTCTCTCTCGTTCTCTCTTTTGCTCGGTCTCTCTGATCGTTTCGATCTCTCTGAAAAATGGAAAGAAATCGAAAGGAAATTCATGTGACTCTTTAAAGGACGAGCATCATGAAAATTTCATCGTTGAGTCTTATCCATAAACGATGCGAACGAACGAATAGGTCGATAGATCGAACTTGTTTTCGTCGAAAAGAATCGTCCTTTCGAAATCGTTTATTTCTCTCGATCGTTCGGTATAATAATCTACTTGTCTCGTGTGGATCGCGCGTTTATCGTAGGATAATCCGTATGATAAACGCCAACTACTTTTTCTTACTATGTAAAATCGGAAAAGAGAAGAAAAGAAATTGAAAAAAGAAATTTCGTGATAAGGGTTTTAAAACGCGATTACGAAGTAGTGTAGTTAAGTAGATAAGTAAGTTAGGTATTTAGTTACTTACCTATCGATCGCTTGTTCGTGGAAAACGAAACGTTTTTTATGGAATTCTTGAAGGGAAAGAAGAAATGCCAGTACGATTATAGCAATCATCTCGTTTTGGCCGACGAGAGGCGCCAGCGTATTATCCACTCTGCAACCGGAAATCGTTAGGGAGTGAAAGGGTGCGAAAAGGTATTCCGTAATTTGTGTGAAATGGGATGGGATTTTGGAACGAGTGCCGTCTGTTATATCCCTGAACGTTTTGTTTCTCTTTTTTGCTCGATAATATGATAATAACTGTTCGAAATGAGAAAAATTTTAAAGAAATTCATCTAAAGGATTATCCTTCGAATTCTATAAAAAATAGAGATCGAGAGAGAGAGAGAGAGAGAGAGAGAGAGAGAGAGAGAGAGAGAGAGAGAGAAGGTTAGACGCGTAAAAAATAAAGCAAAATTAATCAAAAAGAACTAAGATATATATTGTAACATTTTTTCATCGTAAAAAATTTTTAACTCTCCGTTAATTTTTCACACAAAAAATAAGGAATCTTTAATAACAATGAAAATAGATAATAAAACTATTTACTCGGATTTTCTACAGATCTAAGAGAACACTGGAGTTAAGTATTTTTTATCTCAAGTGAAAACTGTTTGAGAAAGAGAAAGAAAGAGAGAAAGCGTGCGCGAGAGAGAAAGAAAGAGAGAGAAAGAGAGAGAAGGATCGGCAGCAGGTAGGTGGACAGGGTAGGTGATGGAAGGGCAGGTGGAGGGGCAGGTGGAGTGGCACGAAGCTCCCAGGACCCCGACGGTGGACCTCTACAGGGGGTCCACTCACGTCGACATGTTTATCACGCTCGTTCTCCGGACTCTCGCTCGTGCCATGCGTTATGCGAGCTTTGTATTAACGCTTCTCAGAGAGATAGAGAGAAAGAAAGAGAGAAAGAGAGAGAGAGAGAGAGAGAGAGAAAGAGAGAGAGAGAGAGAAAGTGGCGCTCTCTCGAGTTCCTCGAGTCTCACGTTACCCCGGCGACACAATGCCGCCGTGTTCGTGTTCCTCCTTCTCCTCCTCCTCTTCCTCCTCCTTACCATCTCCTTCTTCCTCTACTTCTTCTTCTTCTTCTTCTTGTAGCTCGATCGAAGAGAGCTTCTGATACGAAATGCCACTCGTGCCGCTTCGAGTATTTAGAGACGACCGAACGAGACAGCCGACGACGGCGAGAGTGAATTGTTCTGGAAGATCGCTTACGAAAAGAAAATATGAATGAGTAATTCGATGATGATGATCATGACGATGATGATGATGAATGATGATTTTTGAAACATATATCTATGTATTTCCATTATATTATAGAAGAACTAGATGTTTTCTTTTCTTCTTTTCTTTTTTTAATTCATATAAGTGTTTATGTAAATAATTCATTGTTTTGTCTTTTCAAATATATATACATGAATATATCTGTGTATGTATGTATGTATGTATATACATATATACCGTAATTTCATAAGATTTTTGGTAGAAACACGGCAGCCATGCATCATTCCAAGTAAATATTACTGTAAATGTTATATATTCATTAGACGGCGAGTGTCGGAGATTCCAAGAGAATATCTTTTTACATCTTTACGTTCTGAGATAAGGAATATACGGCACCTAACGAGGTAGCTCGAATAGCATGGAACATCCTTCGGGAGACACGGGGAACGATCAAAAGATCTTTGAAGAAGATGAACTTCGAGAACGATATATATCGTTTTGAGAACGATTTACGTTTGGATTTTTCTTTCTTTTTTTCTTTCTTTCTTTTTTTTCCTCTCCTTCTTCTTTCTCCCTTTTTTCTTATTTCTTTTTATCCTCTTTTTTTCTTTTATTTAATTCTTATCTAATATGATAATTCTTTAATTTTATCTTCCCTTTTAATAAGGGAGACGCGTGGCTTCTACAGGAGGACAACATACTTAAATCAAAAGAAGAAAGAGAAAAGAGGAACGAAGCCCTCGACCTAGAAAGCCTTGATGTACCTTATACCTAATTGCGTTCATCCGTATCTATATACTTTCTCGAATCGGATCGAGTGCAAGATGGTAATTACTCGGAGTCCGTCGAGTAATAATTCATGAATTATTAACGGAGCTCGCGGGCGAACTATCGCGAGAACGGACACGTTATTATTCCGGATCCTCTCGTTGAGAAAAGGGATAACGAGCGGTCGAAGCGAGTTTGCACTTTGTGTCGAACACCGATCATTTTGGTGCCGCGACGTCGATATCGTATAAATTATCTGTATTCGATTATTACCGAAGAAAATAATTCAATGGGAAAGATATAAGATTTTACAAAATATAAAAGGAGAGATTCATCAAATTCGTATGTTAATTCGTTCATCTAATCGTATGTTATTCCTTTCTTTTTAAGCAATTTAATAAAATGTATACTTATGTTAAATATTAATATCTCAAGATTTTATATTAGTATAAATATATGACGATGATTCAAGCAATTTTTTTTGACAATTTTTTTTTTTTTTTATGAAATTTTATGAAAGTCAATATTTTATGAAAGGCGAATGATTATTACGTCGGATAAGAAATATAAAATATATCTAAAGATTTTTCTATTCTTGTGTAATTTAATGAGTTAAGTAAAATTTTGTTAAATGAAAAGAAAAGACAAAAGAGAAGATTTTCAATGTTTGTTTATAATACGTTCTCTTTAGGCGTATGCAGAGCGCGTACATAGGTTTTAAAAGCGCAAGAGAGATCGTTTCATTATTCATTTTTGGGGTTATCATGGTTGGGCATCTATAATCAAGAGCTCTCTCTTCCTCTCTTTCTCTCTTTCTTGTCCTCCTTATCCCTCTACTTATCTATACGCATCTCCCTCCGTCTTTCTTTCTTCCTTTTATCGTAGACACGCACGCACACGGAAAGCAGTGTTGGGAGCACGGGCGCGCGCGTATTTATGGGTCGAGTCTCGCGAGAGAACTCTTACATTGGATGAAAGGCTGCTGCTTCGAGGAATCGTCGAGATGAGAAAGAAAGAGACAGAAACAGAGACAGAGACAGAGACAGAGACAGAGACAGAGAGAGAGAGAGAGAGAGAGAGAGAGAGAGAGAGAGAGAGAGAGAGAGAGAGACAGAAAGAGAGAGAGAGAGAGAGAGAGAGAGAGAAACTAGACGAACTCGAACACGAAGTGTTCGTTTGTGAACCGTTAAAAAATCTTCAACGACCTTCATATATGATGAAACCTAACGAGAAGTTTATAGCACGTGTTATGCTATAGTTGAGTAGATCGATTAGATACAACAGGTGACGATAAATTTGATTTTCGAATAAGTAAATTCGAAAAGTATATCATTTTTAAATGATTCATTTAAATCGACAGTAATCAAATTGCATTATTATATCACAAGTAATTTTTTACGTGTAATTATTTTTTATTTAAATACGATATATATATATATATTCATATTTAAGATTTGATAATTTGTTGCTTTGGTATAGTAGTTTTTCTATCTGTTATAATAGATAAATATATAAAAAGAGATCGATTATATCTTATATAATAGAAATAATACATATATGTGTAATTTTCTTTCTCTGAAATTATTTCATAAATTTTATTACTTATAGGTATATCGAATAGGATATTTCGATAATATATCTAGATATATTAGATATAATAGCTATTATACGTGTATATACTTAAGCAATAAAATACTTGCATATCTTAACAATTTTCATATCGCAAATTCATGAAATACCAATGGTCAATTCTTAAAGAATTTAATGCTTCTCGTGATTCTAAAGAATATATTTGAAAATTGTTTGAACGGATTATATTTATAAGATCTTAAATATCTTCTCTCCCTCCGGTATAATTTTTAAAAGTTAGTAACGAGATCAAGAAACGTCAACAAACAACAAATATCACATATTTTCTACTCGTTCTCGCGTTCAAACGTACTACGATGTAAGAAGAGATAGATGCTTCCGGGAAGCAAACTCGCGTCTAGAATTCACTCAAAGCACGACTATCTGTACCGTCCAGATGTTTGGTTGAATCTTCGTTCAATGGTTCGTAACGCGCCAGACGACGGAGATAACGTTTAACAGCGATTTTCTTTCGAGATAAACTCTACTTCTCTCACGAGTGAAAAAAAAAAAACAACAGAAGAAAAAAAATTTCGCATATTTAATATAGAGACAATATAATTGAAAGGTTTATGTAAGATCAGATCGATACCGTTCTGTCGGTATCATGCAACAATCCGCTACGTGACTTTTTAATGAAATAATTTTTTAATGAAACAACATGTTTTCTCTTTACGTTTATCGGTTTAACGTTTTATATAACATTACCACGAGTTTTGTATGATTTAATTTTCATTCAAAAGTCAATCAATAAATGAAGATTTTTAAGGAGGCGAAATAAAACAAAAAGAAATGTAAGCACGGTTCGATAAAAAATTTAGAAGTCGATATATGACGTTCTTGCATGCGTTCACAGAGTTATAAGAGATATTAATTGAGTAAGAAAAAAAAGAGAGAGATTAAAGAATTAATAAGATTTATTAAATTTAATTGGGGACATCGTACAAATATAAAATAAAGTAAAGTCCATTAATGAAAGAATCCTTGGGAAAAAATAAAATAGTTACAATTTCAGATCGAAGAGTATTAAGAGCGACAGGTGCGAGGAAAAAAAAAAGGAGGAAAAAAGAGAAAAAGAGAGAGAGAGTGCTACCTGTCAAGAAAAGATCTTCGAGTGCTCGTACAAAAGCCGAAAGGCAAAGGATAATTCGATGTTTACTCTGTCATTGTCTCCGTTACTGGCACGAGTGGTCCGCAACCTAAGAAAATATTTTCACGGCGAGCACTGACGGATCTTTAACCCCGAGCCGACCTACTAATTTTTCTTAAACGAGAGAAAAGAAAAAAAAACGAATTTCAAGGAGAAGAGAAAAGAAAGAAGAAAGCGCGAAGAAAAGAAAAATGAACGAAGACACTAATCACAAGACAACATATATTCAAGCGCCCCCAACTTTATTTTTCTAAGATCTTTCAATAGGAATAACGATAAGGCAGGAACTTCTTTCCATTTTCTATGTCGTTTCTTATATTTCATGGAATTTATCTTTCTCTCTGTCTCTCTCTGTCTTTCTTTTATAATACCTAATCGATAATAGCAAATAATTTACTCGAGAGATATAACATTGGATTTAAATTATATACATGAACGCAATTGAAAATTCGAGACATGACTGCGTGTAGATTAAAAAAAGTAATCAAAAAATTAAAAAAAAGAAAGAAGAAGAAGAAACGAAAGAATAAAGAGAAAAAGAGAAAAGAAGAAAACAAAAAAAAGATATGAGAACAACGTTTAACGAGCAATTTCGTGATAACGTTCGCTACGAATTATCGATTTAATATAAATGAAAATGGTATGCTCGTCATTACGATGATTATCAGTTTCGTTCAAAACTGTTCCTCGTTACGTACCTACTGTCCCGATAAATCGAAAATGGCGTCGTTCGCGGAATAATATCATGAAAATAATGAGAGATAGGACGATTTTGTTCTAATAAAAAGATACTGGAGAAAGGAAAAAAATAATAATAAAAAAAAAAGAAAAGAAAAAAAAGAAAATTTTCGACGGTAATTTTCACGATAATCAATGTGATTATCTTCTTCTTCTACGGTTTATTCTAACATCTCTTAGGTCAAAAACGAAGCACGACACGAGCCAAGGACGCTAGTGAGTTATTTACCGCACGTAAATGAAGATATATCGTAGGGAAATCTTTTTTAACGACCGTTTCCCTCCCTCCCTTCCTCCCTTTCTCCTCGCCCCCCTTCCCACCCCACCCCCTATCCTTCCTTCTCACGCAGCTTCTTCCACGTCTCGATTCCATTCCCTTTTAGAAGTCATTAAACATTAGTTCGTCCAACCGACTGAGCCAACTTAGTGTATTCTTTGCGACAGTACGATGACGGTGTCATCGAGTTGCACACGTGATAGAGATGTCTACATAAATTTAAATCCGATCGAAATCATTGCTCGAAATCATCTGGACCACGCGAAGTAATATAAACTGGATATCGGCCAACAATCGATCGTGTTTACGACTTTTGATCTTTGACGTTTATCTCTCTTGATCTTTTTTGATCTTTATTATTATCGGGCCAATAACAATTTGCTAAGAATATTATATATTAAAATAAATGGATCGTGATTGTAGGTGAATGTTAATTGTTATAAAGAGATTCATCTATGAGAATGTACATTTTTTTTTATCTATTATACTTTCTTTTCCTTTATGTTTCTTTTTTTATTAAAATTATTATCGCTTTGTTACTTGCATGTTAAGGAAATATTTCTATAGGATTTATTTTATTCATTAAGCTAATGTTAATAATATCGAAAATAGATATCGTTGTGAGGTTAAAAAGAAATTTCGTTCGAAAAAATCAACGTCGAAAAAGACAGGAGGGTAGGGGAAAGGATAACCGTGGTTGCAGCTGTGCGGTGTTCGCGTGTAATTTATAGCATCGGTAGGGATACTCAAAGGTAGAGGGAGGGTTGCTCGGAGAGGAATAGGAACATTAAGATACCGACACTGAATCGTGGAAAGAGTGACGGGAAAAGGCGCGGTGTATAGAATAGAGGAGAACACAAGGGACAAACATTCTTTATAGGACTTATCTGGCTTATCAAATGGCCGGTAGTGATGCGGCTCGTCTATTCTCCCTCGTCCACCCCTACCGCAATTATTTACGAGCACTAGGAAAGGGTAAGCTAAGATGTCCTAAACCAACCCGACGTCTATCTTTTCTTTTAAGATATTGTTAGAGCTATGTGTGTAGAGTAACAGAAATAAACTTATTTTATAGACACACATACATGTACATATATATATATATTTATATTATATATTAATATAGCATCAAACATTTGTACACTTTGATTAATGTTAATTTAAAATGATCTTTTGAAATACCCAGCTGTAGATAGGAATATTTCTGGTTAGAATATTTTTGACGATTAATTTTTGTAAATCATATCCATCCTTTTCTTCTTCTTCTTTTTTTTTCTTCAAATTTACACGACGAAATTATAAAGATGTATCTACGTACAATTTGAAAAATAATATCTATAGAAACTTTTACAATGCGAATAACAAATATGTTTTTCTATTATAAAAATGAGTATTATTATTATCGCGATAATCAATATATTATATAATAATACTGATACTTAACTTACCATTGGATATTTCATCACTTAATCATGCTATAAATATTACAGCAGTAACGATTCTTATCGGAAATACATTTATGCTACGTTAACATAGCACTTCGTTGAGTGCAGACGCATTTTCTATTCGGAAGACTCCCAGAATCAGCAAGGATGCCTTTCTTTGACGACGAGGAACTCGCGTAACAACAACAACGGATAAACCCTCTTCACTTTCGAGGAGCTGTAGTCCAAGTTGGCGTCTGATTGATATACGGACTGTTAAGTGTTTGCAATAACCGACGTTTATATCCACCTCTAATACATCCAGCCATAAATAACCGGCCACTTCGAAGACTGCACGCGGCACGAAGCGCGAAGAATGGCAGTGAGCGTAGACGAGCGTAAACCAAACCAGAGAGAAAAGATTTTTCGTAGGCGTTGATATAGATCAATGAATTACAAAAATAATATGTATATGGGGATAGATAAAAGTTAGCAGATACGTAACAATTTCCTTTCATTTTTTCTTTTTTCTAAATATAAACAATATTTCATTGCAAATATATAATGTAAGGAAACGACATGACGTATGGATCAAAGATCAAACTACATCATCATTTTTAATTCATTTACAAAATATTATAGTCTTTAACGTTCTTACATTATCCATTATTTATTTTCATAATGAATATTATAAAAAGACTGATAAAAAATGAATTCCTTATTTCGACGAACGAGAAAAAAAAAGTTGAACGTTTAACAACTAGTGTCTAACTTGGATAAATATCGTATTAAAATTGTCGATATTAATTTGCATGAAAGATTTCATGTCGAATGAAAAGTATGTATCTAAGAAAAAAAAAAAAAAAAAATCAGAAATGTTAATAGTTTTGGCAAATATCTAATCTTAAATAACATCATCGAAATATCCTAATATAATTTATAGATACGAACGAGATAATTAACGTGATAATAAATTAGGTATTCATTATGGTATTGCTCAATCATTGACTACCGTCGAAGCATATCGAAGGATCATTAAATAGTCACATTTCGTGTTTAGAGAAGCGAAGGGGGATATTACGTATAACGTAGGTAAAGGAGAAGAAACGTGACGCAAGCGTGAATTCTCATCGTAAGAGGAATCCCGTTTCTCTCGTAGAGAAGGGCGTGGAAGCCAAAGCTGGTCGTTGATCGTTAATGAAACGCTTCGTTGGATCTAGACGGACGTAGAAAAGGATCGTTGCTATGTGATCTCTGTAGTACGCGTCGTGGCCGACCCCGACACGCGTAAATCCGATGCGTCGTTGCTGAAGCGTGAGTAATTCGATGGGGTGCCACCGTGTCGTAGTTGCTGCTGAATGTTGGTGTATGGTCTTCGAGACCCCTCTCGAACGTGCACGTGCCTACTCGGGAGAGAGTTCGAAACTCTTTCGTGCGATCTCTCTAAAAACGTGACCATTACCTTTCGAGAGGATAACGAAAGAAGAAAGAAAAAAGAAGGAAAAAAAAAAACAAGCCGACGAAACCGAATATTTTCTGTTGCTCTTTTTCATCAACCTTCTTCCGATATATTTTTCTTTGCAAAAAACGAAATCCCTAGGAAAAATCCTGATTCCAAGGATTAACGTGATCGTTAGTTGGTACAACGAGAAAAAAGAAAAAAAAAAGGAAAAAAATTAAAAAAAGAAGTTAGAAAAAAAGAGAAAACAGCGGAGTATGACAGGTTGGGTACTCGTTATGAAACGTACGTTAACTCTGTTGAATAAAAAGCAGATCAAAGGGCAGCCAAACGTTTGGTACTCTTTGACGATTCGTTCGATTACTCGAAATCATAGCTCCACACGAGAGCGAGGGCCACAACGAGATAAAAACATCGTGTAGTCGGTTGAGCGTAAAAGATTAAAAGCAAAGTTTTCAAGCGAGTTATGGACATGGTGATTAGTTCGTTTAGCAAGAGGACTCAGGCGGCTAAATGAAATCAAACGAATGAAAAGGTTTTCGGAGAGAACAGAGTTAGAGTTTCTGTGATGGTAAAATAGCAAACATTTACCTTTAATAGTGTAATACCAGTAATAATTCTCTTTGTATTCGTCCAATAGAATGGAAGCATCGATGAAGCAAAAAGAAGCGATCATCTTCAGCGGTAGTAGGTAGATACACCTTTCTCTTTTTCTCTTTCTTCTTTTTTTTTTTTTACCTTTTTTCTCGATCATTAGCTGGTACACATCAGCGAACGAACGACCATAGGCTATGCTTAATTTGTGTGAAATCACTCGTTTACCCTTGACGTGCCCAGCGTGTCGTCACGCCCTTTTGTATCACTTTTCTCTCTTTCTCTTTCATGCTGTCGCTCTCTTTTTCGGTCTCTGCGGTGTGCCCTTTCGAAGCTCGTCGATCTCTAGGAGGTCCTTTCGGGTTTAGCTAACTCACACCTGCGATCCTAGTAAGATCCAGGTGTGTATCCAGTTCAGTAAAACATGGCTTACCACACTGGCTAACATTTTTCAAATCTCACTCGTGCGAAAAGTTTTGTCGATTTCTTTCCAAAAGAGCATTCCTTCTACTTGGTAAAATCCACCTAAAATCGTACTCCTTATTATAAACTATTTTCTCTCTCTCTCTCTCTCTCTTTTTCAAGTTTTCTTTAAGCGAAAAAAGCTAAAGTAGCTCGAGCATAAAGAATAGTCAAATGGATCCGTTAAAAGTAACCAAATTGTAGTTCTAAAGCTCATGGCTCATCCAGATTACTTTCTTAAAAGTATTTCATCGAATCCTTTGAACTCGGGACTGTGAAAATTTTTCGTAGAATTTTTTCCCGCGAACTTTTCAGTATTATTCAGAATAACATAATGATCGTGTTTGAATAATTTTTCTCGACGATGGAAATAAGTAGGTAAGTACTTACCTGTATACAAAGTTTTCAAAGGTGCGTGAATAAAATGCAAAGAACGATTTGCACATAGAGAGAGATCGCTATTAGCAGAGGCTTAAGATTATCGTGGAATTTCGGCTAACTAATTTGACGTTTTATCAATCACGAACTGCCACTATGTCGTTTTCATAGAGGCCAGCTTTTTCAGGGTTGATGGATGAACTCTGGAAATCCGTAACACGAGACCCCAAAAGGGGAGAGAGACACTAACAGGAGCGTTCGCAACCCCTCGTACGTACGTCCATTCTGATCGCATTGTTTATGAGATTTTTATGGAGGTGAAATATCGGGAAAATACGTACTGCTCGTACCGTATAAGCCGGATAATAAAAAGGTACCCATCGATAATTACGAAAATGTCATTGTCTGCTAAACGTTACAGGTATTTAATTCTTTAGTCAAAAAAGAAAAAAGAAAACCATTGAAAGTGATCTCAAAAAAGTAAAAAGAGAAAATGAGCTGTGTTAATAAGTCTGTCGAGATTGAATCGATAAAAAAAAATTTGATGGCGTTGTTTTATAATAATTTGTAATATAATAGAATATCCATTATGGAAATGACAATGAAGCATGTCAAAACCATTTGCGTTAACAGCTTACTTTCTTTCTTTTTTTGTTCAAAAGGAAAAAAAAACAGGGAGAGCAAAAAGATAGGGGGATAATAGTATTGCTCGGATTATCGATATTTTCCCACAATAAAGAAACGCACACGTGAACGTGTAGAGGGGTGCGGAGACCTTTCTTCTTTTTATTTATTTATTTTCTTTTTTTTTATGGAGTAAGTAGATAGATACGTATCATTTACACGTCAGATCAATTCTCGTAAAGATTTCGTATTGCCACCAGTCGTAGGCTTATTACAAATTCAAGGATCGAAAAATGATCAATTCAATGTTGTAAACTGATCGATTGTTTTTACGTGAGGATTGCGATTGTAAAAAAAAAAACTTCTCTTCGGTCGTAAACGCCGAAATGACGTTAGAGCGGCTCGATGAAAAATCTGACGTGTCTCGAGTCTCGCTTAATTAATAGCCATAACGGGATCTAGCCCTTCGGCCAGTGTTCTTTCTTTTTTTCCTTTCTATTTCTCTTCGCTCTTCTCTCTTTCTCTCTCTTTCTCGCTCTCATTTTCTTCCTTTCTTCTTCTTCTTCTTCTTCTTCTACGTTCACGGAGGACCGAGTGGCAAAAGGGCACGTGCATGCCACGTGTCGGTAAGAGGATATCCGTCGGTGCCACCCTAAAGAGAGAGCTGGCTCTGCCATCGTTTTTGGTATCGTCCTTACATCGAGAGAAAAAGAGAGAGAGAGAGAGTTTTTCAGGTGCCGAAACTTCTTCCCTCTCTCTCTCTCTCTCTCTCTCTCTCTCTCTCGCTTTCTCTCCCCCTCTGTAGCTCTGATAGGTAAACTTCGGGAACAAAAAAAGTACAAAAATAAAAAAACAAAAAGAAAGTTAGATACCCTTCGTACTTTTGATATTTTTTTTATATATCGAATCGAAATGTTCGATAGGCGATCAAGGAGTAACATGGTATAGATCTAAAAATAAATCCATGAAAAGGATTATTATTTTATTTTATTTATTTATTTATTTTATTTTTTTCTAAAACCATAACGAAAGGAAGCGATTAACAACGGACGAAGTAAAAGTGTCAGTCGTGTTTGTCCGCGTTTGCTTGCCGGTCACGAACGTAACGGGGAGCTTGTTTAATAATAGTCGTAAAAAAAAGATAAGAAAGAAGAAGAAGAAGAAGAAGAACAACAACAACAAGAAGAACAAGAAGAAGAAGAAGAAGAATAAGAAGAGAAAAAAAAAATAAAAAGAAAAAAAAGAAGAGAAAAAAGAAGAAAGGACGAAAACGTGGAAGAAGAAGAGAAGAAAGATAAAAAAGGCAAAAGGCTATTACTTTCTCATCGAGCCGACAGAATCATCACCGGCGTCATCGTCATCGTGTCGGAGAATAAAACGAGAACCGGGATCCGTAAAAGCGTTTGGGATCTCTCAGCTCGGAGGACCAGCAGGACCATGAGAATGAGAAGAAGAAGGAGAGGGAGAAGGAGAAGGAGAAGAAGGAGGATGAGGATGAGGAATAGGATAAAAAGAGGAAGGGTGGGGGAGGGGGGAGTTGAGGAAAAGGAAGAAGAAAGAAAGTCCAAGCGCGACGACCGCTTTTTAAAAGAAGACGCCTCTCTTTCCCGACCATCCCGACGGCTGTATTACTTTCTGACAGCTCCGAAAAATTTAAGACATCGTTGTTGCGCTTCCCTCTCCCTCTCCCTCTCCTTTCTCCTTTCCTCATCATGATCTCCCTCTTTCCTTATTCACGACGCAGCGTGAGACTTCCCTCTCCAAGGTAAAATCTCTTTCTCTCTCTCTCTCTCTCTCTCTCTCTCTCTTCTTTTTTTCTTTCTCTTTCTCTCTTTCTTTCTCCATTCCGTTCGCATGAACTTTCGATCCGAGAGAACCACGAAGAGATTTCCAATTCTTTCGGCTAGTGGCACCCCTTTGTCGGTCTCGAAAGCGAAACACTTTTGAGTTTATCGCATGTAATATCGCGAGAGGTCTACGGAGGTACGTAAAAAATCGTATACCTTTTAAATATCGTACGAGGGTAACAACAGAGCCATCGATGACAGGAAAATAATGTAAAAATAATTTCTGTTAGATAGGTAGATAATTTTTCTGTTATTATCGTATGTCATTCGCAATATCGTGTTGCAGAATGAAGAGAGAAGAGAAAAGAAGAAAAAAGAAATATTTGAAAAATATTATTCTGATTATCGTTCAGATCATGGAACTTCAAAGGACAGTAGTCATTAGCGAGAAATGTGTAAGCTTACGGTAATACGTTCAAAGTATGGTTTGAAGGTTTGAAGTTTGGAAAAGCGCAAAAATATCTGCTATTACCTACGATTTTAGCCGACTATCTCTATAGCTCAAAAGAGACGATTTAACAACAACGATTCGAATTGAGCAAAGCTTTGAATAGTAGCAAACACGAAGAGAGAGAGAGAGAAAGAGAGAGAGAGAGAGAGAGAGAGAGAGAAAGGGAGGCTTGACCAAAGGTTAACGACGAGTTCTCCTCATAAACCTAATTTCAAACGATGTGAGCTTAAGCGTCGGCACGAGTTGGCGCACGCTCGTTTCACGAATCGTTCGAAATTCCTGTAATCCTGTGACCGTCCATTCAACAGCACGCGTTTCCGATCGTTTCATGTAAAAGGACCGGTGTGCTGTCCAGTTGAGAAGAGAAATAAAACGGTCAAGAGAGAGAGAGAGAGAGAGAGAGAGATAAAGAGAAATAGATAGAGATAGAGAGATTTCATTCACAATAACCGAGGACAAATTTTTCTCTAGAGAGAAAGAGAGAGAGAGAGAGAGAAAGAAAGAAAGGGAAGAATCATAAACGTTTAGGAGTTCCTCGTCATTGTGAATAGGATCGTCCGAGAAGAAGCCGGGTATGTAACTGACGTCCACCCACCGACATTGTTGCGTTTTTGTAACTTGGTGCGCGTGCTTGCGGCCTCTAGAAACCACCAACAATACCGACAATGTTCAACAGGGTGGACCGTTTAGTTTCTTTACCGATATTGTCGCTTTTACTATCGTGAAAAACGGCTGTGCTTTGAACAAACTGTTTCCTTTCAATGCCCTTCGTGGCTGTTCCTCCTTCTTTTCATTTCTCTCTCTCTCTCTCTCTCTTTTCTCTCTTTTCATTCGTTCTTTCTTTCTTTCTCTCTTTCATTTATTCTTTCCTCGATTTGTCTGTCTTCTCTCAACTTAGCTACTAAAATGTCTTTTTCGTATCGTTTTAATCGTTTATTTTATTCGTAAAGAGTAAACATAATAACAGTAGCGGTATCAAAAACACCACGTGTTTCATCGAGAAACTTTCTATTGTTAGTTAAAGGTTCATATATGTATCTACGTCTATATGAATAATAAAAAAACTTGGAGCATTCGTGACAGAAAAATCATTTGAGTGTTCAAAGTCGCGTGTAGATGGATAGGTAGATAGGTACGTAATGCTCCCTTTCGCTTGGTTACATTTTTCATGCAATTTCATTTCACCTACCGATAAAAATGCCTTCCTTTTGACCTTTTCGCGCATCGAGAATTATTTTCATCGAAACTCGAGCGACTCAGTCATCCCACCCTTCGTCGTTCAAGCTTTTGCACGAACGAAACCGCAGAAATTCTCGAGCAGATTTTCAGTCATGGAGGGTCCATTAAACTCCGATGTATCGATGTATGAAAATATCTATATGTGTGTTAGAGAACACGCTCATGTTCTTCCAATTACTACACCCTTTGATATTTGGTAAACTTTCAAATTGAAACAATGTAAACGTATGTAATCGTTGGTATTTCAAACGTGATAAAAATTACAAAGCAACGATATTAAAGCGTTTTCTTTTCTTTTTTTCATTTTTTTGTTTTAGTACGCGATAAAAGGGAAAAGAAAAAAGAAAAAAAGAATTAAATATAAAGATCGAATTTTAGAATAAGATATTTCTTTCGTTTGGCGAATATTAATCGGATAAAAATACTCTTGCTATTCTAAAGAAAACTTGATTTTTGTAACCATATTCGCAATCATTAAAATTTCTCATACTCGTACAACGAAGTATCATCATACAATAATTATATTTATGCTTATTGAAGACAGAAGTAGATTTGACAAAACAAACACAAATAAAAAACTGATTGGAAAAAGAAATTCGATCGCAATGTAAGTAGAAAGTACTCTTTTGCTAACGTTATAACATAAAAGATAGAATCTAAGTACGCAAGAGAGAATTATTTATCAAAAATATATAAAAACTGATTATTCAAAAATTGTACACGATTTTATTGACTTCGATCGATAAAAACAGAGAGAGAGAGAGAGAAAGAGAAAAAGAGAGAAAGAGAAAGAGCGAGAGAAAGAGAGAGAGAAAAAATGTAAACCGAACGGTTTTCGATTGACGAGTCTGAGAAAATGGATTCGTCAATGAAAAGAACGTAAACGGAAGGGAAGAAGAAGAAGGGATCGTCGTGACCAAGCGTTTGGGAGGAGAAAGGTAACAATTCGAAAGAAAGAAAGAGAAAGAAAGAAAGAGAAAGAGAGAAAGAGAGAGAGAGAGAGAAAAAAAAGAGAGAGATGCTGTTAACTTGACGCGTGAATACTAAACACGCAGTGACGGTACAATGAAGAGCGGCGCCCCATGGTGAATGGAACCCCGCCCGTTGAGAACCCCCCACGAGTGGGACTCGACGAAAAGTATGAAAGCCTCGTCGATCTTCGTAAAGCTCTTGCGTTTCAAGACCAACCGCGACGAGAGAGAGAGAGAAAGCTACCAAGCTGATCGAAACGAGCGGATAATCGACTACCTATTCGCCACCGACATTTTCTTTCCCTTCGAGCGAAATTTTAAAAACGTTCTCGCCACCCCATGGCTTCGCGAACTATAATTTCTGGATCAATTTCGATGTTAGAGAGTGTTAACGAGAATCAAATACAAGGATCGAGGATCGTCTTACCGTTTTTTAATCGGTTTTGTTAAAATGGGATTCGTTCTCACGATTTCTTTTCTCTTCTCCTTTTTTCTTCCTTTTTTCGTTTGCGGATGTATTCCAAATTGTCAATGTGACGAATTGGAGAGGAATGTAAGTACTACTTACCTACTTCTATATCCCTCTTTCGGTGATAAGGGATGACGAATATCGATTACAGATTAATTTTTTAATTCTGCTTTCTATTTCTCTTTTCTTTTTTTAAAGACTGAGAAAAATGAATAATGTAATGATAAAAGAAATTTATATAAAATGATATAGATATTTATCTTCAATTTCTACAGAGATCTTTTTAAAATATAGATACTTCTCTTCTTCTTATTCTTATTGTATTTTTTCATTGCTGAAGGTCGTGTTCATTTTTAACAAGAAGTATGTTGTTTTCTATTTTAATAAAAAATTTCTTGAAAAATCAGTGCAACGATTTCCTCTTGCTTTATGCATTTAGATTTGCACTAATGGTATCTCACATAGGTATATACCACTAATTACATACAAGTTTTATAGATACAGTTTTTATTGCAATAAATTATTCAGTAGTCACTGTCATTCGTGTAAAAAAAAGGAAGATATCGTAATGTATAACGTTTATTACAACTAGATTCTTTTTCTTGTGAAAACAATATTAGCTTATAAATTTGGAAATTAGGCAGATAAGGTAGATATATTTGACGATAAAGCGGATTGATTTCGCAAGAGTTTCAAATTGAATGAAAGTTAGCAAAGAATAACTTTGAAGGGTGTAACTTAGAAGAACGAGAAAAAAATTCGACGTTGTTTAAAATTTTACGAAAGGACAGGTTGACCGTTCGGATGGTAAGACAACGAAAGCAACGACGAAGAAGAAGAAGAAGAAGAAGAAGAAGAAGAAGAAGAAGAAGAAGAGACTCACTTCGGGTCGATTCGCTTCGTCGACATGTTTTTCTGCATTCCAAGCTTGGCTCTCCCTGTAAACACTCGGTTTAATCGTACGAACGAAATAAAATGATCGCTGCCGATGCAACAAAGGGCTCGCCGAGTAGTCGTTGCATGTTGGGGTCAAGCTAAGAGAGGAGCACCTCGAGCACCTATCCGAAAACGTCATCGAGCTATGTCCGAACGTCAGGGAATTTCTTGAATTGACGCCCCCCCGCATATACGACACTTTCCGTCTTCGTTGCAACGAAACCGGTTCTTTTTTATGACGGAGTATATCGGCCCGTCGTTCCTTTTCAGCGGCTCTCAAACTCGATCTATTCTATCTGTCTGTTTGTTCTCTCTATCTATCTATTTTTTATCAATTTTTTAACGATTATACTTTAAGCTTTTTAAATCGTAACTTCATGCTAAATAAAGATTTCCTATAAAACTCTTATGTCATCTCCGAAGTGAGAAGAATAAATCGTTCCTTCATTTTCCCCTTGTAGCATATTTCTCATTCGACTATTTTTATTTATCGATTTAATTATACCGATGTAAATCAAGAAAATAATTATCTTCTTGTTTCGCTTTCACGCGTCAAAATTTTAACGCAACGGTATTAGATAAAAGGAATCGAGTACGAAAGGTTAAACCTGTCGTAACGATTATAGATAAAAGTAGGTAAAATCGAGCAGGTTATAATATTATAAATAATTGAAGATATAAGTAAGTAAGAAGTAAGTAGGTATTTATCATAAAAATAGGTAATGAAGAAGTTAAAATTACTTCACTTAAAATTAATTCGATTATCAAGATAATTATGATATTAAGAAATATCCAGTTAGAGAATGAATAGGATTTCGAATAAAGAACGGGAGGATATTTAAGGAGGCGTAGCACGCGAGATCGACCGAAGGGACGTAGTAGGTCCTTAGGAGTCCTTCGTAAGAATAAAAAAAAAAAGATGCGAGACGGTGGTCAGCTACCGTTCGAACGGTCGAATCGACTTCCCAATGAAAGAAAAAAAAAAGACAAGGAAAAAAAATAAAATGCAACGAAAGAGCGAAAGAGAAACAGAGATAGAAAGAACGTAGGAAGCAAAGCAGAAGTTTCGAAGTGAATTTGACGGTAAATCGATTATACTTTCTTCATTAATCGATCTTATGCGATTTCTTCGCGTGAAAATTCTTTTTTTTTTCTTTAAAATAATTCATAAAATATCTATAAGATAAAAACGATCGATCGAAGAAATGAAATTAATCGATCGAAAACTTTCACAGAAATAGAATAGACGAAAACTTCCTAGGCCGTTTTAAAAATCAATTCTTAAATACCCATCTACTCTTTTTCGAGACTCGCTCTTTTCCTTAAACTAATTTTTCTTCTTCTTTTTCCTCTGTTTCTTCTTTGAAGGAAAATGATAAAAAGAATTTCTAAAATGCTTTATGACCTTACTAGGATGTGTAAAGAGAAAAAAAAAAGAAGAGAAAAAAAATTTGCTCGGAAAAATAGTAATCGATATGTAAAATAATTTAGGAATCTTGGCTCACCCTGTATAATCAATGAGAAAAATCGAATGCTACGCCAATGGAGATCGCAGTGGAGCCGAGAGGGATCTCTGTAAAGAAAGAGCGAGAGAGAGAGAGAGAGAGAGAGAGAGAGAGAGAGAGAGAGAGAGAAAAGAGAACAGAGAAAGAGAAAGAGAAAGAAAAGAGAAAGAGAAAGACAGAGAAAGAGGGAGGACAGAGAGAGAAAGAGATGGTATAAAGTTTAGGGTGTGGAGGGTAAGAAGAGGATCTCTGTTTCGATAGGAGGAGCTTGTCGGCAGAGAGTCGATCGTGGAGGGGTCATAGGTGGGCTGGCCTTCTTCGAATCGTGTCCGCCCAACTTCGGCTTGAATCGCCGGTTCTCGGCGTGGCCGTTTAATTCGGCCGATTTGCCGCAAGACGGCGCTGTTCTCGGCTGAAAGCGGACGCTGCCGCGCCGGTTCCCTCACTCCGCGTCGCGGCTTCGAGTCGGAAGACGGCTCCCCTTTAGAAGAGCGCTATCCAAACGACGAGCCGAACCGAGCCGAGCGGAGCCGAGAGATGAGATGAGATCATTCGCGATCTCATCTTTTTCGCGTGACGACCGAGTTTCGTCCTCCAATTACGATATTATATTCGCGTGTACAACTCTACGAACAACGAACAGTGAGGATTTAGTTGGTGCGTGCCAAAAAAAAAAAAAGAAAGAAATAAGCTTTGTGATAATCGAGTGCGATACCAGTGTTAACGTCTAACTTCGAAAGAGTAATATTAGCCGACGGCTGAAAGGAAGAATTTCGATCGCGAATAATGTTTCCGTCTCGTCGTTATCGTGCTTATCATTGATTGGTACCCGCTTAAATAACCGTGAAAAGAGTGAGAACGATCGAGTGGTGCGGACGATAGAGTGTTTCCATATATACATACCTACCTACGCGACGTGATAAGATTCGAAGTTTCCTCTCCGTCTTTCTTTCTCTCTCTCTCTCTCTCTCTCTCTCTCTCTCTCTCTCTCTCTCCTTTTCTCTCTCTCTCCCTTTCTCATTTTTCTTCCTTTCTTTATTTCTCTCTTTTTTCTCTCGGTTTGTCGTTCAAAGACGATAAGGAAAGAGGGACCGAGTTCTCCTTTGAGATGTGCCCGTGAGGGCGCTGCTATTCGCAGCTTCTACCCACAATTTTATTTCTCCGTTAATACTATAACAAACCTACAACAACAACAACAACAGCCAACAACAACAATAAAAATAATAATACAAATAATAACAATAATTAAAGAAACATAATAACAATTACAATCGGAATAAAATATCAATCGGAATAAATCATCAATGAGGACGTTCCGTCGAGTTAGAAGTTAGATCCAGATAGATCGAGGGAAGAGGGTTTGTTGCGGTGTCAAAGCGAGAACGAGGAAGCTAGAGAGGAAGAAGAAGAAGAAAAGGAGGTGGTGGAAGAGGAAGAGGAGGAGGAGGAGGAGGAAAAAGAGGAGGAGGAGGAGGAGGAGGAAGAGGAGGAGAAGGAGGAGGAGGAGGAGGAGGAGGAGGAGGAGGTGGAGGAGGAGGAGTCGCTCGACGGTGGCGTCGGCGGCGTCGGCGGCGTCGGCGGCGGCGGAGGAGGCGGCGGTGGTGGTGGTGGTGGTGGTGGTGGTGGTGGTGGTGGAAAAAGCAGAGGAGAAGCCGCTCAGCGGACGCCATCTCCGCGTTATCGGCAAGCGGATCCCCCGGGACTCCCCCCCAAGCAGCTTCGACGTCGCGCACCCTCGCTGGGAATTACCCCGCGACAGAAGCCACCCTGATGGGAGTGTATGAGGAGCGCGCCCCTCCTACCACCGGCATGCACTGGGTGAGTTTCATCCCCTTTTCATTCGTCAACAGACGACGTAGGTTACCTACGATGATACATACGAAGAAAACTTCGATATCTATGTACTTACTTAGTTACCGATATATATTTCGAGATCGACAGCTTCTTCTGTATTTTCTTTCTTTTTCTTTTTCTTTTCTTTTTCTTTTTCTTTTTCTTTTTTCCTCTTCTTCCATTCGAATCAATCTTTACGCATCTCCATTCTCGTACTCGTCGATCGATCGATTCGAGATCTGAAAAACAGATGAAGTAGTGACAAAAGTGAGAGCGCAATTCTCTCCTGCCTTTTAACACGACTAGAAAATCGACTCTACGGACTCGTACGAGAATCGTTGAAATGATTAGACTTTCTTAGATTTTCTATGATTTGTCCGTCTATTTCGTCTTGACGTTTCTTTACTCATTGGGTTTTCTAAGAGAAGTGTCTAATGCAAAATTGACGACAATGTATTATCTAAGAATTACGGAAGACGTTGGATAATACTACAGCGATTTGCGTTTCTTAATGTTATGAGAATAACGCGATGAACGGTCGATCAATTTTCTATACTTTACTTGTAACGTTTGTAAGATCTTTTTCTTTTTCTCTTCTGACATTTGAAAGATTATGTCTATTTATTTACTTTTACATTTTTCAATCGAATTAATGTCTAATTTACAAAGAGTATTCTTATATTTTTTATCTTTCAAATGTTATAAAAGATATTAAGGGAATTATTCGATTTATGGAAAATTGCTTAGGCGGTCAAACGTATCGAATGGACATTTAAAGGGGAATCTTTGTTTCGATTTACGCTTTCCTTGAATCTTTTTAAGGAAAAATACTAGTTACTATGTATTTCTTTTTTGAACGTGCGAGATTACGTGATAACTCATGGATTTGAAAACTTGATTAACGTTATAAAAGAGTAATGGAATTTTATGGAATATCAAGTATCGGTATTGTCAAGTTTAACTCGTAGCATCGTTTCCATTCTTCGTTATCATCGTCCCACGAAAATCGATTATCTGATAAGTTAAATTCATTGCCAATTACATTTACTTCGTGCGATGGTTAGCGACGATTGTTTCTCGGTTTTACTTCGACTAGTACGACTACCCTGTACCTCCGGTTTACCGTTAAAGGCTTAGACAGCTCTTACTTCGGTTTATTCGACGTAACACTCTTCGTATTTCTCTCCTTTCGTGGTTAACCTGTTAACCGGCTTCGCTTCTCTTTTAAAGTGAATGCGAATACTATGGGATTTATTTCTAATACAAATTTAACGATGTGGTTTAAGGACAATAGGATTTCTTTTTTTAAAGAGGCGAAGGAAATAAATGTATTTAAGTACACTTGACCTCGGATTAAAAATCTCTATGACTAAAATAAATGAACTTTAAGTAGGTACCTACTTGTTTGTATCGTGTGTGAATATGCATGCGTGCGTGCGTCTGTTAAATGTTATATAGAAACGAATGGAATCCATAATACTTTTGACTTTGATCGTTGAAATTTATATATATATATATATATATATATATATATATATATATATATCGTCCAGTTCAGAGTGTTGTGTTCATGGATTCATTCGAGGCTTATCGGCAATGTAACGCCCGGTGATATATTCGCAGAGTGAACATGGCAAACGGGTTTCTCGGTTTCTCTCGCGTCGTTGTAGATTGCTCGTCTCGTCTCGGGAATTGGGAAGAGACGGGGAGTAAGAAGGAAAAAAGAAAAAAGTAAATGAATAAAAGAAAAAATGAAAAATAAAGAAGAAGAAAAAGCAAGAATAACAAGGAAGAAAAGAAAAAGCAATATTTATTCTAATGACACTCTCTAGTCAATTGAAAACTATTCGTTCCATACCAACTGGCAAAAGAGCCCCTTCGGCTTCTGTTCGTTAGCAAAACATATAATTATCCATTTCGACTTTCTTAATTTTCTTTTTCCTTATTTTTTTTTTTTTGGTTTTAATACATACCGATTTACTCTAAAAAGATATATACGATATATAACTTAACTATCATGTGTTTATTTGAGAAAGTCGATTAGCATTGGAGTAGATATAAACATTCAAATATATAGAACAGTTCAAAACATAAGGGAACGATGAAGATGAAAAAGAAAAAAAGAAAGAAAAAAAAGAAAAAGAAAGAGAAGAAGAAGAAGAAGAAAAAGGGGAATTGCGAAATGGACGACGGACGGTACGAAGTTCGGATCCGCCGGCAAGGTCAGAATTATACGTCGGGAATATCGTGACAAGCTCGTCCCTATCGTCATCGACGATGTTCTTCCTTCCTACGCTTGCTTCGCGCTTCAACGCGTTCGTCTTATTCGAACTCGTTTCGAACGATGTCTCTGAGCTCGATCAACTCGGCTAGCACGCGATTTTCTTTGCGATCATTCGTCGAACTCCTCTAAACTCTCTTTCTCTCTCTCTCTCTTTCTTTCTTTCTTTCTCTGGATGGAGAGAGACAGATCGAGAGAGAGAGAGAGAGAGAGAGAGAGAGAGAGAGAGAAAGAGAAAGATATCTCTCTTTCTCTCTCTTTTTCCTCTTTCTGCGCTCAACAGAAAAGAGAGAGAGAGAGATGCGCTGATAAGGGAAAAAAAATAATTATCTTTAATGTTAAAGAAATTTAAAAAAGAAGAGAAAAAAAAGAAGAAGACGAAGAAGATAGGGTCATCGTACAAATCCGTACATCGGCGAAGGATCGACTTTCGTTAATTGGCAAACGTACTTAACGTATACAGCATGTAAACAAGGGTTAATCGATTGTAAAGTGTCGAGTAGTTAAATCGAGTTGCATCGTTCCTTGATATTTGCTTGAAAGTATTCCGACGAATCGAAGTATTATCTTTAAGTAAGGTCAATCGAGAGCCTCGATCGGCAATAACGTCATTAATAGTGTTATCGAACTTTTCATTGATAAGAAAAATGTATCTGTAGAAATTTTGGCGGGACGGGGGAGGGTGAGCATGGGGTGAGTTTATAGGAAGAAGAAAAAAACAGAAAGCAAAAAAAGAGAAATGATATCTGGATATCAATAAGCAATTCTCATTGCTAATTTTTTTTCCTTTGTCTATTGATCGTAAAAGAATATTGTAATAAGAGTATAGATGAGGTCGAGGTCGAGCCTTTAGCTTCAGGATACCAATTCGCGGTATAGTTCGAGCAAATGCGCGAGTCCGTTTTATTATAGCCCTGTCTCCAGACGAAATTAATTATCTACGAGGCGCAGAACCGGTAGAGGTTCCCGTCACCCTTTCGGCCTTCTCAAAAGGTACGTCGTCGATAAAAAGAAGCTCGCTCGTTTCTTCATCTTCTTCTTCATCTTCATCTTCTTCTTCGTCTTCTTCGTCTACTTCATCTTCGTCTTTTCTTCTCTTCTCTTCTCTTCTCTTCTCTTCTCTTCTCTTCTCTTCTCTTCTCTTGTACCTTTCGGCGAAGCTCAATCGAATTATCGAAGGGAAAGGACGGCCTGTACTTAAACGTTTACGATGACGTCCGACGGAAGGATGGATGAAAACTATGCAAAAGAGGGTTGACTGGGAGGATTATATTTCAATTCGAACGAAGTTACATATCCTATCTTCATTGGATTTTTCTCAAAAAAAAAAAAGGATGCATTAACGTAATAATAACCTATATAATAAATAATATATACATAACGATTTGAAATATTAATAAACCATCTATCATATATTGTCTCCTCGTTTATTGATAATGATCTTTTTTATGATATGCTTGGAAAACAGTTATTATTAGGACGTTTTCCAAGAAGAAGTAAGTAAGTAGAAAAAGAAAAAGATGAAGATGGAGGAGACCGACGATCGAGATAAGAACTCGACGTCTTGCAATCTTCTTATTTAAATCCGTAATCTGAACGATTTTAAAAATAATTATATCGACGCCATTCATTTTCGGAAACTCGAAAAAAATATAATCGCGTTTAGAAAATTTATACCGAAGGCGATTGGTGATTTTCGCGAAGCACGCAAGCTACACCGTACACGATAGAGTGATTATTGTAGTAACCGACGAAGATAAGGACATCTCTCTTTCTCTCTCTCTTTCTTTCTTTCTCTTTCTCTCTCTCTCTCTCTCTCTCTCTCTCTCTCTTCTCTTCTCTTCTCTTCTCCTTTCTTTTCCTTTCCCCTACCGACAGCGTGTCTGCTAGCGATAGCAGAGTCCGCCGCGCTTGCTTCGAGCATAATTTATTACTCGGCTTGTATTTCATATGTTTACATATATACATATGCCCTGCTCATCTAATAATTTTAATGCTGATCGATATTCGAATGACTTTTATGATCAAAAATCTATGGTTAGATAGAACATATTTTATCTATTAATTATTATTTACCGATCAGTTATTTACCTTTGATCGTATTTGTTTTTTTATGTACCTATGTTTTTTACCAAAGTCGAGAAAAAGATTATTCTAAATGTTACAAGTAAATTTGCGTTCGTGTTACGTTTATTTTGAAGGTTTCTAATGAATAATCATTCGTTTCTAATGAATAATCATGCGTAAATAGGTAGAATTTATATGTATGTGTGTGTATATATATATATGTTTTATATATATATATATATATATATATATATATATATATACACATATATAACATTCATCACATATATCCAATACCCATATACCCAAGTAGTAATTAACATTTAAATTACCATTTAAAGTGTTATATTTAAAGGAACTTTATCTAAAAATTTTACATATATGCATACGTAATGATACAGTTTATTTTCCATTTATTTCCTGTTAGATTTAAAGATGTTTTTAGTAAACGTAAAGAGATATTAGGAGCGTCGTTTGACCAAAGCGTTTCGATGATCGAAACGTTCGCAGAAATCTTCAAGTCGATGGTAGACGCGAAGCTTTGAGAGGAATGGGAGGAAGGAAAGGGAAGGAGGAGGAGGAAAACACTAATCTCTTGGGTCGGGTCGCGATTCTTGGCCTCCACGGCATGCGCCTATCCGAGACACTCCGTCGCTTTTAAACGTACAATCATTATTTTCTCATTTTCTCCCTGTCTACATCGAGTCGAAAATGCTGACAATACTTTCAAATCTAGAATCAAATAACTTTTACGTATTAACGAGAAATTTAACTCTGTAACGCGACGAAGATATATACATATTATATTCTTTAGAAATGCTGATAGAAAATGTTTTTCTAGAACATGTTTACAAGTATCTAAGAATTCATATTTCCATCTTATTATTCTAATGAATTCCGAAATAACGTACCTACTTCGTTTAATTTTCTCTTACTACTATTTACGTTTCAATCGTCATCGTGCGTGATAGAAAATATGTTTAAAATAACTTTCAAGTAGCTAGAAATCGTTATTTTTATTTCTCTTTTCCTTTCTTTCTCTTTCTCGCCGTCTGTCTTATTATTGTATACTAAACAAATTTCGAGCAAAAGTATTCCCCGTTCAGTTTTCTCTTCGTTAAGTGTCAATCATCCCGCACGATAAAACATTTTTCTGAAATATTATTTCAAGTATATTAATAGGAAAAATGGTCCCGTTATTTCCTATTATTATTTTATTGTAAATCAATTCGAAAAACTAAACTGAAGATATTATCATTTGGTTTTCTCTTATTTACGTTTCAATCGTCAAGCAGGATAGAAAATTAACGTAGTAGATTTTTCGAGTAAATAGTTAGATACGTAGAAACGTCTCGGTATCGTTATTTCACCCGACATTATTCTATCCGAAACGAATTTCGTGTATTTTCGAGAGCAAAAGCACTTCGTTTAGTTTCCCTTGGTTGCGTCTCAATCATCGTGAGCGATAGCAAGCGGTGTAATAACGTACCGGATGTATGACAAGGGCAATAGCGGTGCAATTTTATTAACGACGCCTGCGTATAGCGTCGCTCACCGACAACGTTTCCCTATATTTTCGTGAAATTTATTGCATGTATCTACCCTACTAGACACATACCTTACTTACATAGAAGACAAGTATCATTAGTCTATTTTATTAAGCGAATTTTCTCTTTGGAATGAGCGATCTCGGAAAAAAAGAAATTTCGAAGTAATTCGAAAAAAGGATAGATAAAAAGTAAGAAAGAAGGAAAAAGAGAAAGAGAAAGAGAGAAAGAGGGAAAGAGAGAGAGAGAGAGAAAGAGGGAAAGAGAGAGAGAGAGAGAGAGAGAAAAAAAAGATGAATTTGACACGCATATATTTGTGGAAATTTCGAGGCGAACGAATCTCGTCATGAACTCAGCTCCGAATGTGTCTTCTACGGAAAAGTATAGGCGGTGTATGATAACCTTACGTCACGACCCAGAAGATATATATAAGCGTGTTATCGCTCAAATCGTTGCGATAATTCTTTCTTTTTCTTCTTATTCCTGCTTAAAGTCCTCCAAACGTTTTCGTAGTTCTTTTATCAAGAATTGTCAACGACTATTGCTTCTGTTATTTCCTTTTTTCTTTCGTTTTTTTTTCTTTTTCGTTTGTTTTGTTTTTTTAAACATCGATCGTAATAAATATTAAAACTTGATAATAATGGTGGTTAAAGGAATAATATATAGCATCAATTCGGAATAATTTGATTCGTTGCGTTAATATGCACGAGAATAATAATTATTCGCGAATTTTATTATTCGATTATTATATTGGTAATGCGTTTGCCCGAATGAGTTTCGTCGGTAGATATCGCAAGGAATATCTTTCGGGCACCTGACTCTTCAACGTTGGATATTCATCATGCGTCGTTGACATCGCTCCACGAAGTTACATTCTGATGACAAATATCGTGCTTCTCGCTCCATCCCCCTCGGATCGCGATCTATCATCGCGAAATGCGGTTGAAACGATAACGAAAATCTATATCAATATTTTTTGATAGTACGAATGGCCGAGCTAGACATTTTGATCGAAACTTTTGCAACGATTTTATTGTTCCTTTATCTCTTGTTTTATTTGTCTTTTTTTTTTTCTTCAGAATATCGATCGAATTCGAAATTTGTCGAAAGATAAAGAAAAGAGTAAGTACGTTTACCCTAAATTTCCGTAAATTACGGGGATAATAAAAAAGAGGTAAATGAAACGATAACTCGACTGAAATAAGACTCCTTCGAGATTACGATTACGTTTTCTCGAATTGTAGTAGCTCGTTCGGTACCTCGAAGCAATAAAAAAAAAAATAATAAAAAAAAGAGAAAAAAAGAGAGAAAAAAAAAGAGGAAAAAAAGAAAGAAAAAAGAACGAAAAGTATTCTCGTTTAATCTCGAGATCGTTTTTGGCCAATGTTCCTGACGAAGGTCCGTCGTGTGACAAATGGCGGACGTTTGCTTCGATCGTCTATCGATCATTCGAGTGGCGCGAGAAAAATGTCGCGTCAACGATAAGTTTCTCTCTCTCTCTCTGTTTTTTCTTTTAACTCGTGTCAATGCTTTTTCGAATCGTATCGAAAATTACATATCTTTCGTTATTTTCTTGACGAAATTATTCGGTTCTATCAACAACATATTTCTTTTCATTATTTTCTCTTTGATTTAAAGAAAGTTAGGAAAAGCTTTCCGTAGAGTGAACGAATGGAGGATTTCTTGAGAGGTTTTAAATTGGCACGGCATTAAATTCATGACGACTTTAATTCACTATCCTCCTCATCCTTTCCTCCTCCTCCTCCTCCTTCTCCTTCTTACGTAGGGTACTTATTCGTATAGAATCCTTTTTTCAATGTCTCTCCCTTTTGCTTCGTGTAAAAGGGAACGTCGCGCAAAGTCGAAAGAGGAAGGAGAGAGTTTAATCCGTAGGGAACGTCAAGCTTTTCTAACGAAAGTTGTGTCCTAGTATTTTGATCGATTTACGATAATACTTTGTAGAAAGTCACGAGAATAATCCTTCGTTTCGTTTCCAAGTTTCTCACGTTTGAGATTTTTCAAAGAAAGAAAGAAAGAAAGAAAGAAAGAAAGAAATAAAGAGAAAGAAAAAGAGAGAAAGAGACAGAGAACCGAACGTCCTTATCGATCATCCTTTCAAAGAGAAGTAAAAGAAATAGAGAGAGAGAGAGAGAGAGAGAGAGAAAGAGAGAAGGTACGGCCGATCGAAATAAAAAAGAAATTTCTTTTGGTGACATCGCGTTGCTTCTTATTTCTTTTTCTCTCTGCTGTTTTGTATTTTCTTTTTTTATTAAGATCGTAACCCTCTCATCCGGTCCTTTTCGTCCCTGTATCCTCCTTAGCCATCCTTCTCTTTTGTTTCTTTTTCTCTTTTTCTTCTCCAAGAAGAATAAGAATAAAAATAAGAAGAAGAAGGAGAAGGAGAAGAAGAAGAAGAAGAAGAAGAAGAAGTTTGGGGAGGTAGGACGGTAGCTGGTGGTGGTCGAGTGACCGGATCCGACATTTTTGAAAGAAAGACCACTTTGCTCTTCTCTCTACTTGGACTGGGCCAAGCTTGGTAGCCGTTCCGAGTGCAGATAGCGAAGCGTTTATCGCTCCTCCGCGGTGTTAACCGTCGCCCACGCATTTTTCCACTCTTTCTATTTCTCTCTTTCTTGTTACACGTATGGTGTATGCGTATATATATTTGTGAGAAAGGGAGAAAGAAAGAGGGAGAGAGAGTGAAAGAGAGAGAGGAGAGAGAGAGAGAGAGAGAGAGAGAAAATAAGAGAAACCACGAACGAGCGCCGGAACGGAGCTCGACCCGGACTAGGCTGTTTATTGTTATCGCTTATCGTCGCTCTCGAGCAAGGGAAGCTGATATACGTGAAACCACGCGGCCACGAACGAGCAAACTCTTTCTTTCTCTTTCTTTCTTTCTTTCTTTCTTTCTTTCTCTCTTCTTCTCTCTTTCTTTCTCTTTCTTTTTTTTCTACTTTGTGCCTTTCGTCAATTCTCATAAACGAAGATTACATGTTGTCTGTTGAGAACATTCGAATCAGTTTGCTGTTTGATTTTGTAGTAGTCATTGTCTTTATCCTCGTCGTCGTCGTCATCGTTGTTGTTGTTGTTGTTGTTGTTGTTTTAATCGAGAAGATAGTTGTTCAATGATCTATCTTTTCTATTTTTATCGTCTTACTGTGATAATATTTTAATTCGATTTGTTGATTAATATTATATATATATAGCCGAGTAAATCATGTTGTATAATTTTTGAAATAATAATATATGGTTACTTCGTTCAAGTTGTTCTTTGTAACGTTAGTATATATATATATATATATATATATATATATATATATATATATATTTCATTAATATATAAAAATATTTTAATGCCGATTTAAAGTTTGATTGATAATCAATTAGTTGATTTAATAACGTTACGATTAAAGTTAATTTTATTTTTATTTTAATAGAATTTGTTGATGCAGATATTGCGAAAATATCGTGTTATATAAATTTTATATAATTATCTAATAATATAGTTACTTAATCGAATTTAATATTATTAGATTTTCATCGCGGTCGACGATAATTAAGAAATGTTACATCAAAAAAAAAAAAAAAAAGAAAGAAAAGAAAAAGAAAAAAGAAATAAAAAAATACTTTATAATGCTGATCTAGAAATGGATTAATACAAGATGTCAGTCGATCTATGAACGTCGCGATTCAGTAAGGAGCTTCTCAGAAATCATAAGTTATCGCATAACGCGACAAAAGGAACGGCGTTCCAATTACATCGATCCCCTCGTGACTATACCGTGGAAAATGGCAATTGGTTGACGGGAGGAAAAAAGAAAGAAAGGAAAGAGATAAAAAAAAAGAAAAAAAATGGAATGGACAGACCCAGATTCAGTAGTCGTTGCTGCTACAACTCGTTCGGAATGATCCGTCCTCTCGAGGTTTCGTCGTTAAGAGAAGGAACGTCAGCCTTGACGATCTCGAAAGTTATTCCAATCACGACTACTCGTGGGATCGCGAGAAAATCAACTTTTCGAATAGGTCAGCGATAGATAAAAGGTAAAAGGTCTAAAAAAAGAAGATATAGTCATTATATCCGGTTAAGAAAAGAAAAAAAATGGAAGGAGAAAGAAAGAAAATATTGAAGAAATATGTTTAGAAATTTTTAAATCAGTTTTTTCTCTTGTTTTTCTCCTTTTGTATATCATCTTTCAAAATGAAATATATATTTACCAGTGACAAAAGCAAGCAGGAGCAGCTTGCTTCTAAGAAGAAGTAATCGTCGAATCGATTCTCGAGTATCGATTCGTTATCGATTCATGGAGGAGGCTAAGAAACGTCGAAGAGATCGGACCAATAGGAAGGAGAGCGTGGCTTCCACGGGCCGAGTCTCAGGACGGTCGGTCGGCCGACATTTCTGGCGACATTCTGTGCCTTTTCGCTTCGCGGTATCTCGCGATTCCGCGCGCGCTCGTTATTTACTTCACGTTTCGTGAAAATGAAAAAGGCGGAGTCTTGTGCAAGTTCGCCGCCGGTGAAAGTCTCGGATCTCTTTTACAGTCCGAGCACGGCCTCCTTGCCGCTTCGGGTCCACTCTCCGCGGATGGATAAGGATCTCTCGAACGAAGATCGATCGTCGATGTAGCTTTCGTGGGAATTTATAAGATTTATCGAAGAGACCGTGGTTTTATTTAAACTTAATCGAATGAATAAATGACGACAATAATAACAACAACAACAAAACATGATATTTGATTATGATTTTTCTTTTCTTCGTCAACGAAACAGCATCGGGTTACTTATTTACTTAGTTAATAAGAATCACGTAAATTTTGGCGAATCCTCGTTTGGAGTTCGTTTTAACAACGAACACAGAAAGTAACAAATCAAGTTCCTCGCACGCTCGCCAACGAAGAGTTATTCCAGCAATCCTTATAAGCGCGCGTTCCAACGATTCCTTCGTTGACCCGACGCAATATTACATAAGAGAGAATGAATACCGGCGATCGTGTACCGAGGAGAAGTGCGCGTTACACCTTGTAAACTAATCCTAAGTAGGCGGTTTAGAATTTTCCTAACTGTTCGTCGTTAGTTGCTAGTAGTCGATTCTACCTTGGACATATTCTACCTGTTAAATCGGCATCGTTATCTTCGACGACTAATTAAAGAGAAAAGATAAGGGAAGTTCTTTACAATGTTCTATACTTTTTCTTAACGCGTTCGGATAAGAAATTTCCAATTGAAAAAGTACACACATACCTAAAATTATTACCTATTACTATTATTATAATCATCATTATTACTATTGCTATTATTATTACAGACGATAGAACGATATTCTCGATTTTTATCGATCGACTTAACGAACCTTTTTACGTTTTTTATGGCACCCCCAAGTCTTTGTGGTATCGGTTTAACAGAACTCGAACGTTCGATTTAGTGTCGAGAAAGACGGTAGCGTACGCACACAACGAGATAGCTTTCCACGCGGGAACGATTTTATCGGCGAAGTTTCTCGCCGATAAACATTATCTTCGACGAGGGACGATGTGTCCGACACGCTCGCTACCGTCGAGTAGCTACCTCTATCTGAAATAAAGTAACGGTTAAGAGCGTAATTCTACGTTGTCGGACAAGTTTCTTTTTATACGCGTTTATCGTTCCCTTAAAATTTGACGATAAAAATTAATAAATCCGAATAGAAACTTATTCGTTCTTCGTAGTAACTACGGAATAAGAAAAGATTTTTTTAAGGTCGTATTCTTTGGTTAATGATCGATGAATCGAGGTACATGCTTCAATGTCCATTTTCTCGAGAACGTTCATCCTAGAAAGAATTCGTCTCTCTTCTCCCCTTCTCTCATCTCTTTCCCCCTCTCTTTCTCTCTCTCGTTCTTTTGCTTCGGCATCCCCTTCTTACCCTCCCTACCTTTTACACACAACCCTGGTTTCCGTTGGGCGGCCTCTAGATCGCAAACGTGCCGCTTCGCCTAAGGCGCAGTAAATACCGGTATCTGCTGTCGTAAAGTGCACCATTGGTTTTCCACGAGACGTAGGTACGTAAGGTCTGTGCAACGCTCAAAGAGCGAAAGAGATAGACGGACAGAGAGACGGAGAGGGAGAGAGAGGGAGAGAGAGAGAGAGAGAGACAGGGAAAGAAAGAGAGAAAGAGGGAGGGAGACGACAGTAGGGCAACTCGAGTCGTAATTTATGTCTCCACGGTACGCGCCGCTGTACGCCGCACCGTGAGCGCGTTGACAGTTGAAACACGGCAGCGACTCGGATTGGTCGGCTTCGGGCGCCTTATAGGGTCGCGCGCATGCGCACACTGCCTTGCGACATCCATCAGAGGCGAGCCGCCGATTCGCTACCCGATCGAGACTGACTCTCTTTCTCTTTTATTTTTTTCCTTTTTTTCTTTCTTTCCTTTTCTTTTCTTTTCTTTTCTTTTTAGCTTTCCTTATCTTCTTTTACGCGCTCCTTATCTCTCTCTCTCTCTCTCTTTCTTTCTTTCTTTCTTTCTTTCTTTCTTTCTTTCTTTCTTTATTTCTGTTTTATTTCTTTTTTATTTCTTTATTTCTTTCTCTCTCTCTTCAAGTTGCGATCAGAGAAAGCAACGTTTGAAACGCAACGGGGAGGAGGCCCTCGTGCGTTCTTTCTTCTTTTTATTTGTTCCGAGCGATTTCTCCTACCGGTTCGACCTGTCGATCGATCATGATCCGTCGTCGCATTGATCGCTTCCTGCATCGATCTTCCTCCTTCCCGAGGCCACTTTTTTACCGATCATTCTGGACCGTAGGGTTAATGCAAATTTCTACTATGTAGGTTAAAAGAGCAAACGCAGAAATTGAACTTGTTTGTTTATTTAGATAATGAACGACGAATTTTTTAAGTATTTTCTTTTCTTTCTTTTTACTTTCTTCCTCTCGTTTATTCCGTTCTTTTTTCGTTCTTTAATTTTCCTTAATACGATCGATAGGGAAGACCAACTTTGAGAGCCTTGAAATACCATGACACGCGAGTCCACGGTATCAAGAAAAAGAGAAAAAGAGAATGAGAGAGAAAGATAAAGACGAAGGTGAGTCTTCGATACGCATCGATGGACGGTCAATATATACTCTGACCGAACCATTTTGTAAGACCGGTTTTTGGAGTTCTCGTTTTCCGTATGATTCGATCGTTTCGTGTAATCTTCCGAAAAACTACTCGTCTACCGATTTTATCCCTTGGGGTGCTCTTAAAACGATCTTCTTACGACACGGTAGTCGTTATTATACTACGAACTTGATTACGTTTATCGAGTTAGGAACGGAATCGTTAGATCGTTAGATCGATAAATCAATTATTCCTTTCGATCGAATAAAAGAAAAGCTTATTAAAAGTTAATTGACTATAAAAACAAATCTGAAACTAATTCAAGTGAAAAAGAAAATTTTTCGCGTCATTGTATATGTAAGAAGATTTATTAAATATTTATAGTAATCGATTTTTTGTCGCGTAAAAAAGTGAACAAAAAGAAAGAAAGAAAGACAGAGAGAGAGAGAGAGAGAGAGAGAGAGAGAAAGATAGAGAGAGAATGATACACACGATATAAAAAAAAAATGGAAAGAAAAAAAATATATCTATCAATGGTTTGTTTTAACAGCCGGCCAGCTCGCAGGAGCGCGGGAGCGGCTTGGCTGTGGGGCGTCAAGGGGGGCCCGGTAGTGCGGGGGGCCCCGGAGCAGTCGAGCAGGCAAGGGACCTAAGTCCCTGCCTCCCCGCGTCGATGGGCGACGCTGCACGACCCACCACCTTACCGTGCAGTCCTCCCGCCGCCCACCACCACGGGTCCCATCATACGCCCCATCACGCGTCCCATCAGACGTCCCATCAGACGCCCTTACATCAAACCCATTGCGGAACCAACAATAATTGCTACGACGGTCCAACCACCCCCTACGATTCGAGGGACTACGATTCGCCCGGAGGTTAGTTTCTTAATGAACTTATCTAAAATTATTTGATATAACTGTTATTAGACTTGTAATAATTTTATCTAAATTGAAATTGTAATTGTTTTTCTTTTTCTTTTAGTATAGCACATAGAATACCGCCAGGAAAATGTTTTTGTTTTATATATATATATATATATATAATACCGTCTCGTTGATGTTTGTTTTATCATTATTAATTTTATTAAAATTGAAGAAGTAGATAATTAAAAAATGTGTAGTTATACAATATTCTTTAGTTTTGTATGACTTTAGGATATATTTTCGATGATATAATAACGAGTCGGTATTCTTTTAATTTACTCAATGCCCGATAAAATCTATTCTTTCTTAATTATTTTCATTGCATTAACTTCCAACAACAATCGAACAATCGTGCTGCTGGTTTGCAAGTTAAAATAAAAAATAATAATTCGACAGGTGGATCGGAGTACAGAAACAACAACGGTAGTTTCGATAATAATCCGAGTGACTTGAGTATGCCACCACAAGGGAGTCATCATCACCATCACCACCATCATCATCATTCGCATTTGCATGCGCAAACTCATACGCAAGAACAACAAACCTCCGAGCATTTGCAGACCATTCCGAAACTCGAGCCACCACCAACGCCACCGGCACAATCCGAGGATGTTCCTGGAGTTGTCTGTGCGGGTTGTGGATTAAGGATATCCGACAGGTATTACCTTCAGGCGGTCGACAGGAGATGGCATGCTTCGTGTCTTCAGTGTTCTCACTGTCGTCAGGGTCTCGACAACGAAGTCACTTGTTTCTGTAGGAATGGGAATATATATTGCAAGAAGGATTATTATAGGTGAGTGATATAACTTTTGACAAGATAGTTTCGTTCTTTCACAACAGATAATATTAACTTTTAATAGGTAGATACTTTTAATATTTCCTCTTTAATAGTTATTAAAATTTTTTACGATCTACAAATTTTTTGTTCATGTCTGCATAAGAATTGATAACCAAACAATTGATTTTCTTTTTTAAGAAAGGATTGCAAAATAAAAACTTGAAAGATCGTATAAATAGTATGACCCTTTTAAAGTCACACGGCGATTAAAGATCGCAAAGGAGATTAGAAACTTTTGATCGATGAAATTCATTTTTTCTTTCGATGGTTCGATATAGAGAGAAAAAAAAGAAAATTTTATTTTGGACAACAACGGTTGTCGAAGTAAGAGAAAACACGGTGTTCGCATGACGGCGTCGATGACGACGAACAGTCAAGAGAGATCGTTCCCGGCGATCTCTTTCCGCTTCCTCTTTAAGTCGATAGCGAGTTTATTTATTACGTTACTCCGACGTTCATTCATAGCGGAGCGTGTTTACACGACCGCCCACAGGTCCTCATTTTTCTCCGTACGGTCATTAAGCGAGATCGCACGCCGGTAACGCCTGTCACGCTTATGCTACCGTGTCTCTCGCGGAAATCCGTGTTAAATCATTATCGCGCTAATTGTAAGACGAGACATCAAGATATTCGTATTAATACAAATTTCATAAAATTTTCTTTAAGTATACGAGGTACGTGAAAAAAATTTTTTTTATAAAGAAACTCGCAAACTCTCCAATCTCTCTCTCTCTTTCTCTTTTTTTGTTTTTGAATACCTCTCTCGAAAAATAATCAAAGAAAATCATCTAATGAAAGTCCTTCAAAGACGTCCTTCGACCAGTTCGAAAGTTTCACGTCCTCTCGTTTGCAACGTTTGAGTTGCATTTTGACGGCGAACAATCCGCGTCATGAAAGCAACTCGTTACGGCTTACCGAGAATAGGTCGGAAGGCTCGTGCGAATAAGTCAAGCGCGAAGTAATTTATGCGATTCCGTGAGCCATTCGAAGACGAGCGCTGTTTGAAAATACATCCGCCGCCGCCGACGCCGCCGCCGCCGCTGCCATTGCCGTTGCCGTTGCCGTCTTCAGCAGTACCGCGAAGCGGAATCCAGCAAACGTTTGCGTAATTACACATCAGCTTTTCCTTCTTTTTCCTTTTTTCTTCTTTTCGAATATCGGTATCCTTTTTTTTTAACGATTCCATATTTTCTTTCTTTTTGTTTGTTCGTTTTATCCTCTCTTTTTTATTTCTTCTTTTTTGTTTTATTTTATTTTATTATTTTTTTTTTTTTTTGATTACTTCATTTCCATTGAAAATATGGATAATTATTTACAAGTCCTACGAATTACACAACGAAATTATTT
This sequence comes from Vespula vulgaris, assembly GCF_905475345.1. Lineage (NCBI taxonomy): Eukaryota > Metazoa > Arthropoda > Insecta > Hymenoptera > Vespidae > Vespula > Vespula vulgaris. Next base: position 4,803,690 of record NC_066595.1, on the reverse strand, counting down.
TCTTTCTACTACCTTTCGATAAGTCGTATAAGTTTGCGGTCTTACGATAAAACGCGCTATTCATGGCCGGTAACATTTGCAAATATAATCCAACACGCAATGCCACCGATGTATCCCGGTATCGCACGCGAAATAAACATTTATCAAAGGCGACCCAGTTCGTGATTACTTACTAATGAAATATTAGATACCTACGTAGGGATAATTCTCGATCGACCAACGATTTTATTATAAAATCAAGTGGCGATCGATTATCTGTTGCAAAGTTGGAGATCGAGTGTTGTAAAGAAAATACGAAAGTTAGATTATACGTTCGTTCTTCGTTCTTGCATTAATGTCACATTAAATTTTAATATTAACTTCAATTATTAAAATTAAATTGCGATTAGAACATATCTTGATCATTGACCGTTTACGACTCTTGATTATATATATATATATTTTTTTTTATCAATTCGTTAAGAATTCCCGCACGTTTTAGAAATATTTTTTTTATCGAAAACAATGAACCTATTTTATTCAATGAAAATATCAAGATCTTTTAATAAAAAAAAAATGTTAGAAAATATCGACGTAAGATTTTATGCGATATACGAAATAGAAGTTCGAACGAGTTAACGAGTTACAAATACAACAGAATTAGACGAAGATAGAGATAGATAGATAGATAGATAGATAGATAAACAAGTAGATAGAGAGAAAGAGAGACGTATGTAACTATCGTGCAAAGTAATAATTCTTTTTCTTCATAACTCACAAGAGAAATTCCACTATCCTTTTGATCCAACAAAATTCCCATACTCCCGTCATGCAGGGACTAGTACAAACGTAGGTAGGTACTTAACGCGCGGCTTAATAAGAATTTTCTCACGTTTCCCCCTCTCCCCTCGCCGCCCATCCCCCAACCCTTCGTAGTTTAGTTAGCTTTAGTCAGTGATTTCCATTACGGGAAACAATCGCCGCACCGGCAGTTAGAAATACGCGGAAATCACCTGTCTTGCCATATTTCGAGCTGACTTCAGACACTAATTCTCGCGTTCGAGCAAACAACTCGAAGGCAAGTACACTTGAGTAAGTGGGTTATGCCGTTTTACAGGACGTCGAGTTTGAACGCGAACGTGCGTTTAGATAATCCTTCGTGATTGTTATCGCGTTTGAAATTTTGAATTTTGGAGAAATTTATTATTTCAAAATAACATTGTTTTCATCTGATTATTACGTAATCTGACAAACTTTTAATTATGTTCGTTCTTTATCTTGTCGTGTTTTTACTTTTCTTTTTTTCCTTTTTTCTATTTTTTTTCGAAGATAACATATCTTTCTTTCTTTGTTTTTTTCCTCTTGTTCAATCACAGATAATTCTCTCTTTCTCTCTTTCCCCTTCCATTGGAATAAATTATACTATACGTTTTTTCTTTTTCTTTCTCCGTCTAACGTCCGTAGATTTTCTCAAATGTTTCTGAATATCGCTTCGGTATTTCAAGCTTACGTGCTTTCGTTACGACTTAAGTCTAAATGGAAAAGAGATAAAATCCACCTGCGAAAAATATTCACCTGCGTAAGTACATATGTAGACGAGGAGAATTACATACATTGCGCGTTCGGTATTAACGTTAACGTGACTTGCAAAGACGGGTTTCTTTCTCTTTTCTTTCCTTTTTTCTTTTTTATTTTCTTTCCATTTTTTCCCTTTCGTTTTTTCTCTTTATTCTTTTCTTTTTCCTTGTTTGCTTAAACTCCTGGCTCTCTTTAACGCGTATAGGTTCGTTAATAGGCCAAGTACAGGTATAAAGTAAAAAACAGGGAAAAAAGGATCGATCTTAGCCGGTGCCATTATCTCGTAAGTTAACGTGGATGAATAGCGTTGTATGTGTTACAGAAAGAAAAAAGAAAGAAGAAGAAGAGAAAAATGAAAATGATGCAAAAGTAAAAGATAGTTATCGCTTCTTTTTTTTTTTTTTTCTTTTAAGCATATACCTACATGCATACGATGCGGGTATAGCGTGCTAGCAAAGAAAATGCTCGTCAAAATCGTGCTACCATTCGTCGCGCGCGGATAGGCGTTTTAAATTCATAAAGCCTCCTCTCTCTCTCTCTCTCTTTTTTTTCTTTCGGTAGAATTCGAGTTACGAAGAAAGAAGCTCTCTCTAATGGCAGGCTCGGTGTAACGAAGCGAACCTATAGAATTAGATCTCCCTAAACGTATTTTTCTGAACGAATGAAGTGGATGCGAAAGCGGTACTCCTCTATTATACTTTGTTCTTTATACACATAGTTTTTTGGAATTCAACGCCAATTACAGAGAGAGAGAGAGAGAGAGAGAGAGAGAGAGAGAGAGAGAGGGAGAGGGAGAAAAAGAAAGAAAGAAAGAGAGAGTTTTTCGAATATAAAAAGGGCTTAGAGAAGGAAAAAGGGACGCAAACTAACATAATTGGATATAGATATTTCGCGCGAACGTTTATCTCGCTGAAAGCGTCATTTTTATTTGACTAATTCGTACGGTCGATGCTTTTAACGAACTGTATGTGATTCAGTCTATTAAATCGTATAGAAATTAAGGAGTCGAAGTACACTTTAGATTTAAACGTTCACTGCTAACGTATGAAATTTTTGTTATATGAGAGGAAAAGAGAAAGAGAGAGAGAATAAACTTTATTATATCAGAGTGAAAAGTTTACATATATGTACATACATACATACATATATATATATATATATATATATATATGCATATATAATTATATTAAAAATTAGTGAGTATACGTGAAAAAGATAAGAGTTGAAATTTACGAATGATAAAATTTTAAATTATTAATAAAACGAAAAAAAAAGAAATGAAGAGAGAAAGAAAGAGAATGATAGAGTTCAGGCCTCACACGGTGAGGAGAAGGACGATATTAGCGTACTCTCTCGCTACTGATTCAGTCAACGCGAGAGAAGAGCACACAGAGAAGAAATTACCAAGCACGATCTATGTATGTATGTATATATGTACGTACGTACGTACGTGTATATCTATGTATGTATGTATACTCCATGGACGTGGCGTCCGTGCTGGACACCGGCAATACCTTCGACCACCGCACCATCGACTAATGGTCACGACTCGACCATTTACCTCCGGCGAAGCGTCGATTCTTGATAAGTAAATCACCGCCGATCTACATTTCAGGAGCGACGCCACGATATGTCTTTGCGTTACGATCTACGTTTACGTAGTATATCTATACATATACATCTGTGTATATATATGTGTCTGTGTGTATGTGCGTAGTTTAGCATATACGTACCGTACGTATATGCATGTGATAGAAAATGAATCTCTGACATCGTTAGATGATTAAAAAGGACGAAAAGAAAGGAAAAGAAACAAGAGGAAAAAAGAATGAAAAAAAATTATTATTATTAAAGCTCGTCATTAGAACTGTTTGATACTCGTAAAGATTCGATTATTTGTAAATTAACGAATGAATTAAGAACGAACGAATTTAAATATCTCGAAGAGAATACTCACGAAGTAATTTCGGTGGTCACGAGAGTGTTAGGGCCGAAAGAGAGAAGAAGGAGTCAGTCATCGCCCTTAGTCCTCTTTTCCTCTCTTCTTCGTGTACGTGGTATGCTTCTAAAATCGCATTAACCGATCTTCTTAGAGGGTACGCTCGAGATCCTAGGATAAGCAGCTGGTTTTATCGCGCCAAGAAGGACGCTTTTGCTCGCGAAGTAGAGAAAGAGAGAAAGAGAGAGACAAAAACGAGACGTATAGTCGTGCAAGATGGAAATGGCAGTAAGAAGAAAGAGAAAGAAAGAGAGAGAAGAATGAACGACGCGTTGAAATCATCAATACTAAAGTTAAGGTTAACGTGTCCCATTACGATCATAACTTTTTGTTAGAACGTTAGATAAAAATTTCTTTCGATAACGATCCATCCATCCATCCATCGATGAACAATTACATAGGAACGTCGATAATCGGCACCTGCTTGTATTTTTTCTATCTTCGTTCTTTTTTCTTTCTTGTTCTCCATATTTATCAAGTTTATATAATGTGACGGTGAAAAAAAAAAAAGAGAGAAAAAGAGAGAGAGAGAGAGAGAAGAAAAGAGAGAAAAGGATAAGGAAGGAGCAGACATCCCGTCACGACACGATTTTAGCCGAAAGAGTCTTTCTTCTTATCTCCCTCGTTCGCGTCTCGAGCCGTTAGCATCGTTCCTGTACTGCCATCGTCGCTTCGAAGTAGTTTCGAGCCGTTTCACGACTGTTATTAGGCAGAGACACGTCGCGTGTCTCGTCCGGTTCGACTCTTCACGAACGAACATTCTCAACGTGTGCGCCATGCTACCGTGACATACTTTCGCGCACAAAACTCTCTACTTTTCTACGGTTTGCGACGTTATCAAAAAAAAAAAGAAAAAAGAAGAGAAAAGAAAAGAAAAGAAAAGAAGAGAAAAGAAAAAAGAAAGGAAAAGAAAAGAAAAGATCGCCAAGAAAATAAGACAATAGGGGTACTCTTCTTCTGTCATCCTCTTGGCTCTTTAAATCTAATATCATTCGTTCCTTAAAAAAAAATATTTTAGATTTCAATGGGATACTTCATATCTTCCCCTTTTACGGTCAATGAGTTAATCCTTTCTTTTCCATCTTTTTTTGTTTTTTTTTTCTTTGTTTTAATGAAACTTCTTTTCGCCTATTAGTCACTTCTTTTCCATAGGTATATAATAAATACTTCGATAGGGTTGTACGTTTCTATATCGAACACAGGATATGTGTGTAATTTATGAGCACGTATATACAGCTTTCACAGACTCATTCAACACATATAATCTTATTCTGTTGAAAAATATAAGGGAGATAGAAGGAGAAAGATGGAATATAGAACGATCTTTTTGATCTTTTCATCGTGTTTCCTTTTCGTCATTCACCGATTTCGATTGGAAAGGTGTGCGCCCACTTGAAAAAGGGAAATTAAGAAGAATAGTTCTGTATACTATGTTGTGTTCCACACACGTCGAAAGTTTCTCGTCACCTTGCGTGCTGCTTCGGCCCGGCCGGCTGGTTTCGTCGTAAAAATTGCTTGCGCGTAAAGAGATCGTTGTGCTGCGGTCGTCGACGTAAGAACTTCCTTGACTCTTCCGTTTCTTACAGTCTTTCGTTTCTATCCATCTTTCTTTCTCTCTCTCTCTCTCTCTTTCTTTCTTTCTTTCTTTTACGTTTCTGTATCTCAATCTTCTACATTTTTTTTCTTCCTTCAAACTTCTTTCCTCCCTCTTAGTTTCTCATAATCCATCGTGATATAACTCGAGACGTTAATCGAACCGAGACTATCCAATCTGCTTGTTGCTTATTAATTGCTCTAAAGTGCTTATAATAAAATTATATATACGAAGGAAACAACTTGGATTCTAAATATCTTTTATTATCGTTATTCTTCACTGTTAAAATCTTAATCCTTTTCGAAAAGATTTCAAGTGGCCTCTTTTATACTTTTAATAGGACGATAAATAATTACATTATTTTTTAGAACTATGAGGAAAGGAAAAAAAAAGGATAGATAGATAGACTGACAGTTTCGTATATAAAATATTCGAAAACTGTATCGTTGCCAATTCCGTCGGTTTTCATTTTCGGACGTTCATGAATTAAAACGTTTAACAAGATGATTCGTATGATTATCGAAATATATGATATATAACGATACGAATTTTTATCAAAATTATATAGATATCTGTCTGTTCCATTTGTATTTGATGATAATTTGTAGAAAATGTTTTATAGTTACGTACTTTGAAATAGATCGTCTATTTCTATGATAGCTCAACGCGTTACGACAAATATTACGATTAAGTTGATTTCAAACGATTTTGATCGACTAGATTTGTTACTAATCTACTTCTGAAAATATTTTATGGTTGGAAATCTTCTCTCTTTCTCTTTTCTCGAAGATCACCAATGAGAAATAGAGGTATATTCGTGCTCATACACTCGGTGTTGACTCGAAAAAAACTCGCGTGCGATAAATTATGCGTGTCCACCGTCCCACGTGGTACCGGTACGAGTTTGCTCGATAAATAATGAGTGGCGAGTTTGGGGTGGATCCCTTTTCTCCCTTTTTTCTTTCCGAAGTGAGAAAGAGAGAAAGAGAAAGAGAAAGAGAGTGAAAGAAAGAGATAGACAGATAGATAGATAGATAGTGAGAGAGAGAAAGACCGAGAGAAAGAAAATAGAAGAAGAAGAAGAGGAAGAGGAAGAAGAAAAGGAAGAGAGGGCTGCCGATTCCAGCGATAATTTCAACGACTAACCAATAACGAAAATAAACTTACAAGAGAAATGTTCCCGCAAATCCGATCTGACGTACCCTTCGGTACTCGGAATCGACGGTAAATTTAACAACTACCTAACCCTCTTTTACCTCCCCTCTTTTAAATTCTTTACTCTTTCTATCCCTGTCTCTGTCTTTCTGTTTTTCTGTCTGTCTCTCTGTCTGTCTATCTGTTTGTCTCTCTCTCTCTCTCTCTTTCTCTCTCATTTTCTGTCTCTTTCTCTTAACGCATGCGAAAAGATCTGTCGCTGTCATCGTTATCGTTACCGTTGTCGTTGTCGTCTCCTTCTCGTGTTCTCCGGATGTAAAGTCTCACGGCATGCATCGTGTCATTGTAAGTAGACCCAAGCAGAACTTACATTAGCGTCTATCCGGCTCTATCCGATAGCATCGAAGAGGACAACGATGTGTATGAGATTAATTCCACGAGAATTAAAATCCTTTTCTCTCTCTCTCTCTCTCTCTCTCTCTCTCTCTCTCTCTCTCCCTTTTTCTCTTTTTCTAGCGTGTTAACGTATTGTGCGTTACTCGAGAATAGATTTCTATCAAACGAGCTAACTTTTTATCATTTCAGTCGCGTGTCACGTCTCGTACGATCTTTCAAATGCGAAAGTAGGTACTTATTTATATATAGTACAACGTTTCTCAACTCATGAGCTTTGCGTTAATCCAATAACTCGTTAAATTTTTAATAGGTCGCGAGATTATAGCTTCTATTTTATTTTAATAAATGGGGAAAGTGATAAATTTATTTCTTTTTTATGATGAAGAGATATACAGAAAGTTCTTGCAGATTGTTCTTCTTCTAATATCGTAGTAAAGGACTTAACTATCTTTGATATAATATATAGTTTATTCAGACTATCAGGTTCTTAAAAATTGTATAGTATGAAAATTTTGAACGCGGTATCGTTAAAAACAAATTCGCATTCGGTTTGTGAAATCTTGAATTATATGCAATTTAATTTCGCAGAGAAAATATTTTTGATTTAATACAAGTTAGACGTAATGTAAATAATTCTGCTATTAATTATCGTTCACCCGACGACTAGGGAATGTATCTTTACTAGAGTACTGCCAGAGTAAATTCAAATTCGTCTTTTATGATTTCCTTTCGACGCGGTTTCGTCTTATCTCTTATCATAATTAACACGATAATTAGTTTGTGCTTAGTTGGTTTTATGAATTTAGTACGATGAGATCCGATAGGAAACGTAACATCCTTGCGGTTATATTGTTTTACGATAAAACATTTCACTTTTCTATGACTATTCGTCTACAAAGCGTTTCTCATTTGTACTTATATATATATATAAGTACAAATGTATGTAAGTACAACAGTATGTATGTATATATATATATGTATGTGTATATATATATATATATACATATATATATATATATACTTCGTTGATGAACAGATAATTATATATTACATAAGAAGTTATGCGAGAATAATTCTATACCTATAAGCTCATAAGAGGAAAATAAATGCAAAAGAAATTTCCAACATGGAATTCGTAGTGACGTTAGAGGATATAAAGAAATCGCTTTTTATTCTCACCGTTTTTGCCCATAAATGTCATCCGACGTTAATCGTTAACCAGCTTTTTTTTTCTTTCTTCCGTTTTCCTTTTCCTTTTTTCTTTTCTTGTTTTTTCTTACCTGCTCGTAAGATCGTAAAAGAAAGCCATCTACCGATACGTCGGCACGAACTGCATTTAATCTTGAACGATTTAAATCGACTTTAATAAGCGCGATATTCCATTTCATTTATACATCGAATTATTACAATGTCTAAATGTCATGAAAAAAGAAAAAAAGAGTTAGTTGTAAGAGACGATAAATAATATTTGTAGAAATCGTAAAATAATAAAGAGGGGACTCGTTACCAGCGTAAGAGGAACGATTCAAAAAGGATATATACAGAAGGGGGCAGGTACAATCTCGAAGCTTTGGTAGACATTTGGTCGCTTTAAATCAACGCCGTGCAAACGGGAAATAGCGAGATGTAATTGAGCCATAACCCACGGCCGGTGAACGGACAAATATTTCAGCGCTGGGAGCTCGCTCATAATTTAGCCCTCGTAATTAAGATGCAGACGCCCGACGGAGTACCATCTCCATCGGTGGAAGAAAGAGTCAAAAGGCAGATGAAGAAAGGAAAAAGAGAGAGAGAGAGAGAGAGAAAGAAAGAACATGAACCTTCTTGATTCTCTTCCTCCTCTTTCTCTTTCACTGAAAGAGATGCATTCGTTATGAAGAATTTCACATTATTGTGAATTATGAAAGTTTGATAATTTTAGAAATTATATTTATCTTAGGACATATCGATTCAACTAAGAAAACAAGAAAAATAAGATAAGCTGTATAATGATCGAATGATTGTTGAGATTAAAAGAGAAGAAAAACAGAAGAAAACATTTTTTTTCACACGAATAGGTATTCTTCCTCTAAATTTTAACATTTACCTAGAAGTAATAGCGCGTTTTAAATGGACGATAAAATATATTTAGAAGAAAAGAAAAAAAAAGGAGGAAAAAAGAGAAAAGAGAAAAGAAAAAAAATGAAAGAAGATCTGGTTGGAACGTTAAAAATCTCGAACGCTTACGGCTTTTAAGAACGGCCGCTCGTAAAGCTCGAAACATTACGAAATCCCATGGGCCGCATTTTGTCCGAAAGCATGCTCCTTAAAAAAGAGAAGGATATCAGTAAGATCAGTCGTTTGACATACGACGAGTCGGATCCTCTTCTACTTGGTGACTCGGAGGTTGAACCATAGTCGTTTCCCTTCGTCTCCACGGTGACTCCTCGGCCGTTGACCAGAAAAGAGCAAAAAGAAAAGCGAACGAACGAACGAACGAACGAACGAACGAACGAACGAACAAATGAACGAACGAACAAACGAACAGCAGAGAAAAACGATTAGACCTCGATAACGATAACGAGAGACTTCCCCTATCGACGATCGTCGTTCGTTATCGCGTCCAGCCATCTTCTCTTGGAATTTCGACGCGTTCGCCCTGCTTTTTCGGCTCGACGAGGAAAAAGTAGTCAAGGACATAAATATGATAGAGTCACGACCCTAACCTCAGTCTCTTAGTCTCAGTCTTTCCATCTCTTTCTCTTTCTACATTTTACACGGTACTAGAAAGAAAGAAAGAAAGAAAGAAAGAGAAAAAGAAAGATAGGAGACAAGAAGAAGAGGAAGAAGGAAAAAGAAAGAAAGAGGAGGAAGAAGAGGAAGAAGAAGAAGAAGAAACGAGTAACATAATACGCGGGACTCGTAACGCGTTCCAAGGACATGCATCATCGGTAGCCGTCCTGGTGTCGCGCTATTTCTCAGGCCCTTCCCAAGATCGTAACACGGTGGAGACACCGAGTTATGTCCTTGCCTTCGTTATCCTACGAAGTCTTGGATACTCCCTTTAAGGGAGAAGGAGTAGGCGTCTTTCTCTCTTTCTGTCTTCCTCCTTCTCTCTCTTTCTCATCTTCGAAATAAGGAAATCATATCCTTCATTCTCTATCTTTACAATATTTCTAATTTATCAGTTTATAACTTATATGGATATATACCTATAGTATATACATATAGCATCTTATTTACGAAACAGGTGTTGTCTTCGTCGTAACTCTAAGTCGTTTGCTTCCAGCAAAAAGATCAAACGTGAGATGGCAATCGGTTTATGAAGAAAGGAGTAACATACGTGCACGAAAGAGAGAGAAAGAGATTATAGTCTGTAGATGCTGAAGCATCCACTTGGAGTTATCACCGATGAACGCATACGAGTGTCTCTGGTGTGTTTTTTGAGTTATGCACGATCACCTCGAATATAGATGGACGTTTTATCTCGAGGAAAGAGAAAGAGAAAGAGAAAGAAAGAGAGAAAGAGAGAGAGAGAGAGAGGGTAGGAAAGAGATAAGAAAGCAAGGATATCTCGATATAGTAGATTTCATGAGATAACTAAGGCGGCCGTATTTGTACGGCAACACCTGCGTACGGGACACTTCATGTATCACCGAAGGACTCTGGCCCTTCGGCGACATGGCGAGAACACGAACGATACCTCCTTTCCCTTAAGCGATATCGCCTAAGGAGGAGCGAGTCTCGTTCCCTATCAGATTCACGAACAATGGCGCCCCGCTATGCCTACGCTTCTTCCTTCTTGTACCACCCTCTTGCGAACAGCTTCCATTTTCTAGCATCATGGCGCGATCTCTTGATTCTTTTAAAATCGTTTTCACGTAAATTTCAATGAATTTCTAAGTACGATCTATTTAAATAACATAATTAATGCGAATAATCGTTTAACAATCATAAACCACGATATCATTACTTTACATTGTTAATTCTTTCCTTTCCCTTCTTTCTTTTTTTAACTTCGCCTCTACTTTCACTTTAATTATTTTATCTTTCCTAAGTACATTCCTTTCGGTTGTCATTATCACATATTTTACGTTCTACCTACTTATTATATAGGTAAAGTATATTTGCAAGTGTGGCAAAAATTCTAACATAAAGTTTCATTTTTATATTGACGTATACCAAGAGAGACGGATAAAACGGTCGGCGGTATCTTCAAACGATCTCTCTCTCTCCCTATTTTTCTTTCTTGTTTTTTCATCGTCTTTTCGAGAATAATCGTTCGACTTACGCCGTCGAATCTCGCCATAAAACTCGATCCTCCGGTGGTAGTTTTCTCATAGCACATGGATATTCGCCGATGTTAAGGTCCGTTTTGGCATTCGCCTCGACGGGGATTCGTTGAGAATTTTTACGAGTGCCTGCCTCGTTGCTCATCGTTGCACCGTAAGAGGATTCGGCGTATCCCAGCGGGGGGTCCCTCCTATCGGGCAACTTGCTCTCTCTTTTCCTCTCTTCTCTTTCTCTTTTGCGACGAGTTCTACGCCTCCAGCATGCTATCGTCGATGTCACCGCATAAAACATTCCTAAGAAAGTATCGCGTTACGCTCTAAGGCCCCTTTCCTCTTCTTTCTCTACCCTTTCTTCTTTTTTCCTTTCGTTCTCTATCGCGCTTCTCGCGATTCCATTGTAACGGAGGAAAAGTGATGATAGAAAAGGGAATATCGAACGAGTGTACGAGTAATGCCAATGACGAAGTGTCGATTTCGACGACCCACGCATCTGAATATTTTCTTATTCGATCTCTTTCTCTTCCTTACTTTTCATCACTGACTATTTCTCTCTCTTTCTCTCTTTCTTTCTTTCTTACTTTCTCTCCATCTTTCTCTCTCTCTCTCTCTCTCTTTCCTTCCTTCCTTTTCAACTTGCTTTTATTTCCTTACGAATAATCTAGAGACCACGACCACGACGAGCTACCGCTCGATGTTATATGTACGCTCGAGAGCAGGGAGGACACCGCTGTGCGTGGGATGCTACGTGACTGCTGCCGGCAACGCTTGCATTAATCTAGATCACAGCACTATATTACGCGCGATGTCTTCTTATTGGGATACCGTTGCAGTCGCCACCGTCGACGACGAATTTTTCTCGCTTCTGACGATCGAACGAACGGGCCTCTCTCTTCTTTCTTGCTCTATCTCTTTCTTTCTCTTTCTTTCCATTTCTTTCTCTCTTCTTTTTCCCACTTTCTTGAGATTTAATAAACTTTTTATATATATACAATTATTTTTTAATCAATATCACATAGATGTAATTAAATGTTGCTTCATAAAAGAAGAGTAATTAAGTATAATTAAAGCCAAGGCTTTATTGATTAGTTGATTAATTTATGATAAATTCTGAACGATCATGTAACGGTATACAGGGAAAATAAACTTTACGATTGACATTTGTCTATCGAAATTCTTTTGCAATGCGATTCTCTATTTTTGTCTGATTTAAAAGTTTGTTGATTATTCGAAATTGAATTGGTTATCCCTTTATCGTTGTTATCATTGAAGTATTTATCTGTATATACAGTATGAAACATCTTGAATTAACAAATCATATTTATCGGAAATGATTTTTTTCTTCTCCCTTCTCTTTTTTTTTTCTTTTTTACAACAATTTCATAATACTTTAACGCTCATCGATATAATATGATTTATTTCTATCTGAGTGAATCGATCATTGAAATAATCAATGATACGTATATAATCAAGCCAATTTTGATATCTAGAATGATTGCATACAGAATATCCGATTTATATTTTATATACGTGTACACTTCTTTCGATTTAATATTTGATCCCATCTCCTCATCTATTACCAATACCAATGAAAATAATTAACAGAAATATCACGAATTATCTTAATGAAAGAACAATGATTTCGATTGATGTTTTTCAATAGCCAATATCAAGTGAAAGATTTAATGGTCGATCGAGTTATTTACGCGTTAACACGACACAACGTTATAGACACTTAAATCTATAAAACGAATCGTATTTGTCGAACGATGGACGATCGAAAGCGAATAATTCATTGTCAGGATGAAGAATCGACAATTCGAAAGGTCCATTAACGTTTTAGCGAGAGTTCCTCTCTCTCTCTCTTTCTCTTTTCCCGAAAAGATTAAATCAATGCATAGCTTATCGATAGATCCATTAATTACCGATGTTCCCGAAGAAATTTCGCGCATAGCGTTTGGCTGACACAAGCTTTATCGCAAAAATAATAATTTATGAGAAGACGTAGATGAATCCTTTCTCTCGAAGAAAAAAGACGAGTTATCGGTAGGAGAATTACGAAGAAGAAAATATGTAGGTAGATACGTATTATATTCACGCAGAGCTTTGCTACCTTTTTCGACGTCCATGTATCGTTTCACTGACAAATGTCGGAGTATCACGATATCGTAAAGTTCACGTGTAGTTAGTTACCCACTATGAAATTTGTATTAGGTAGGTATACAGTAGCACGATTCACACGCGAACTTGTTACTTTTTTCGCGATTATCACGAGTATGATAATCGATAACGAAGTCGATCTAATCGTAGATTATAACTCGTTGAACCTTTCTTTCTTTTTTAATCGATGTTTTTCTTATCGATCTTTTTTCTTCCTCGCATTTCGTTTCGTGAAGTGAATCGTGAGTGGGTCGCATAAAGATCATCGACGAGAACTATATCGAGATTTTTTTTTCGATCTTCGATCATTACTCATGCGGTTAAACGAACGCGTAATTCTTTCCTTTCGTCGTTGGACTCGTCGGTACGAGTCTCTCCGCAGCTGGCGAAGAACGACGGTTCCAGTTCGGTGGCGTCTTCAGTACATGCGAAAAAGAGAGTGTGAGTTTAAGTGTGAGAGAAAGAGAGAGAGAGAGAGAGAGAGAGATAAAGAGAGGGAAGAGGGACATGGTCCAGCCTCTCTCGTACGTGAGAAATCGCGGTCCTCCTCTTTCGAAGAGGCGCGTACGTTCTCGCGGTCGTATCTCTTTGGAAGCATGAAGGAACGTGAACGGGAAAGGCGAGAGGAAAGAAGAATAAGAATAAGAATAAGAATAAAAATAAGAGGAGGAAGAGGAGAAAGAGGACGAAGAAGGAGAAAAAGGAAAAAGAAGAGAAGAAAAGAGAAAAGAAAAGAAAAGAATCAGAAAAAAGGGAAAAAAGGAAGAAAGAGAGAGGAAAAAAAAACGAAGGAAAGAGAATCCACGTGCTCCACGGGTGCCGAGTGTGCGAACGCACGGCGAGTGGTCCGAATCTCGTAGTATATAAAGGATTTCCGACTCTTTGTGGCGAGTGGCAACGGTGTGTTTAGGCGTTTGAAAATACACTGCGGAGCTTAGAATACGCGTCACATTGTATAATAATGTATCGCATATGGTGCATCTTGTAAAACTCTGCGGGCGTTCCTCCATCCCCTCCTCTTTTTTTCGAGTCCCGTGACCCTAGGAATATGTTGGTATGTTTGTATGTATGTATATAGGTACGTACATAAGTATGTACGTAAGTATGTACGTAAGTATGTACGTACGTATAAGCCATAAGAGCGTGTGTACGAACGTTTACGCTCGTGTACGTCCGTCGTAGACGAAACGAATGAAAACGTGAATGAGCTTATTCTTGGTTGCTCCGATTCATTCATCGAGAGCACAACCTGGCAGCGTCCTGAGACTGCAAATCGTCCTACGTGTTTTGTCCACGAAATAGAAGAAAACGCTGTTTGGTGTTCTCCAGAAGCAAAAACCAAGTCGAATGAGCAAAATCTTTATAATGCTTTCTTTTCTTTATTCCTTTTTCGGAACTTTGTTCCTGAAAATGTTGCTTTTATCTTTTTTTCTGCTCCCCCCGTCCCTTCTTCTTTTTCTTCTTCTTGCACTCGTTCTATCATCGAAAATTTTCGATCGAAATACGATCGAGATTGAGGGTAGTTAACGAATCGGAGAAGGCAAAGTTCATGCGAAAACTAAGAATCTACCGAGGATTTACCCGAGGGTACACTAATACGTGTCTCACAAAGGCACTGGCTCGATCGATCGGCCAATACGCTCTACTAGATCCGATTAAATGAAAATACGCGGCTTTACGTGTACTCAGCGGAAGAGGATCCAGCAGAGAGAGAGAAAGAGAGATCTTTTGGGGTCGTCAATAGGATCACGAAATGACAATATGTCTGAAGTCAAGAGATCCTCCGGAACGAGAGACCTGTTTGGACTAATCCGTTAGATTAGGTCTTGCGGTTTACGGTTCGAGAGTTTCTTTCATATAAAGGTTTCAGATCAGAAGTATAATAACACTCATTTCTGCAAATATCGGTATTAAAATGTCCGATTGAAGACTTCAAATGAATTTAAATAAATATCTTAAAATGAATCTCCCTTTTTCCTTCTTTTACACTATCCGATTAAATCAAATAAATAAAACGATCGACTATAATAATAAATATCTTTCAAATTGGAATCGATATAAAAATCGAAATAGATGTTACGTAAAATATAATGATCCTTAACGAAATATCTCCAGTAGATTTAATCTGATTTTTCAATGACGCTGACATTATCGAAGCATCGTTCTTTGGTCACTCATCGTTACATCCTCCCTTTGTTACTTACCGATCGACATTAACGATCTCGAGAAGAAGATTTCTGCCTTGTGAAATGCTAAACAGCCTTTCGAAAAGTGCGGAAAGAAAGGGAAAGGGACGATGAGATAGTCACGTACTTATGGATATCCCGGTATATCCTGATGGTGATGGTGGTAGAGCTTGGAGGTGGTTGTGAGGTTGTGCCGGCGGTTCGGATCGGCGTTATAAGATCGGACACGTCTCTATCTAGGCTCTCTTCGGCAACGTACGGCCGCTTCGGGGACGCCAATATATTTGGAAGAAGCGGAGAACGAGATAGGTGGTTAGGTAGGTAGCCGTGGTGGATGTCGAGCGAGATAGTCGACCGGCTTCGGTAATGGAGACTGCAGGGTGCCGCTAATGCAGTAGCGATGTCACGGTGCCCGGTGCATCGGTATATTCCTTCCCTTCCGCCGTTTTACTTTCGCGGCTACTAAGCCGTGTCCTCCTCGCTTCGCGATATCGACGAGGCGTACGCGTCTCTTTCTCTTTCTCTCTACTTCTTTTTTTGTTTCTTTTTTATTATTTTTTTTCTTTCTTTCTTTCTTTTTTCTTTCCTTTTTTCTCTCTTTCTCTGTCTTTCTCTCTCTCTCTCTCTTTCGTCGCTACGTCGTGCGTTGTCTTGTCTTGCCTTGCCTTGCCTTGCCTTGCCAGCAGCGATCTCGGAGGCAGCTCGATATCTTGGCAATATCGGAACTCTGAAAAAGGGGAAAGAGGGTTTAGCACTGGAACGACTTCGTTCGTCGAGGTAAAAGCCGTTGGATTTCTCTCTACCAACTCTGCTCTCTCGGCCGCTCTCTTTTTCAACGATTATTATTATTATTATTATTATTATTATTATGATTATGATTATTATTATTATCATTATTATTACTATTATTATTTTTATTAATTTTATTATTTTTATTATTATTAATATTACTCTTATTATTATTACCTAGATATTACTGTTATTATTAGCGAGCGAACTAGATATTACCAGGTATAATTAATTTCCACAAGTATAAATAAATAAATATATATATATATATCGATCTATCGAGATTACGATGTTTCCGAAAAACTTTACCAAAGACCCATCATCTGTTTGCAGGATGTTCGGGAGCTTGAAGAGATGTGCGCGATGCCAAGCCGCAATTCTTGCCTCGGAGCTGGTGATGCGCGCGCGCGACTTGGTCTTCCACGTGCGTTGCTTCTCGTGCGCGGCGTGCGCAGTCCTGTTGACAAAGGGCGATCACTTCGGTATGAGGGACGGTACGGTTTTGTGTCGGCTACATTATGAAATGGGTGCGGAACTTCATCCGGCACAGAGCCCACCGGTTCCTGTTTATCCACCGGGTCCACATTACGCCGGACAATTTCCATCTCCCGAATTCCTTCATCATCATCACCACCACCATCATCATCATACGACGGTCGCTGCGGCCGCGGCAGCGGCAGCTGCGGTCGCCGGTCATGGGCCACCTCATCCACATTCGATGCACCCTCAACATCCTCACAGTCACATAAGCCCTGTGCCGCTTCAACCCTCGACGCCGTCAGTCCCCGACGCCGGTTCACCTCCAAAGGTACCCTATTTCAATGGCGCAGCGGCAGCAACAACAGTCGTACCACCACCGAGGCAAAAGGGACGACCAAGGAAAAGGAAGCCTAAGGATCTCGAGGCTATGACCGCCAGTCTCGGTGAGCTTCACATTTACTCACACCTATCTTCTTTATTATTTCTCAAACTCTCTGAATTTTCATGGAACGTCGTAAGGTTTTCTTCTCCCTATTTCTCTTTTTTTTGTATATACATTTTTCTTCTTCTTCTTCTTCTTCTTCTTCTTTGGCAAGATTTCATCCAATCTCCCATTACTTTTAAACCGGAAACTCGCGTTTAGATCAAGATCATTATTGCGTACCAAAATTCCATTCGACGCGTACTACCAATACGTATATCTACCTACATATAATAGTAAGTATGTGAGAACGGAGAACAGGATTTCAATACATGTTTCCCCTCTCTTCTTCAATGTAGTAGGATATCTACTCGCGTAGATCGAGGAAATCGCGGAGAAACGAACGAAGAAACGAATGTTTCTTGCTCGACGACGAAACGAGAGTGAGAGAATGAAAGAGCGAGAAAGATAGATAGATAGATAGAAAGAGAAAGAGAGAGAGAAAGAAAGAAAGCCCTTGTTCCGGATACACGAATCCGATTCTCCTTTCCGCGTGATTTATAGGACGCGTGGGCGTGCGCCGTTTGCCACCGAACCCTGATAAAATTTGTCGCTGCGACATAAATTCACGAATCCGATCCCGAAGGAAGCGCGTACTTGGACGGACTCGCGTGGGTAGTGCCGCGGACACGAGCTCCTCGAGAACTTAATTTCGATTGTTGACCGACCGTGGGAACAACAACTTCGACCGAGTCTCTTCTTCTCTTCTTCTTATCTATCTTTCTCTTTCTCTTTCTCTCTCACTCATTCTCTCATACGTGAGACCACTCTTCTACTCTTGCTCGTTCTATCTTTTCTTTTCCTTTTCGCTGAAGGAGGTTGACCACTGTCGCCTTGTCTCCTGTTCCCTTCTCCTCCTCCTCCTCCTCCTCCTCCTTCTCTACCTTCCTGTTCCTCCAGTTCCTCTATCTACCTAGCTCGTCGTTGTGGAAAAGGATCTTGGGTTTCTTAGTAGTCTTCTCTACTTCTCTACTACTCGCAATCTCTCTCCGGGACATGGCCGGACCCTTCCCTCTTTCTACTCGAGTAAACATTTTTCATATTTCAAGCGGTTCATAGCGGATTTATCTCGTCGTTGAAATGTATAGGTATGTAACTACTTAGGATCTATCGATCGTTTTAATCTACGCGTATGTATGGTAGGTACCATAGGTAGATAGGTATATGTATGTATACCTACGTTCCATTCGTCTCCGAGCTTGTGATTCGCGGCAAGAGGGATATCGGATCTCTCAGTAGCAGGATAGGATCGATCGGTCGATGGAGTTATCCCGACATCGTCGATCGCAGTGTTTCCAAGAGCGCGCGCGAGAGAGAGAGATAGAAAGAAAGAGAGAGAGAGAGAGAGAGAGAGAGAGAGAGAGAGAGAGAGAGAGAGAGAGCGAAAGCGATAGGACGAACCGTCGGAAGTGTACGTCGTTTGCCGTTGTTGCCCGCCACGAGTCTATAGCGCTGTTTGATGTGTATCACGGCTCATTAGCTCCTTGAGTGCAAACAAGAAGGGTGATAGCGTATGCGAAAGGCCGCTGGATACACGGCCAATTACAACTCTATGCAGCAAATAGTTCGCAGACACGATACCTCGTTTTACCGTGGATATATATATATATATGTGTGTATGTATATATGTATGTATCTATGTATATACATGTATATATACTTAACTACATATTTACTATAGTCAATCCCTTTTGCCTTTACGATAAGCCTTCCCTTCTTCGTCTTCGTTGTGTACCTCTTCGGATTTATCTTTAACTTTCAAAAATGTACGTTCTAACCAAAAAAAGATACGACTATTCTAGGTGGAAATCTAATCAAAGTAATTCGATTTACGTTTACAGACTTGAACGCCGACTACATAGACATGCCCTTCGGAAGAGGCGGTCCTGGGACTCCAGGCATACCTGGCTCCAATAGTAGAACAAAACGAATGAGGACGAGTTTCAAGCATCACCAGTTAAGGACGATGAAGAGTTACTTCGCGATCAATCACAATCCCGACGCGAAGGATCTCAAGCAGCTTTCCCAGAAAACTGGCTTGCCAAAAAGGGTACTGCAGGTAAGCTTTAATACCCTTCTCTCTCTCTCTCTCTCTCTCTCTCTTTCTCTCTTCCTCTCTCGCGGACGATGATTCCGCGAGTATGCTATTCGAACGCACGCGCACAGAAGAACAGATAGATCGAGAATCTTTTCTCTCTTTCTCACATCCCTTTACGGTATTTGAACTGCTTCTTTTTCTTTTTTCTTTTCTTTTTTCTTTTTTCTTTTTCCTTTCTTTTTTTTTAACATTCTTTAGCGCACAGCTACTCCCGACTCTCGAACGGTAACAACAGACTTGGCTAGATTTATTTCATATCTACGAAGGTATCTACCAGATAATTTCTTAAACGATTTTGAATGACTTATGAATAAATGGGTTCTCTACAATTTCGTAACGCGTTCCTACTTACGGAGAACAGACTGGCCAACTAGTTAAAGAGAAACTTTCTTCTCGATGACTCGTAGTTACGAACGTTTTCAAACTTTCACGATTGTCCAGCGTTTATTAGAAAATGTTTCAAGTATTAGAGCGTTTATGAATTATTTTTATTAAAGTAGACACGCGTTCGTTCGTCTCTATATCTCTGATCGAGGATGATTTTAATCGTCGCTTTAACGAGATCCAACGAAACAATTTCCCTACCGTTCAACCATCCCGAAGAAACTCCTACGTTCTTCAACGAGAACGTAAGTACTCGTCGATGTTTCGTTCTTCTATTTCAGTGTTCTCTGCAAACTATATTTATACTTGCGACATATTTTTTTCTACCGAAAAAGATAAGAGATGTTTTAAACGCACTCGATTACAAACTTTCTTTTCTTCCATTTACCTATCTTTATCTAAGCTGTACCAGTAATTATAACAAGAAAATATCTTCGCAAAGAAATATCTTATTACCTAGCGTATTCTGAAAAGTTCGTACAAAGATCGCAACAATTTGTTCCTTCATCCAATTTTAAAACTTATCGAATTCAAAAATAGAATATTCTATTTGAAAAAAGAAAAAAGAATCAACGCCTTAAAATAAACGGAAGAGGAAATGGTCGAGATCTCCCTTCAACGTCCTATCATTCAGATAGTACCAATCACTTTTCTTATCCTCCGATGTCCGGACGCGTTCTTCCGCGGTTTCGGAATCATTTTCATTTTCGTTCATTCTTCTCGATAGCATTGACAAATGAAAATAATAACAAAGAAAAAAAAAAGAAATTGTGAAGAATAAAAACAGCAGTAAGCCCGACAGGCTAGATATCGAAACTATTACGAAAATGGTTGAAACGATAGAGAAACGATAGGAAATCAATATCGAATAGTCGAATTTTAAGCACCGAATGGATGATCATAACGAAACAGATGAGGTAGGACGAGGAGAGATGGGATGATGGATGGATGGAGGGAGGGAGCGAAGCGGAGTGCGAAGGAGAAGAGTGGAGGTTGAAAACTGGAGGTTGGAGGGCGGGAGGGAAGGTGCGAGAGGCGAAGCTCGTCGCGCTCGAGTCGCGTCCGACAAAACTTAGCCGGGCGTAGATTTTGACTTGCGCCGGATTGACGGAGGGCCATAATTACGGAGAAAGGCCACGGGCTCGTCGACGGAAATATCACGCGGACGCGCGGTTCTTTTAACTCAACGGCAGCCGGTCCGTGCCGCACTAATTGGGAGGAGTGCGCTCGAGTGCGAGCACGCGCGCGCTACGCGTTCTCCCGCGTGAATATTTTTATAGGGCGGCTACCTACCCAGTTCAAAAAGGGCGAACACGAACGACGAACCACCGACTATCCATCTTCTCGCTCGGTTCTCTCTCTTTCTCTCTCTCTCTCTCTCTTTCTCTGTCTCTTTCTTTCTTTCTCTCTCGTTCTCTTTCTCTTTCTAATACATACATACATGCTCGTTCGACGCCAGACGCAAGATATATTTTTGTAGTTACGCATTGTCGCATGGATATTTGGTAATCTATACTTAGAACCCTCCGCGAGAGAATTTATTAAGCGTATCGAGTCTCATTCTCATCCTCTCTCTCTCTCTCTCTCTCTCTCTCTTACTCTTTTTTGGAATTCATAACTCGGCGTTTGATTAACGCATTCACATCGAATTCTTTCTCTTTATTTCTATTTAATAAGAAAAGAAGAGAAAAGAGAAGAGAAGAAAAGAAAGAGGGAAGAAAAAGGAAAGCCAAAAAAAGGAGAAAAGAAAAAGAAGGTTTTGACTCGTAGAAAACATCGACGCGATCTCGATATAATCGTGAAAGGTATGCTTTTCAAAAGGGCGAAGAAGAGTAAAAGAGAAAGAGAAAGAGAAAGAGAAAAAGAAAGAGAGAGAGAGAGAGAGAAAGGTGTCCTTGGAGCGTTGAGAGTGGTAGGAAAAGAAGAGAGAAAAAGAAAATGCGGAGTACCGACTATGGCAGAGAGAAAAAGAAAGAAAGAAAAAGAGAGAGAGAGAGAGAGAGAGAGAGAGAGAGAGAGAGAAAGAGAGTCAAAGGTGGACGGGACACGAAGAGAGGAAGAAGGAGAGAAAGAGAGAAAGAGAGTAGAGAGGTGGAGAAAGAGGAGGAGGAAGAGGAGGAAGCTATTGTATTCGACGCGGCGTAGGGTTCTTGGTCGCCATCTTGCTTGATATTGATCGCGAAACGCACGAATACTCACTCGCGGCTGCTTTCAGTATATCTATATACATACAAAGAGAGAGAGAGAGAGAGAGAGAGAGAGAGAGAGGAGGAAACGTAGAAACGCTTTCTCGTAGACGCGAGTTGGGTGTGCGCGCGCGCGCGCAGGGCCGTCCGTCCTTCGAAGGCAAAGGGGGAGGAGAGAGGTCCTCCTCGTTTCTCCGCTTCTCGTCGACGTCGCAGCAGCTCGGTGGCTGTTTCGGTTCGCGGGGGAGGAGACTATCTTGAAAATGGCGACGTGCATCGAGAGCACACGGCCGTCTTTTATCTATCGGGAGAATAAAAAGGAAAGGGTGAGAAGGAGGAGGAGAGCGTAGGGACAGGAAGGGAAAGAAGAGAAAGACAGAGGAAGAGGACTTCTCCCCTACTATCCTCTTCCTTTCGTTATATATCGTACTATTGTGTCGACGATGTAGTTATATTCTCGTTGCTCAGAGGGAAAAGGAAACCCTTTTTCGTCCTTTCAAACCTCCTATCTTTCTTTTCCTTTCTTCTTTCTTCTTTAGTCGTATTTATCGTACTTGTCAAATGTCTCTCTTTCTCTCTTTCTTGCTCAGGATATATATATACACATATTTACCTTATACTTGCATATTTAAAGTCCGTATGCTTTTGGAATAGGTCTTAGATATAAGACGAAGAATCTTAAAGGCGTATTCATTTAAAGATCGTACATATTAGTACTCGGTCGACCTACTTCATAAATCCCTTTTGGAATATCATCGTACCTCATGGAAGTGCTCCGAAGCGAGAATCTGACGCGACTCGCGCGGAAATAGAATCTCTCGACGACTTTGACGAATTTCGTTAGGAAGGAGACACAATGGTGTCTTTGACGGGCCGCGGATCGACCCTCCCCCTTCGCTTCTTCTCATCGCGTTATGAAGCGAATCGTTTGTGCGGTCATCTCGCCGACATAAATCATGCTCCGTGAATCTTCTTTATTTATTTATTTTTCTGTTTTTTTTTCTCCTTTCTTTTTTTCTTTCTTTTCCCTTTTCTTTTCCTTTTTACTTCTCTTTTTAATCGTACCCGAGCTCCTCCCAAACGACAGTAAAGACATTGACGACGAACGTTTTCTCGATGAAATTATCTTACGATTACAGTTATAGCTATCACGATCGTTTATAAAAAACAAAAGTATTATAGTTATACGAGCGTGTCCCTTGTTTTAATTTCTGTTCGCAGGTTTGGTTCCAAAATGCACGTGCCAAATGGCGACGCATGGTATTGAAGCAAGAAGGGAAATCGGACAAGTGCGATAGCGTTGTAGATGGAGGTTCCTTGGGTGATCTCGAACTTTATGGCAACAGCGGCGGAAGTGGTGGCCCACCGATGAGCCCTCCCTTCATGCTAGGTGGCCCTCATAGTCCAGCATCCCTGGCGTCCTTGGATTGCGCGTGATCAACCTTTGGAATTTGCACGATCGATGAAGACAATTCAAAAAAAAAAAGAAGAAGAAAAGAGATGCTACAAAATGATCACTAATTTCTTCGGGGGTGGGGAGTCTGGCTCGACGCTTCCAAAAGGCGATTCGTTGTTTCTTCTTTTTTTTTCTCTTTTTCTTTTCCAGTTTTCTTTCTTTTTTTTTCTTCTTCTTTGATAAATCCCCTCTCGTGCGAAAGTTTCCTTTCTCTTTCGATGAATCGGTGGGAACGAATACCAGCCAATCGAGTACCGATGGAGATTATCATCGATTTATAGAAACTCTATCCGTGCCGTGTTACGAAAGTTAAAAAGGAAGCAGAAGAAAGAAAGAAAGAAAGAAAAAACCAGAAGAATAATAACTTCGTAGGAAAAGATAATCGAAAATAGTCGAGAAAATTCCTTGTATTTATTGTAGTCCTAATCGGCGAACGTCCGTAAACATCCTTTCTTGTATAGAAAAGAGAGCTTCGTCTCGCTTAAACTGAAGGGAATTATTTCTGAAGGATGCCAAGGAAGGGAGCCTTCTGCTGAAAGCAATGTAATTAGTTAACGATGTCTATTTATTGGTGTAATCGCTCAGAGGTAATAAAAAAAGAAAAAAAAAATAATAAAAATAAACATAAAAAAACAAGCATTAGCTAACGATAAAACGATTACGATGCAAGCGAGCTGCCCTGAAATTCAACGTTTCGATACTTCGACAACTCCTTTTTTTTCTCTTTATTCCGATAGAATCATCTGACGAATGATATATATATATATATGTAAGTACCTAATACATCGTTTTGAATCAATCGAAACCTTTACACGAAGCTTTTTGGCACGTGAAAAAAGATAAAAGGAAACGTAAAAAACGAAACATTGAATTTCGTCGACGATGTAACACTCGATATTTATAATTCAATACGATCGCGATTTTTGTTGCTCGGAAGCCAACGAGCGATGGAATCCTTGACGTAATTATCATAATTGTTGTATATAAAGGACGTTCCTCGAATTCTTCTTAAGGCACCGCTATAGGTTGTAGGGTTATAATTGCATTCGGTAGCGGTCGTGTTTTAGACAACGGTAATAATGATGATGACGACTATTATTATTATTACTTCTATTATTAATATCCTTGTAACGAATGGAACGATTGTCTAATTTTACAAGATGATTTTTTCATTGAATATATTTTGACAATATAGATACGTTTGTCGATTACTCTTAGCGACCTAGCTTAGTTCCTCTCACCTTTCGATAAAGTTCAACGTATCGTTATAAAATTTCTTATTCGAGGTCAGGAGAATGGACGGAGAAGGAAAATCAATAATATCTTTTACGATCGATTCGCTGCTTTTCATTATTATGCCATTTACTCTACGTAAGTATTTATTACTTAAACTACGATCGTAGCATAGCGAGAAAAGGTAAGTCCATTTTATATTAAGCGAACTTTATTTATCTCTGAGAAAAAAAATGTCATGAATTTTTCACGAACATAAACGATACGAAATAGTAAGAGACGCGAAGAAGGCGGCCGATTTTTCTCATGGAAACGATCACGTCTTTTCTGTTCTTTTTTTTTTTTTATTTACTTTCCTTCCTTTTTCTCTCTTCATCTCTCCGCTTGATTAACTAAGATTTTTGATCGGCAATCGTTACATGAAATTCATTTTAATTATAGAAATAAAATAAAACGAATCGATTAAATTAAAATCCGATCTTTGTGGCTTCAACCATTTTATGCAAAAAAAAAAAAAAAACAAAAAAAGAAGAAGAAAAGAGAAAGAAAAAAAACCGGTCAATTACGGCGAAATTTCGAGATGCTACGATACTATGAATAAAACGACTTTCTAGTATAGCATTTCCTCGAGATAGAAACGTACACGTAGAAGATAGTATGTACATATATATATATATATATATATATATATATATATATGCATGTATGTATGTATGTATATATGTATATATGTATATTATGTATGTTATGTATATATACACGAATGTGCCTATTTTCGAATGGCTCTCGTACGTCTCTCGGGTATTCGCAAGCACAGAAGCCGTACCGATTTAACGGCTCGATTATGCGAAGCTATGAAACGCGATGCACCTCGCGGTGCCGGGACATTAAAATTGAAATTATAAGCTGCCGCGGCAGATCGAATTATGCAAGAGTACATAACCGTCTACGTGTAAATTTTCTTTTGCCTTGCGTACATAACGTTGCCCGCCCATAAAAGTCCTCATTAGTTATCCGTTTATCTCCTTGCCTCATACTCGTTTTCTTATCCTTCCCCTTTCTCTCTTCCACCTCCTTCTTCTCTTTTTCTCCTTCTCCCCCTCCCCCTCCTCCTCCTTCTCTTCTTTTTCTTCTTTATTCTATTACTCGATAATCAACATTTCCAGTTTTTTACTCGTAACTATTCAAATTTCACTTTCAACGTGATATCGTTCCTTCGTCTTTTATCTTTGATGTTATTTAATATAAGATTCAATTTTAAACGCATAAACTTTCGATTCCAACCGAGTTCGTTTTCTTTCAAGAAAATAAGAGAGAGGGAGAGAGAGAGAGAGAGAGAGAGAGCAGACTTTTCCGGCGGAAGAAGGGGCTACTCCGTTTACGGTAAGACGGAAGGTATATACGCTTGACTCTCTTCTTATTTTCCATCTCTTTCCTTCTTCTTCTTCTTCTTCTTTTCCCACTCGTGGCCCATGCAATATGCATCGAGTAGGTAGCAAAGCCCCGTGGTCGTCGAGCTAACGCATGACGTACTACAGCGTGATACGATTTCAAGTCGAGATTATTCTTTGAATTCTAAGACGTTTCAAAGGGAACCATGGATGTAAGGAAGGAAGAAAAAAAGATAGAAAGAAAGCAAAGAAAGAAGGCAAAGAAAGAAGGAAGAAAGGAAGGAAGGAAGGAAGAAATGGTACGAAAGGTAAGAACGACCAAGAAAAAGAACAAAATTGAAGAAAGAAGAAGCTCAGGAATCAAGAATGGTAGGTCAAAAGAATTGGTACCGAGAATTGTGTTCTGAAGAGGAGATTCGATATCTTTTATATATTCGAATAATTCACTCTCTTTCTCTATAAAATTTACTTCTCTGAAAATAAAAAAGAGGAAAAAAGAGAAGAAAGAAGATATTAAAACGAAATAAACTATTAATCATTTTCATTTTGTTATCTTACACATTTTCTTCGATTTATGATAAGGACGCGCTAACGTTCTCCAGTTACGTCATTATTATCTATGCATCTTCAAAATGTCGATCGACATTTCTTTTGTTTGAAAAGCCATAAGGGTGAATCGAACGAGCATTCGATTCACATTCGACGAGCGTTCGTTCTCGAACCCGATGAGGCGTGATCGAGGATACCAAAAGATTCCTAGATCTTTCCTGTGATGTCAAGCTCTCCTCCAGTGTTCTCCGACCGGTTCGGAAAGGATCGAGATGTCGATAACGCGGATGATCGATGCCAGCTTCGGAGACAAGGGGAGACCTTTCGATAGACAACGGCGAGACCGTGTCGCCTCTTGGCGACGTCTCATTTACTTCGTCAAATACAACATGACTTCTCTTCTCGTCTACTCGAAAAAAAAAGAAAAAAAAAACAAATGGAAAAACAAAAAAATTCTTGAGGGATTTTACGTAGCTTCGTATCTGTTTATTCCACGTGTGAATTATCATATATATTAAATATTATATATATATATATATATATATATATATATGTGTGTGTGTGTGTGTATATATCATACGATTTTACGATCGACGGCTCTTTTATATCCAACTGTGGGAATCGTTAAATTCATAAAGCACTCCTTGTGTATCACCGACTCCATTAGTTACGATAATGGGAATCGCTGCGATGACTTAATGCACGTACAACAGAGATATACATACGATGTATGTTAATAAAAAAAGGGAACGTGCATAATCGAGAATAAGATTCTTGCGCGTATCAAAAGAATACACGTGACTGTACGAGCATGCTCCTCGTTGAAAATCGCATAAATATAGATAACGAATGAACGATTGAGTGAGAAAGATAGCGATGAGCACCTAAATACATAAACGTATTTTAAAGTCGAACGACTTTCATAATATTTTACGATTATTAAACAATTCGCGATGATCTTATCTAATATCTCTCTCTCTCTCTCTCTTTCTCTCTCTCTCTCTCTCTACGAAGATCTCCGCGTTATAATGAAAATTATTAGATAACTGAAAAAAGTTTGAAAAATGATTCATGAAGCAAAGAATTAATATAGAAATGACGATTTTACGAATTAATCGTGAATTGATTAAACGATTTAAACGAATTCGAGATTAATCGGTATATTTAGATTCCGAGAAAAAAGGAAAATATTTTTCATCGATTTTCACGTTCGTCAATCGAAAATTTTACCAAGAGTGAAATTTTCTACTAGTACCTTCGTTCACTCTCACATCCCTTTGCCTGGTTGCATTTCTCTCGAGTTTACGATTCATGGATTCTACCTCTCTCTCTCTCTTTCTCTCTCCCTCTCTTTTTTTCTCTCTTTCTCTCTTCATCCCCCTCGTTTCCACGTCTGCTTCGCAGTCGTATCAGAGGAGCCCTTTCTCGCGAATACTCTCCGCGGTACTCGCGCAACCCTTATCCCGAAGACCTTTAACGCCCTGGATCGAGTTCACGCTCGAATACCATCCGACAAGGAAATACGAGAGACTCCTTCTCGGTGTTCCTCTCATTTTTTTCCTTCTTCTTCCTCCTCCTCTTCTTCTTCTTCTTCTTCTTCTTTTTTTTCCTTTTTTCTTTTTCTTTTTTTGTCGCTCGTGACTTCGCCAACGAAACGACATTGAATACTACCAAGATGGAAGATACGACTCGTTGGAATTCTTTTTTTCTTTCTTTTTTTTTTTTTATGTGTATATACTTCTTTTTTCTCTTTCCACCAAGACAATCTATGAAATATCACGTAGAGAATTTTATATGAAAAATATTATATCAAATATATTATTCGATAGATTTCAATGTTAGATTAAAAAAGATAGGTCGATATGAATATCCCTTTATAGAACATAAAGATCTAATATGGATCTACAGGAATAAAATATGTGAATGTACTATAAAAAGTGATTTTAAAAAAGAATACTTAAAAAGAAAAAAATTGTAAAAGAAACAAAAAGTAGGAAATTTTGTTGTACTTTTCCTTGTTCAGATATTCATACATGATTCGTTCTCGTACTTGTAACTTACACGTACTATCGTTCTTTACATATCTCTGCGAATCATTGAGTATACATTTTTGTTAGATCTATAGATCCTTTTTTCTTTATATATATATATATATATATATATCCACACAGTATCAACTTCGACGTTATATTTCTTCGCTCAGAACGCACACAGAAACGTATCTACATAAAATATTTTCGTATCTCTTTGAGAAATGGAAGTTCTCTATTCCCTTTAGTCCGGATGCACAGACGGATTCAAAATTTTCTCCTCTTTTTCGTTCCTGGTAATACTACATGGATCTTCTCCAGAAAGTCTCAGAGAACGGTGCTTAGAGTTTTGCGCGCACGCACGCATGCACAGAGAGAAGGCACGTGCTACGTTGTGTCAGGAGGGAAAGGGGCCAGAATAGAGAGAGAGAGAGAGAGAGAGAGAGAGAGAGAGAGAAAGAGAAAGAGAGACAGAGAGAGAGAGAGAGACTTTTGACGCCCTATGTCACGCTCGGATACCATTCGACAAGGGGCGCCGCTCTTCGCGGCCAATAATTCAGACTTCAAGGCGCGAGCGTGAAGATCGCCATGACGGAATATCAAAAGCGCCGTACTTTACGCCCTCTCTCTTTCTCTCTCTTTCTCTCTCTTTCTCTTTCTCTCTCTTTCTCTTTCTCTTTCTCATGCGCTTTGCAGTTTCTCAAAGCGTCTGCTTCGACATTGCGAAAGGGAGAGGAATACGAGACGCATAGACGTCGAAACTAAGGGAGTACTGATGTATATTATACGTATTGTATTATATTCTACAAAAGTATTATATAAATCGATATTTATATCTCTATATCGATTTAATATCATTAGTCATTACGTGGATAAGCGTGAAAAATAATTCATATTTTATATTTTAGATACATAGGTATTATTAATAGTATAATTCCGAATCAACGAAATATCCTGAACGACGTTGTAATATTTCTTTAATCTCTCCTCGTATACAATTTTTCACGAGTGCGTATATTAAATTATAAAAAAGAAAAATCGTCCATCATAATTATTATACTTTGCAAAATATTATATAAATCGATATTTATAACTGCACATCTAATATCTTTCATCACTGATAAGCGTTTAAACAAAATTATCTATCCTATATTTTGCAGATAGATATTATTAAAAAATATGATCTTGATCAAGGGAATATTCAAAACGAAATTCTTATTGGCTTACCTGTTTCCTCTACATATATACATTATATACATTTCCCACTGGTCGAAGCGTATATGAACCATAAAAAATTCGTTTGTCCAACGTTTTTCTTTCGAGGAGTGACAAAGCATCGAGGTCAAAGCTGAAAAAGGAAAAGGAAGAAAAGTTAAAGAGAGAAATGGGCAAAAGAGGATTGTCGAAATCGTGGTTAAAAGGGTAACTGGGTAGGTAATATAAGAAAACAAAAAAATTAGGGTAAGGGGGTGAGGTTGGAAGGTGTTTGACTCGGTGTATTCGAATACGACGAGAGTTTCCTTGAGACGACCTTCGCGCTCGCGTGCACACGGGACTAACCAACCCCATCGCTATTCTAGAAGTCTCGGCGCCTATGACGAGGCCGACGAAAAAATACGAGCGCTATAGAGAAAGAGAGAGAGAAGAGAATACGAATGAGAAGTAGGATGGTGAGGAGATACAGGACAAGAAGGAAGAAGTGGAGGAGGAGGAGGAGGAGGAGGAGAAGGAGGAGAAGGAGAAGGAGGTGGAGAACTTCCTCCGTGGTCGCGCGGGTGACAAACAACCGCGTGCGGATTCCACGGATCCGCAGGGCGCGCAAAGTCCGCGCTAATTAGCGGTTCACGAGCGTGCCGAAAAAGAGACGGTGAGCGAGAAGAAAGAGAAGAAAAAGATGGCGCTGTGCTGAGCGTGGCGCGAGCAAGGATGAGAGAGAGAAATATATATATATATATATATATATATATATATATATATATATAGAGAGAGAGAGAGAGAGAGAGAAAGAAAGAGATGAGAAATGAAAGAAAGGGAAAAGGAAGAAGAAGAAGAGGAGGAGGAGGAAGAAGAAGAAGAGACCACGACGACGATGAGGAAGAAGGAAAAAGGAAGACCTGCCTCAAGATGGTAGGCCACGGTGTGAGTGGGCCATTTGAATATATCGACTTTGGACAGTGAGCGATGTTACACCTGCCGCTGAGAGTCAGCGTAATAGCCGCGAGATGTCACGTTGGGGTACAAACCGAAACAAAATTCCTAAATTACCCCTCTCGGGGTCTAAAGTATTAACCCTCGTTGTTTCGAGCTTTTTTGTTTCTTCTTCGTTTCTTTTTTTTTTCTTTTTAAATAGTATCCCAACTTATATCGTACCTTTACCACAAAGAACATTTCTTTTTGTTCCGGGCTTTCGTTTTACATCGATCGCGCGTTGACGTATTATTAAGATCGAAGAAATCTTTTAATCTAATCGGAATTAATGCAAATAGTTGAAAAAAAGGATTATTGACGTACATGCATAACAGTGTTTAATAAATGGTAATTAATCACTGCTGACGAGTATCACTTCGTTAAAATATTTTTGTTATGAGAGTAACAATTTTGACGATAAATCCGTCGATCCTTTGATCCTATTTCGATTCGATACGCAACATTGAAATCGTCTAGTAGAAATAAATCGTCTGTTACGTGTTCGAACGTTCCGAAGAAAGTTGGTTTGTTTGTCGCGGGCCGATTCGGTAGCAGACCAAGCAGAGATACCACCCGTTATTTTAGGGTGTCTGGGTTGCGAAGAAATTTTTGTCGGACGATGTACTCTGTGCTTTCCGTTCCTGATATACGTAACTGCACGCATCACCGCCGAGCAAAGTCGGTAGGCGGAGCTAAGAGAAGACACGCATGGTTGTTATACTCCTTTGCGTATTTGTCAACAAGATCGCCCACGTGGCTATCTAGGTATAGATAAGAAAACCCTTTTAGCTTTTACCCATGGAGTGTTAAAAAAAATATTTCCGTTTGTGTACGTGGTGTTTAAAGAAAAAAAAAAAATTATAGGTAGACGATATCGAAATAAATAAATATAATTTTCTCAAGATTAAACAAATATTAAAATTATATGGAGTATATAATTTGGAAAAAAATGTTTAAAAAGCAGATTATTCGTTTTATTTAAATCTAATTTTTTCTAAATCGCGATACAGTGCATATAGAAAAAGTGATTCGATTTGAAACAACAGGCGAATAAATCTTTTTTATTCATAGAAAGTATAATACTTATCTATTTCACAATAATAATAACGTCCTTAATACATTACACAACAATACCATCACAATGAATCTTCTCATTGCGTTATCATCGTTATTGTTATCAACGTTAATAATCCGATCGAACGAAATCCTCGTAATCGATCGATGACGTAAGTATCGCAGCGAAGATCGATCCGGTCGTTGGCGGTCCGACGCCAAGCCGTTGTCTACTCCCTAACGAGCCGCTTATATCAGTCGATTAATTAAAATGCATTTTATTTTGCAAAGAATCGATCGGCATGGCGCCAAGCTCGTGACCGTTCGTCTGCATCCAAAGATCGATTCTCTATTCTTTCGAACATTTGATTTAATCCTTTTCTATTTTCTATCTTTTTTTCTCTTTTCTTTGTATCTTCTTTTTCTTTATCATTTTTTATCCCCTCTCGTGTATTTTCTATAGCTTATAAAGTAAATTTGATCGAAGGAATAAATAAAGATATAGAAAATTTGAGATTATAGGAATAAATAAAAATATAGAAATTCTTTATGCAAACGAAATTCAACCACGCCTATGGATTCCATTTCTCTATTGGAATGTATATTTTAAAGGGACAACCATAGAGACTGCATTACGCTTGGGATCGGGCTTGGTAATGACGGACGCCTAAATGAAGATGACAGGCGATATAAATTATATTGATTTACGAAGAACGACGCGAGTTCTATCGCCTCCGGCAGTCCGACAAGGATTGGAGAGAACTGCCAAGCGCATCTCGAGTCAGGGTTTGTTAAACGCTCACCTCGTCGAAAGATTTCGTCGCAAAGGAGATAAATGATTTCGAGGAATCGTAAATGAAAATGCGCGAACGAGTCCGACGGATCGAGGAGTCCCGACGATAAATCATATGCGATCCTAGAGATCGATGAATACATTTCTACATTTCCTTCTCTTTTTTCTTCTTTTTCTTTCTTTATGCATCTTTCCTTTTTTAACCCACCTACCTACTTACCCATCGTCAAGAACCAGTTGGTAAAATTCGAGATATCAAATTGACGGATGACAAAATTGTCTTGGTTGTAATTAACGATTAACACCTACGCTCGATAATCGAATTTGTTTGATCCGAGTATACCTAACTAATCTATCGATTTTGTTTTGTACCTTTTTTCGATACCTGAACTTGCTGATATCTACCTGTCAACGAAAGAAGAGAGATGACGAGCAAGTACAATAAATATAAAAGAGGGGAATCGACGGATGCACGTGGTCCTTATTTTAGCTAGTGCTTGCAAAAGGGTAGGAAAAGAATTGGACGAGAGATAGAGAGATAGATCGCTCGATAGATAGATGGATAGATAGATAGATAAATAGATAGATAAAGAAGGAACGAAAGGGACTCCACCGAGTGACGATGTTACGGGCTGGTTGTCCAGGGGAGGCAGAATCTAAATTAATTGACGGCCAATCTCGTATAAGGCTCATAGCTCGTTAATTGGCAGCTTATAGGCGAACGACCCTCGTTAGTTAAAGCGCCGTAACCACCTCCCGCGTTTCGTCGAGGAGAGAAAGAGAAAGAGCACGTGCTGCGTTTCGGGACGCGTTATTTCAGCCGAGCAGGTTACATACGTGAACGCAACGCGACATCCTCGGACATCGGTGACGCATAACGAGAGCGCACAGGTGCACTTTCGAAATGCGAGCCACGACGATGCTTCGGTGAACCGTCGAGCTTTTAACGACATAATCCAGCATATAGATACGAGCTGCGGATCGATTCTGAACACAACACCCATGTCGTTTTTCTCCATATACTTTCGTTATTTATCATACTTGTTCTTATTTCTTTCTTTTTTTTTCATTTCTTTTTTTTACTTTTCTTTTCTTCCTTTTCTTACGAATCGACGATATCTTACGATCGTCGATACTTCGAATAACGAAGTTTATCGATAACTCTTGTAATGAAATTTTCTACTAATATTTCTTCTTTCGAAAAAAAGAATGTAAAAAATTATATATATATATATATATACTCTCTCGCACTAATTATTTCATGGAAGATACGAGAGAGCTCGTGTTCGATTCGTTAAAAGTTCTAAAGACGTTTTCGTTGGATTTTTCAAGGTTCTCATTGAAAGATAGCACGACTCGTTTCAGCCAGGAAGGTCCAACGAGAGAGAAAAAGAAAGAGAGAAAGAAAGAGAGAGATGCGAAATCACTGTCGATCCTCTCCCTTTTCTCCTCCACCCCGACCTATCTCAGTTTCTCTCTTCGACGTTCTCCTCGATTCATCCGCCGGCTATCTTCTTTAGGTGAGGCTATAAATTCGGGGGAATTGTAAATACAACGGCGGGTCGGAGAGGAGAGTGCATCGGAAAGGCGAAACCCTAAATCACGTGCCGGACTCGGCACGAGGAGCGAGAAGGATAGACTGCGGCTCGCGGTCTTCCGACGGGCGTTTGAATAAATAAACAAATACAGATTAGTTTCAGGAGGTCACGGTGTGTAAATCATCGCGAAACTCGTTACATATCACTATATATGCGCTTGCCCGTCGGATAATACGATTTGTTGGAGGATCGGCCGGTGCACGCGATCCTCGCCCTCCTCCTGTTCCTTCGTGGAACAAAGCCTCGGGCTCCCCTTTTCCCTCTCTCTCTCTCTTTCTCTCTCTCCGTCGCTCTCTCACTACCCCTCCCTCTTTCTTTCTCATCGTTTTTCATCTAGGCTCCATCGAAATCCACGAGTAATGGCTAGAGAATTTTCTTTACGATGGCGAGTCGAAAACGAAACGTTAATATCTTTGACTCTCGCTAATAATAATAATCCCAGTTCAAGATTTTACTTAGAGAAATATCGTATCAATTATTCTTCTTCTAGAATATCCCGTACAAAAAAAAAAGAGACGCGTTGAATGGAACATTAGGTAACACCGTCGTTTAACTTTGCAACCACCTGCAATGTTCACGGATTGACGGAAGAAAATATTCGTGATTATTCTTACGTGCATCATGATAATCGATGATACATCCATGCGTATCGAGTCTCCAACATCATCATTTTTTTCCCATCCGCACGATGGGAAATGTATCTCTCCGTCGTCGTTGGTCACATTTCCATGATAGAAAATGTTAGAGGATAGTTATTAAGAAGAATTTAAATAAGAGAAGTAAGTAAATAAGTTCGATGAAGATCTCGCGACGCGTACGAAAGCGTAAAACTCGTAAATCGGCATTCGAACAAATTTATTCGGCGCCTACGTCGACGAGAACGAGCCGAACGATCTCGAGCCACTGCTTTTTCTCTCTTTCTCTTTCTCTCACTCTCGACGTAGAGAAACGAAAGAAGAAGGCTCGTTAATTCTCGAGGTACATTAATTTCCCGTAAGCGCGAGGGTGAGGAGAAGGGCGAGGGAGGAGGATGAAGAAGAGGAGGATGAGGAGGAGGAGGAGGAGGAGGAGGAGGAGAGGAGGAGGACATAAGGGGAGGTGCGGCTAGCCGGAGGGAACGTCGTCGAGCTCGGAAGCTGGTGACCAGATGGTTTAAAGAGCTCCCGGCTTGTTCCTCATTAGGTCGTCACCGGACCTTCGCGCTTCGAGGCGACGCGAGTTGCGCCTACATCCGAAATCCGAGCGACGAGATCCAGCTCCTCCTCCTCTTCCTCCTCCTTCTCCTCCTCATTCTTCTTTTCCTTCTTCTCTTCCTCCTTCTCAAGCTCCTCTCCTCCTCCTTCTTCTTCTTGCTCTTCTGCGTAAGGAGCCGCTTCATTGAGGAATCCCCATCAGCGAGGAGGACCACCCAAACCGTTCTCCGTTTTGGTAATCGTTTCTAACTTGCTCCTGCTCTAACATAGTTTCTGTCTTTTTTTCTTTCTTTCTTTCTTTCTTTCTTTCTTCTTATTTTTTTCTTTCATTTTCTTTTCAACATCTTACCAGAAGTAGAATCAAACTCATTGACGGAAATCTAAGGAATGAGGAGAGTTGAAAAGAAATGTTATTTGTTTGTTTGCTTTATAGAAGGATATATAGGAAAGGAAGAAAATACAAAGGAAAAGGAATTTCCTCGAGAGGATAGTCTGGTTTGAAAATCGTTGCGATGGAACTTAGTAATCGCGAAATGGACATTGCGCGAACGAAATATTGAAAATCGTCCCTCGAGATCGTTACGGTCCACGTACGGCAACGCCATTCTTCTCTTCCCTTTCGGTTTAATTAATTGGCCATAACTCGTGAAAACCGTAAATCTTCGATCTCGCTCGTGTACGAGCGCGTGCGCTCGGCCAACGGAAGAATGGGCTTGTAGGTGGCGATTGTCTCGAGGCCCACGCTCAAATACGTGTGGGAGTTTAGAAACCGACCGAACAACGTATCCCGTCTCGCATATTCCCCGACTATGAGAACAATTTTGCCTTGCTCGTCGAAATCGAAATTTTCGAATGCCGATAATATCTTTTACTCACATACTTCGACAGTAAACTGCCGAACGAGATGATAGATAATTACGAAGAGAAGGAGATAAATTACATCGAAAGTCATACCTATCCTTTTTATAACGATCGAAGCTCGTATTCATTTCTTTTTCTATTTTTCTTCTTTCTTTTTTTTTCTCTCTCTTAAACCCTAATTACTTCTTCGAAATCGTAATAAGAAAGATATTTTCAATATAAAAATAGATTGGAAGGACGACACGTCTTCTTCGTCCCTTGAATCACGAAAGTCTAAAGCATGGCGTGCCGAAATGAGAAATCATGGTCTGTCTTGTTGTTCGAAGGTGCACGGGTGGAAGGACACGCCATAAGCGCGACTTCGTGTCACGATAATGGTGTTACTCAGGGCTGGAACGAAGAAACTCGTAACCCTTTATAACGATCCTGAATTTCCTTTCGCCAAAAATATCCTATATTCCTCTTTAACGAAGCGATATATCTTCGTACCGGTAACGTTATCGGATCTATCGTATCGATCTTCCTTATTGATCGCCTACCTCTTTGCTTTTTCTCCCATTAAGCTACGAAAGTTTCGATTTTGTAAGAATTCTTATTACCCCCTCCCGCCCTCGGTTTCCTCCTTCTGCTCCTTCAATTCCTTTTTCTTCTTCTCCACCCTTTACCTCCTTTACTTTACATTTACTAGAAATTTAATCATTCATTTTTACATACTTTCCCACTACGTAAAAGACACTTTCACATTCTATATAATTTAAACGATATAAAATAATTATAAAAAATTTAGTCGCGTGCTACCCACGTTAACATATTCAACCCGGCACTGGACAGTGCCAGAAGCAAAAGGATATCGTCAAGATTGCGTGTGGTCCTCTCAACAACATCTTTCCCCCTTTCCTTTTCCATGATTCCTACTGGTACTTTCCTCACCTTCCTACATCCCTTTTACGTACGCGAACGAAGAACCACCGACGCAGAAGTGTCCTACGATTTCAAACAGAGAACAGAGCAGAAAGAGAGAGAGAGAGAGAGAGAGAGAAGAAAGGAGAACTATGATCGATGATGCTCGAGCTACACAAAGGCGACGATGCACGTATTCGCTTTCTCACCTATCATTTTCCCCTTTTCAATCTCCCTTTATCATTATTTCCTTTTGTTCAGACTACTACTTCACTTTTACATGGGTATAATTATTCTTAAAGATCTTAGTTTTTCTTTTCTTTTTTCGAGTCTTGTAGAACTAAATAGATCATCCAGTC
The DNA here is from genome assembly GCF_905475345.1 of Vespula vulgaris. Lineage (NCBI taxonomy): Eukaryota > Metazoa > Arthropoda > Insecta > Hymenoptera > Vespidae > Vespula > Vespula vulgaris. The sequence goes on along the minus strand of NC_066595.1, from coordinate 4,766,354 downwards.
AAAAAGGGATAGAATTTTCGAGAAGACGAATGATAATTACGTGGAACGCCTTGAACATATGGAAGGGAAGCTCAAAATTTGCTTTCATTTTCTTTTTTCCTTTCTCTCTTTCCTTTTTTTATTTCGAAACATCTCTACTCTGTTCGTATTAGATATTCAAAAATAGTTAGACGTGGCAAGAGAAGGAGTGAGAAAGAGAGAAAGGGAGAGAAAGAAAAAGAGAAGCGAAAGAAAGAAAAAGAGAGAAAGAGAGAGAATCGATATTCCAAAGGTTCCAACAAAGTTTCAGACGAAGGCGCGAGGAGCATCGATGGCTCGATGACCTCACCGAGGGAGGGCCGCCCGTTTCGTTCTCTCCACGGGGTTCTTGCTACCCGCCAACTTTACAAACCTCTTTACAGATCGTTATTCGTTCGATCGGGGCCACACATAAATCGGGGGCCCTGAAACAAACAAAAAAAGAAAGAAAGAAAGAAAGAAATAACAAAAAGAAAGGAAAAAAAGAATGAAAAGAAAGATAGGAACTAGCGAGCTAGCTAGTTTGCTATCTTGGTTGCTAGCCCAGCTAACCAATCTAGCCAATCTGGGCATGATATCATGGAGAGTTGCAGACGAGAGAGACGTATTCCTACCGCGCGGAAAACTTATTCCGATCGGCACGCTCAAGGGTCAAGGGCTGTCGTAAATACGACTTTGGAAAAACACCTGCTGGGAGAACCGATCGAGGATCCTACGACCTTTCGAACTTGCCCCGCGAATTTTATCACGATTTACTCTTGGAAAAAAAGATTGTTTTTCGCTTTTCGAACGCGAGGAAGAAGAACAGGGAAGGAAGAGAAAAGAAAAAGACAAGGAAAAAAAGACGAAGAAAAGAACAAAAAGATAATAATATTATACGAAAGATTACGACGTTCTTCGTCGTCCGTAATTAAAGGAAAGTTCGAAGGGCGGACCTTCTCTTCGTTTCGAATCCATTTTGAAAGTAATAAATAACGAGCGAGTTTTTTAAAGGGCCGATCAGTAAATATATATATACATATACATACATATATATATATATGTACACACATATATGTATATGTGTATATACACCTAGGTAACTTAGAGAGAAAGGCAAGAAAAGACGAAGCGAAACGCAAAGCGATATATCATCGAGGACATAACAAATGTTTACATATTTAAACGCATCTACATATGCTTATTATGCATATAGAAATGGCGGATGCAGATGGACGTGGCGCGCGAGCACGTTCACGGGCACATTTCATCGGGCAGGAAATCGTTAGAACTCGGACGCGTATCGAAGTCGTGACGGTTCACTTGATGCCCACCGGACGTGCAATGCCTCCATCCTCTCTGACTTGACTTAACAGCGAATGGATCGTAAAAGTGAAGCGTAAAAAACTCGAGGAACGCCCACCCTACGCCTTGCGACCGCGGAACCTTTCTTGCGATCATTATTCATAAAATGCACGAGAGTCCAACTTGCCTTTCGTTTGCGTTTCTTTCCATTCTTTTACTTTTGTTTATTTTTCTCTTCTTTTCCTGTATTTTCTTTTTTTTTTCTTTTCTTTTCCTTTTGGTTTTTCTTCTTTTTTTTTGTTTTTTCATTTTTATTGCTTTACCTTCGCAAAAGTGGTAGAAACGTATCAAAGGATACTCGAGACCATTCTCGATTTTTTATTTTCCTTTTTATTGTATTTTTTTGTCATGGATCTGTCTATGGATGCTTTTAAGATAATTTATGGATTTTGTTCGAGTTAGGATAACTAGCAATTTAAGATATTATACGTTAATTACGATAATAAACGATATTGTAACTCCGTATATTTATTTAGAGAAAAATGCGATCTACAAATTAATTTAATAAGAATTTTCATGAGGAACAAATTGATGAGATAATTCTCTCTCTCTCTCTTTCTTTATCTCTCGGAGATTTCTCACGGACAAAAAGAAATAAATGTGTATAGACCGACCGAAAAAAGAAAACAGAAAACATTTCTCAACTCGAGAGTTAGTATTTCAATCTTTCTTGACGCGCGTGTCGACATCGATTGGTGTTATACCAGGCGCAACAGTGTAACGCGACTCCGCAGGATACGTTGGAGAAAGTAGCACGCGTGTATCCGGATACTAAAATCCTTGCGGCCAGTCCTTAAGATTTTTGCGGTTTCTTTTAAAAGAACGAGGGATTGGAAGCGAAAAGATGAGCTGGCGCCAAGTCGTTGCGTTTGAGACACGTGATACGTCTGTAGGGGGTGTGAACCCTATTTCTTCATCTTTCTCCTCTCTCTCTCTCTTTTTCTCTCTGTGTCTGTCTCTGTCTTTGTATTTGTATCTTTCTTTCTCTTTCTCTCTCTCTCTCTCTGTCTCTCTTACCAAGAAACTTTTTCTTCGCCGTCTCGTTTCGCATCTTTCTCGTCGATCCCAAAGGACGATGGCTAATGACGCGTGAAAGGTGGTAAGGAGAGTTGGGCGTGTATCCAACTAACTCGAACTAACATTGAAAAGGGACTATACTTTCCAAAGGGAAGATGATCGGTATAAATATCGTTAGAACGTCGTTATTAATTCATAAGTAATATAAATTATAAATTCAAACGAATTGAGAAAAATCCTTCGTAACAAGAGTCTCTTTCCTATTCGAAAGAAAACGAAGAAAACAAGAGATGTAACTTTTAGAATGGAAAACGATTATGACCCACCCACCCATCCTCCCTCTCTTCTCCCCCTTACATCCCTCGTTACTTTAATGCTCAACGTGAGTAGTATCGCGTAGCAAATCTCTGTTGTAGCGAATTGGACGGGGTACTTTCGGCGGACAAGGCGGACAATGCTCGAGAGATCCCCCTCGACGCACGATTGATCGGCTATCAATGAACTCCATTTATCTTCTCGACGAGCGAATAATAATTCTCTTCTTTCTTCTCTCGCGAACGGTACCCTACGTGAACCAGGTGCATATACTGTGTATACTGAGAGATCCACTACTAAGTCAGGGTATAGACGAACTCCTTTGTTGTCTCACATTCATTCGCAAATTTATTTTATCTTTGATAATTTTCTTCATCAAAGATGATGATGAACGATCATTTTGGTATTATATATAAGGGGAAAATCTAATATCTTAACAAAGATTAGAAAGAAAAGTATTAGTCAGGTGTTAAGTTAAAAGAGTACGATCATATCTAAATAGTCTATATATACATATATACATGTATATAGACTCATATATACGCTGACGTACTTACTTCATATATTTTACTTGTATTAAAAGCGTGACAACTCGAAGAACGTCTTCTCGAAGTAATCATTACTTTCGTAGAACTCCCTGCGCCCAACTAAAAATTACTGGATGCAGGAGGGAGTAGAAACGGCGCAATGAAATCGCCTCGGCTTACTCACACGAGTTCACCTTCCAACAACGCGTGGGTGTTAGTACGAACGTTATACGTATATGGTCGACGCCGACGAGGAAAAATAGAAAATGAGGGACTGAGAGGCTGGAAGAGAAGCAAAGAGAGAGAGAGAGAGAGAAAGAAAGAAAAAGAGAGAAAAGGAAAGAGAGAGAAATAGAGAGAGAGAGAGAGAGAGAGAGAGAAACAAACAAGCTCTGCCAGAGGGGCTGGGGAAACCGAGTTTCACGTAACGAAGGTAATTTCATTCTTCGCAAGGGAGGTTAGCCTCACGACGAGGAACGAAGGGTGAGAAGAACCGCTGGAAACGGGGTAGAAACGGGGTAGGAACGTATAGGAAAGGAGGAATGGGGATCGAGAGGTTGAGGGTAGACGCCAGAAGAAAAGAGGCTATTCCTATGCTAGCGACGAAGAGGGTTTGCGAAAAGAGAGAAAGAGAGAGAAGGAGTGGAATGGGCCGAGCTGCCTGTGTAGAGTTTCTCCAACTAAAAAGAGACTTTCAGAATAACAAACTACGAAGGAAAATGGAGAAAAAAGGGGCTTCGGAGGTTATTGGTCCGAGTACAGTAGCAATGATTCGCAAAGGATGTGGGTGGTAAGGATGGCAAGGAAAAGAATGGATATACGCCTTATTATGTCCTCGTAGTATATCGACCTTTCTCACTCTCTCTCTCTCTCTCTCTCTCTCTTTTTTTTCTCTTTTTCTTTCTTTTTTTCTTTCTCTCTTCTTCATGTTTTCTCGAACGTAGAAACATGAAAAAAAAAATGAGAGAGAATTAGCGAGACGCTAACGACCGAGTTTTCACATATACCCACGTCGAATTTTTCTCTTATCCTTTCTATTTTTTTCCCTCCTCTCTCTCTCTCTCTCTCTCTCTTTCTTAATTCTCTTTTCATTTTTTTCCTTCTATTTTTTATTTTTACATTTTTATTTTATTTATTTCTTTTTTTATCCCGTTTTCTTTTTTTCCTTTTTCCCCTAACGATGTACCAACAACGAGCATGATGTTCCGTGAAATTTAATTCACGCTCCAAGTCATATAATTGCGAACGTTACATTCGAATAAATTAATTTCATACGCACGATCATTGTTATTATAAATTTATCTGTCTAGATATAAATAAATTTTCTTAACGAACTGTAAGAGTGCGTTAAGCACCGCTAGTATCAGTATTAACGATTATCAATTAAATGATGGATACGTGTATGAGTAACCTTTCAGCAAAAAGAGCTAACAATCCACTTAGATTGGTAGAATTCTTTTCTTTTTTCGTGGTTTAGAGAAAAGAAAGGAATATTCACGCGTTTCAATATTCCCTTCTGCGGATTCCGATTTCCATAGCGAGCACGTGAACGTATGCTCGATGACCGAGCAATAATGGCAAAAGGATACAAGGCGTGCAAGCAACACGGATGATGAAATACACTTACGACCCCTCTTTTGGTGTGCCAAGCGTGTATTTATAAACACACGTCACCCCGTATTAACCGACGGTGCACCTTTTGTGGACGACGAAAGCTCGCAATACAAAACGTAATACCTGAGACCGAGGGCTTCCCTCATGGAAATAAAGGAGAACGAGAGAGGGAGAGAGAGAGAGAGAGAGAAATAGAAAGAGGAAGAGAGAAAGAAAAAAAGAAAAAAGAAAAAAAGAAACATTTGGAGCACGCACGGTTCTCGTGCCGGTTAGTGCGCTCGTTCCTAACGCGATCGTTTTCGCCATTTATGCTAAATACGAATCGAATGCCCTGCCGGTGTATGTTCTCTCTCTCTCTCTCTCTCTCTCTCTCTCTCTCTCTCTCTCTCTCTCTTTCTCTCTCTGATTATCATAAAACCGCAAATGAATAAGAGAGAGGATTCTCATTGAAAAAAAGAGTTCTCGTCGTTAAAATAAGTCGCTTTTAATCCTAATAACATCGAATAATCGCTCGATATCTTGGCAGTGCCAAAAGGGGTGTCAATTATGGCCTGTGGAAATGTTTTCATTTATATGAATAAAAAAAAAAAGAAGAAGAGAAAAAAAGAAAAATAAAAAAGTTAAAGCAGAAAAAAATTCATTTGGAAAGAATTCGTAGCAATTATGCTACAAATATTACACGCGAATAATTAAGTCTTGCATAAAATTATAATAATCGTATAGTCTTATATTTTCGAAGGCGAATATTCGAACCTCGTGCTTACTTGCACGATTATCGAAAAGTAAAAAATAAAAAGTCGAAAGAGAGAGATGGAAACGTCAAAATTAGCCTTCCGTTCCGACGATAAATCGGCAAAAATGTATGCACAAAATTACGCGAAAATTATACGATACGTACATTCATCCCCCTCCTCGTCTCTCCTCTCCTCATACATTTCACCCTACCTCCCTCCCATCCTTCCTCTCTCTCTCTCTCTCTCTCTCTCTCTCCTGTTACTTTTTTCTATTTTTCTTTTTTTCTTTTTCCATCTTTTTCTTTTTCTCTTTTTTTTTTTTTTTTTTTATTAATTCGCAACGCAAAAAGAAAAAGCATCGGCGTAGCGGCGTGTACAAGCTTCTCGTTACTGTCGAATATATTGCGTTCCATGCGGAAAAAAGCAAAAGTTACATACGAACCCTTTTTTCACATCTCCAGCCTCTAAACTCACCCTCCGACTCTCTCCCGTTGCCTCTACGTCAGCCTCCTGTAATTGGAACGCGGGTGTCGAGTCGCGGATCAGAGACTTGCACGGAAATAAAATAAATTCTATTCCAAGAGAGAGAGAGAGAGAGAGAGAGAGAAATATATCGTGTGGGAATTCAAACGTCCGAGAACTCACTACTACCTTCTTCCTTGGTGATTTTCTAATATATAATATTTGCTATGGGCGTGTTAGCGAGTCGAGAAAGGGCAATGAGCATTGCTGCGTGCTTTGGAACGTAAAGTGAAAGAGGGAGAAACAGAGAGAGAGAGAGAGAGAGAGAGAGAGAGAGAGAGAGAGAGAGAGAAAGAGAGAGAGAAAGAGAGAGTAAGAGAGAGAGAGAGACAGAGAGAAAGAGACAGGGGGTGAGGTGAATTGTTTACTCGATTGATCGTGGGTTGATGGTCGGTCAGCGTGGCAAACTAATGCGCGTTGCTTGCACGCTAATTGATTGATTACGCGACCAAATATTATGCTCATTTTCGTAGGCCGCCGTGCCGGCTCAGCGCGCAAATATTTTCCTCCGCGTACGTACGCGTACAAATCGCGGACTAACTTTACTCGGACACTTTGTACTATCGATCAAAACGGCGGCTTATTATCAAACGGGAACGAGATTTTCTATCTAGTGGATTTACTGAGAAATATGAAAGAAAGCACATTAACAACAATACATACATATTTGATAATAATAATAGAAAGTAAATGAAAAGAGGAAGACAAATTTTCAAAGCTGCAGACGTCGAGGAATTTATGAAAATTGCAATGAATTGTCGGAGGACAATCCAGAAGGACGCGCCAATTTCGAGGATTTTTTTTTTCTTTCTTTCTTTCCTATTTTCTTTCTTTTTTTTTTAACGCAAAGTTGCGGTCAACGAAGCGAGGCTGAGTACCTATTCGCTTCGGCGAATCGAGGGTTAAAATTGAAAATCCTGTAGAGCGAAATACGCAATCGGTCACGAAGAAGAGGGTAGTAGCAAGGGGTAGGAGTGAGAGAGAGAGAGAGAGAGAGAGAGAGAGAAAGAGGGAAAGAGGGCGACGGTAGCTCCGATTTTATCCCCGGCTTGCAGTGGTCGTCGTCCCGCCCCAATTAGGGAGGAACTTCGCCAACGTTTCCCCTCTCCTCTCCTCTCTCTCTTCTTCTTCCTCCCTCTGACCGTCTTTCTTCGCTCTCGGTACGGTGACGTCGACGCTCTCGATTTCACCCAAAGCCGACGCTAACGAGCACATGGAAGTCACGTGGAAAGAGAGGAGAAGAGGATACGAGGGTGGAGGTGGTGATGGTGGTGGTGGTGGTGGCAGTGGCGATGGTGGTGCTGCTACCGGAGGAATCGGAATAGGAGAAAGAGGAAAACGCCGGGACATCATGGAAAATCAAGGACGGTCACATGGATCTGACAGGTGAGTCACCCTGTGACTTTTATCCGATGTCCTTCCCTGCCTCCTCTTCCTTCTTCTCCTGACAAGAATTGTGTTGGAAAATGCTTGCGTACGAGACATTTCAAAAGTAAGTAGGTACGTTGTTAAGGAAGAATCGAAAAGAAATGTTATAAGAGTGATTAGGCCGGAAATGAACAGATTTTGATGATAAAATATATGTGTGTGTGTGTATGAAACTAATTATAGAATATATTTGATAAGTATTTTCAAATGAATTGGACAATATCTCAAAACGTTTTTCAAATAATTATTGATCGACGTAATTAAATAGAGAGAGAGAGAGAGAGAGAGAGAGAGAGAGAGAGAGAGAGAGAGAGAAAGAGATAGAAAAGTTATAAATCGTGGGGTCTCGCGTTTAGAATGATACTTCGAATGGCATTGAATTTTATGGTCGATCGTAACTTGCATTAGGACGTTCATCGACACCCCTTGATATCCGATTGGAGCGTATCGGAGGGTGTGCATCGGATTGGCCGCACAATTATAGAAATAAACATTCAAGCTGTGTAGCATAATTGTGTTAGACAAGGGGGCGGGTGGGGTAACTCAATAGGAGAGAAGTTTGAGATCATGGTGATCGGTGGAAGCGTAAAAAAAGGTTAGGGTTAGTAGGGTGGATCGTGCCCTTGATTGCGGTGCCCATAAATTCTCTTAACGTCTTTATACGCTCCCTGACGATTGGAGTTGGCCAAAAGGGAATGTTAGAAAAGGGTTTCAATTGACTTTTTCCAAATGGATAAGGAACACGATGTTTATCAAGAAATTTTATCGAAAAAAAGTTAAATGAAAAAAAGCAAAAGGAAGTAACACCTTTCAATATACGTATGCGTGTTACTTCGTTTCGTAGAAAAAAAATGAAGAAAATCAAGAGAGTGGACTTGCGAACATGATCGAGACGTCTAGACGTCTCTGTAGACAATGAGATCGGCAATGTTCGTGATTAAAGAGTTAATTAATTCCATCGATCGCGATCGATTTAAAAGAGAAGTGGATAACCGAACGGTATATGTACTCGCGACTATCGTCTATATTCACGCAAAGTATATCGGTACAACGAAGCCACACGAACGTAAAATGGAAAACTCTTGACGGCGTAGCAGAATGCTCATTTGCGATACCACTCGACGTGGAACAGATTTCGGTGGTAAAGAGAGAAAAAGCTTGCGAGAGAGAGAAAGAGAGAGAGAGAGAGAGAGAGAGTGGCTACAAGCTTTATTTATCTATTACACACCGGCCGAATCGAGAAGAGCTCGAAAGGATTACCGTGGGACGGAGAGAGAAATTTGAAGGGGTAGAAAGAGAGAGAAAGAGAGAAAGAGAGAGGGAAAAAAGAGAAAGAGAAAGAGAAAGAGATAGATCGAAAGGGAGCATATGTTAGGGGTTTTCGTAGACCCCTGGGGGTTGCGGGTAGAGTAGGGTACCCCCCAATTACTGGCTCCCCTTTGGCCTCTTCCTCTTCTTCTTCTTCGTGTAGAATCTATCTCTCTCTCTCTCTCTCTCCCTCTCTCTCTTTCTCTCGTACTCTCTTGTACTCTCTGTGTTAGGCGGGATCAACCCTCCAGAAACTACTTCATTACGCAGACAGCCGTGTTGACTTGTATTGTGCTCCATCTCGAAGAGGGAGACCCTTCAAATAATATCTGTGACGAATCGCTTGCACGCCTCCCTCCCTCTTTTCTCTCTATCTCTCTCACTCTGGCCGTCCCTATTTTTGCACTGGTACCATTGAGATTCATCGAGGTTGCAAGCGAGAGATTTTCCTCCGAGTCTTTTCTTCGACGTCCCTCGGCTCGTACTACACGGCTCGTTCTCGGCTTCTTCCTTTTTTCCTTCCTCACTCACGACCCTTTTCTTCGCGACGATGAAGCGACGATCCACTCTCGCTCGGTACACCTGCTGTACAGCATCATCTCGTAACGGTACCGTTAACGATCTCTACGCGGTTCTCGGGATATTCTCTACTTTTTCTCCCATTTCTTTTCTCTCTTTTCTCTCCTTTCTCTCTTTTCGTCGTCTTTCGATTGAATTCGCCGAGGGTGCAAACTTTCTTCGATCTCGTTTAACTTGAAAACACTCAAGAAAAAAAAGAAAAAGAATAACGTCACACATTTGTTTTTCTCTTTTCTTTTCTTTTTTTCGGTCGTGTACCTAAGTACATCAATGAAATCATATTCTCAACGTCAAATAAATCAACAACAAGGTCCAACCGATCGCCAAATACTATAGAAGAGAATTTTTCTTACCGGCCGGCTTGCGATTAAGTAAATAAGCGGGGTACCCTTATGTACATACTTTGAGTCGAATGCACACGCTCGATCGTCCGTCTAATAACGCTACTGGATGATCATTCAGCCGCGACTAAGTATTCGTACAAACAGATTTTCTAATCTATCGGATAAACATCCACGTACGATTTGGATCTAGCACGTTTGTTTGAGGAACGCTTCGTTACTGACGGCAACCCTCAGGCGTTAACTTTCTAACGTTAGGTGGATTTAAACGGTCCGTTAGATTTATGACTTTACGATCCTTTCCTCCTCTATTAGCTCTTTAAAACTTTTCACTGTGTCTATCATTGTATTAATATTCGTCAATTTGATCCTGAGAAAAAAAAAGAATTAACACTTTATGCGATATTGCTCTATTAAAATTATAAAATACATCGTTCGGAATAATTTTTGCATTATCATTTCGACTGTTTTTATTGTTATCAACAAGGAATCACCTTTTATTTTATTATTACTCTTGTATAAAAAAAAAATTAACTATATATCTATTCAATATATTTATCAGTTTATCGACAAAAAATTAGATACTTTACTCGATCATGGAAGCTGATATTTTTCGATTTTACTCGATAATTTTTCGATCGAGACAGTCGGCCAGGATCAAATCGTTTCTTAAGAATATTTCGCCTATATACCATGAGAACTTTGAGACAGCCAAGGTTAAACGGGATTAAGGCTCGAAAGGACTCAATCTCAACGAACTCACGAGCGGAACGCGCGAGGTAGCACCAGCGGCTAGCAACCCTGCTGATTAATGATCCACGATCGAAGTTGGAGCTTGAGCGAGGGGGTCATAAAAGCGGCGTTTAACGTGGCGCAATGCCTCATCATTCCTTTGCTATAAATCAGTCTAAACACAGGCGGCGAACGATATATATATATATATATATATATATATATATATATATATATATATTCTCTTTTTTGATAGCACGATGTACCGACTCATTCTACATTCATTCGTTTGTTATGATTTCAACCGCCTAACCTTCCACCGTTTCTGTGTCTTCTTTCTATCTATCTATTTCTTTCTTTCTTTTTCTGTTTCAATTCTTTCTCAAAATAATCCGAAAGGCATGAAATCGAAAAAAATTCTTGACGCACACGTTATACGTTTCGTAATAAAAGCAATAAATTGACAATTGTCCTACATACTCTTAGGTATACATTTTACTTGCACAATCAATAATTGGACTTCTGAGAAAGCGGATCACGAAAATACTGTCCTCCTTTTCCCTTACTCTCTCTCTCTCTCTCTCTCTCTCTCTCTCTCTCTCTCTTTCTCTTTCTCTTTCTCCTTGTTTTATTCTTTTTCAAAATAATTCGAAACCGCATCGAATCAAAAGAGAAGAAACTCTTCGTACATATTTATAAGTATAACGACGAAAGCAACAAATCGACAATTATCTTAACACACTCTTATACGAATTTTACTTGAACGAATAAATTCGATTTTTGTGCTTCGAGGAAATCGCAAAATTATAATACTTCCGGTTTGTTGAACTAGAAATGTGAACGAAGGGAAAAGAAGAAGTCAAAGAAAAAGAAGTAAAAAAAAAAAGAAGAAAAAGAAGAAGAAGAAGAAGAGGAAGAAAAAAAAGCAGTCAGAGATTAGGAAACATCGTCAGCTTGACGTACACAAGAGAAGCTAACGAAGAGATATCTCGCGAGTAAAGCGAGATCTTTCTCGCTCGCGTGCGAGTTTTGTATATCGCCTCGTGTCCGAGAGTAGAAAATCGTTAAGGCCATTATGCCGCGGAATTAAGACGTGAGCGTTGCGCGGATCCCGCGGCAGGTAGAACGACGACGGACATTAATCATTTTGGTATGCGCCGACAAGGACGAGGAACGACGAGAAGCGCGACGAGTTCGTCGACGAAGATGCCAATTCTCTTCTTCCTTCTTACTCTCTCTTTCTCTCTCTCTTTCTCTCTCTCTCTCTCTCTCTCTCTCTCTCTCTCTCTCTCTTTCTCTCTTTCTCTTTTTCAGCATGCGAAAGAAGAAGGAATCGGTGCTCATTGTGAAGTCCACCAGGTTTCAATGCGCTGTGATTACGTCCTTGCCAGCTGAGATTTACCAAGTGTGTTCTGGAACAGGGGTAGAAGGGTGACGGGGGAGGGAAAAGGGTAGGTAGGCGTGAAGAAAATACGCAAATCGAATCGTCGTACTTCTTTCCAATCGTTATCGTTGAATACTTCGACACAACGGTACGATATTTTCTATAAGTAACTTTCAAGGATAAAGCGTTTTCATTATCCTTTTTTTGTTTGTAACATCGAACGGGTATGTTATATATTTTGTATATACTAGAGTTATCAAGTATATGTACGAGGGTCTTGATAAAATTTTACTTGCGGATAATCGTTGCGACGTTATTCGTAATCACGGGGCAAAAAGGAATATAATAACTTTGCCGTGTTATTTTATTTCAATATTGAACACGATAGTAAAATATTGAATTGCATTCAGTTTGATTCAATTGATCTCTACGATGCACCCATTTGAATGAAATTTCGGCTATATAATAATGTATATACAATAATAATAGTAAAATAATAATAATGATGATGATGATGATGATGATGATAAAGTAACTTGGAAAATTGTATACGATTCAAAGAATATTTTATAATTTATATGGTTAGCGTTCGTTATATTTCTAAATCGTGTAGCACACGTCTGTTTTCATTTCTAACACGAAACTAGCTCTAATCATATTCCTCAAAAAAGACAAAATAATTTTCAAATAGAACAAATATACTTAGTTATTCGTTTTCTCGTTCTAACGAAATCGAGACGTAAACGTAAAGATTAAAACGTAAGAATCGTAGGTAGGACATTATCGAAAGGTTCGAGACTGAAGGTATCTCTTTTTCTTTCGTTATCTCTTCGTTTCTCTTTGGCGGTTCCCTTGGCTTTTCTTCGTGGCGCAACAAAGAACAATGGCGTACGGTGGCCGCGCGTATAGTCCGTCATTGTTCGTCTCTGGGAGCTCGTTTAAGTACCTACCCAGGACGTTTCGACCCCGCAGAGAGATAAGAGTCGGCACTCTTTGATTCTTCTCATACGTTCGCTATAAAGAGAAGGAGAAAGAAAGAAAGAGAGAAAGAGAGGGAGAAAGAGAGAGTTGGGACCCCCGCGTTGGACCCTCGAATTTGTTAGCTTTCGAAGAAATTCAATCGGGACTTTGAACGAATAATATCTATAAGATATCTCCAAATTAGTTCGTTCGATCGTAGCGACGCTTAAAAAAAAAAAAAAAACAGAATTTTCCAAAATTTTCTTTGGTTAATTAATTAAAACGTCTCTACTCGACGTATCCTTTCGTTTCGTATAGATCGATTATCAGTTAAAGAAATCGTTTGAAGGATCGCGGTGCCCTATCGTTGTGTCATTAGCTTCCGTATGTAAATCCGTGGAAGATTTCTCTCCCACGCCGTAAGAACTTGTTCGTTCGGATCGTTATCGCCGCGTCATCGTCGAGGTCTGGACGTCTTGGTCGAAGGGTGACTGGCAAATCCCGATGTCAACGGGTCGAGAACGAGAGAAAGAGAGAAGAAGATAGGTGGAGTCGTCCTTCCAATGGCAGAAGCGTCATGAGTCATCGTCGAGTCATCCTTAAACTGCCTTTTAATATCTCGGCTGCAGCTTCGTGGTGACACGAAGGAAGGTGAGAGGACACCAGGGCCGATCGTCGAACGACTACCTGTGAGCGCCACAGCGACAGACGAACGAAAGAGGTGGACCTCGATGAGAAAAAGGAGGAGGAAGAGGAGTAGGAGGAGGAAGAGGAGGAAATCTCCGGATAGAGTCGGAGGCTCGAAGCTATTACTCGGCGAATTCTTTCGTCGATCCTCCTTCTCCTCCTCCTCCTCCTCTTTCATCTTTTTCTCTTTTTCTTTCTTAGTGTCTCACCCTCTCTCTTTCTCCCTATCTATCTATCTTTCTCTCTTTCTTAGTGCATCCAAGTACCTACCGATCGGTTCACTGCTATGTCCTACCGTCCTGCCACTGGCCGCTTCCTTTCGATTCACCGAGAATCATGCGGATACGAATCGAGAACGATCGAGACCACGCGAACATCTCAGGTCGGCCGGATATACTTGATCATATCTGTAATAAATAAAAAAAAAGATAAACGAAATTGTCTTTATATAAAAAAAAAAATTGTCCGACTAGTAAACTCATCCACTTCTTTTTTCTCATATTTTTATACATTACCCATAAAGATCTTTTTTTACCTTCGAGGATACCCACGATTTGTGCGGCACACAAGGAAAGGTAACGAAAGAGAAGAGAAAAATGGAGAACAAGAGACAAAGTCACGCGCAGTTCACCTTCCTCGAGAAGGCGCATATACCTCTATAGTAGCGACACATTAGGACACGCGCACACGCGATGCACCGCACTATAATCGAACGTATCTTCGTGTATCATTATGAAGGAGAGAAAGAGAGAGAGAGAAAGACCCAAGAGAGCTTCTCCCTCCTCGTCTCTTCTTTTCTCGTTCTTTTTTCTTTTTTCTTCTTCTTCTTTTCTTTTCCCTTTTCTTTTCCTTTTTCCCATACCCAGCATCGTTTAGTTTCCAGATCGATGCGAAATTACCGATCCGCTCTCGTTCCGGGAAAACGTCCGAGAGTGGAATGACATGGACCTACACCCGACATTTGGATTTTTGGGGGAAAAGATCGTCCATCATTTTTTCTCTGAACACGCAACGACGATTTAGTGAAGATTCTCTCTTTCTCTCTTTCTCTCTTTCTGTTTCTCTTTCTTTTTTCCTTTCTCTCTTTCTTTTTTTTTTTGCTGAGAAACCGCTTCGGGATACTTACCATTACAATGGATAAACAAACCGTAGGTAGGAAAGGTGTTCGAGTCTTTTCTCTTCTTCTAAACCATGAGATTACGTATAGGAAGAAAAAAGAGAGAGAGAGAGAGAGAGAGAATCAGACAGGGACTCCTAGGGAATTTTCAAAAAAAAACTACCAACTCGCTCGGACTGGCAATTCTCGAAAAAGCAGACGAACACAATTCTATCCGATTGCTCGCAACAAAGTCGGCAAGATAAAGACAGGTTTCCTACCATGTAGCGAAATAATTGAGGAGAGAAGCGTGATTGGACGATTGTTAGAACGTTTTTGTAACATTGTTAGATCGACCGAGTCTACTTTTTTCGTGGTCCTTATATTAGCCGCTTATTCCCAAAATATATCTAATTTGAAGACGAAGAAACGGAGGTGCTCCGAAAATATCTAGTATTATCTCCTTTAGTATAACGTATATAGTAACTTATGAAGAGAGAATCCTTTCGTTTTTGTGTTACATGCATACGTACGTAACGTTTAAGTTATACGACAAATTTTCTATAAGGAAAAATTTTTTACCTAGAGAACGACATTCGACAGAGGTTCAATTCTAACTTATTGTTTTACGAAGACGTAAATCATTGGAGAACGCGAGCGCGTTATTTACCATAGCGATATTCGCCAACGAATCGTTTAGCCATGGCCATTCTCTCATCCTGCCATCAATATTAACCGTCGAATGTTAGCCCCGAGAGAGAGTACCACCGAACGAAAGAGAGAAAAGGTAAACCATATATATATATGTATTACGTATATGTATTTGTACATGAAGTTCCTTTTCGTACACATACCTGTACGAATTTGCAAGCTATGTATGTATATTACACGAAAGTGTGTATGCATGGCTCTTTTCTAAGGCTGACCACACTACCCTATCCCCTATGTCAGCATCTTCGCAAAGAGGAATATTTAGTGATAGTCGCCTGGAGGCAGGAGCAACGGACGACGTTAACTAATACATACTCAAGCTGCTGGGACATAGTGACGTATGGGCCTCAGTAAATAAACTATTAATATTATGGTAACGTCACGCATTCCTATCCATATTGGCTCGGTTCGTTCGCTTGGCGCCTCTCTTTGCCTCTAAGAAAGGAAGAGGAAAGGAAGAATGAAAGAAGGAAGGAAGGAAGGAAGGAAGGAAGGAAGGAAGGAAGGAAGAAAGGAAGAAAGAAAGAAAGAAAAAAAGAAAGAAAGAAAGAAAGAAAGAAAGAAAGAAAGAAAGAAAAAAATACCTACTTCTCGTTCGGGCTGACTCTGTTGATGGTGGTATCCCTAGTGCTGCGGGGGAGGGAAAGAGTAAGAGAATGAAATAGCCGCTTTGCTCGGGTAAGATTTACAAGGCAAAGAACAAATACGTAAATTATGCCTGAGAGATAATGGCTCCAAGTACTAAAGCTCGAACGCGATCCATTTAAATGGCCAACGAGGACTATCTAATTTTTTTCCAAAACGCTCTTACGTTTCCCGGTTAATCCGATTAATCTTAGTAATTGTCCTGATCGGGAATCGAGAACAAAAGTTCGATAACGGGAAATCCACGAGTCGTCGTGGTATCCGATCTATACCTGATCGTTATCGTTGGAACGAATAATAATCCTGAAAAGCGGCCGGGCGAAAAGAGAAAAAATAGGGAAAACAAATAAATTTATAACTTAGCGGAATACTTTGCGTAAACACTTTTGCAATAACGATACACCTACCTAGATAAAGTTATTATTACGTTTCGGTGGAAAATATACGATGAATACCTGGCGTAGAAGGTTTAATTCGGCATTCAAACGGATCGTTCTCGTTTATCGACAAGCACGGATAAGATTTCATATCGAGGAGATAAAATATGCGTCTATTAATTTTATGGATATTGCCTTGTTAAGTCAGCGCCGGCTTTACGGCCGATACGTTTCTGTTAAAATACAACGCGTTAATCTCGCTAAACGTCGATCGACGTATGTACGAACTCGATAACCACCGGAAGTTCCTTCGATCGAGAAAATCGTTAAAGAAATACGCTCTCGTATCTTCGTACTTATGTACATTCGGCGTACACTGTTGTCTACTTTCTATCCGTGATTTCTAACTTTGGACAGGATATTCTTGTCCGATCGTACGTAGGTATCTACACAACCACTTTCGATCGGCGTATCAGTTAAATTATATTTAATTACATGATCGTCTCTTCGGATAATTACTTTCCAATTATATACTGTACTTTCATACTCGGATCCAACGCGTAATTGTGCGTTTCATTGTACGATCCTATAAAGAATTCATTATCGATACGATTGAATACAACCGTTGTAATCAGTCAGCTCGAAATAACGAAAGTTTCATAAAATTCATGTAAATTTCCTGTTTCGCCTGGTACAATGTCGAATTGTTATCATAACAAAAGATACGATTGATCCGTACATTGATCATTCAAAAGTTTCAATTTCTCGTGAAACGAATGAGATATCGATAGAAAAAGAGAAAGACAGAGAAACGACTCGTTCTTATACGTTGTACCGTATCGAAGTACACGTTTCTTTTTTGAGAAAACAAAAAAATTGTTAATAAAGAGATCAAGAATTTGTTAAAATTACTCTCGTAACGTATGACGTTCGATTTGTAGAAACAATTTCTGAAACACATTCCTCCCTTCGTCTCGAAAGGCCAAGAAGAGATAGGTATATAAAAAGTGGACGTTGTGTTCGGACTCGCGATGCCGACTCGGTCAGAGATGATTTTTTCCTTCGCATAAACGGCCGCAAATGAAAGAAAGAAAGAAAGAGAGAGAGAGAGAGAGAGAGAGAGAAAGAGAAAAGTTAACGTGAGCATCCGTGATGAGATGCGAGGCAATCAATGCGCCATCAAGTCGGCTCGATTTACGGCTACATCGTCACGGCTTCTATTCGTTCCCTTCGAAGCCCTTCTTCGTAGCTTCTCCTTCTTTCGACGACGACGGCGTATACGACGAAGACAACGAAGACGACGAAGACGACGACGTAGTCGACGGGTTTGCATCTCGCGAACCGGCCGACGGCTATTCAACGCGAAGAATTATTTCAATTTAACATTTTACCCCCTTCGTATTCCATACTCGTATCTCACCTTCTTCTTCTTCTTCTTCTTCTTCTTCTTCTTCTTCTTCTTCTTCTTCTCTTTCTTCTACTTCTTCTTCTTCGATGGATTTACTCTTAGCTCGTTTCATTTCTTTCTCTTTCTCTCTCTCTCTCTCTCTCTCTCTCTCTCTCTCTCATACTCTATCGCTCTTTCTTCAGTGTCTTCCTTTTTCTCAAAGGGATACGAATAGGAAGGCTGATTTATAGAAATGAGTCTAGATTTATCATTACTTTTCGCAAGATCGCTACGCCCTTTACTTTTAAATTCCTTATTCGCTCGTTACAAATCTAAATCATCTTAATCCTCACCGACAGAATCTATGAGATACGACGAAGGAAACTCAAAGCGTAAAGTTTCGTCTTTCGTTGATTATTAAACGTTGATTATTCGTATATCTATAAGGAATTATAATCATAGAGAGAAGACTTCTTCTTTATATGCGTGAGTACTCGAAGAAATAATAGAAGAAGAAAATAAATAGGAAGTCATGGGTTTAACTCGTTCGCAGTTAAAAGGTGGTAGCCCTTAGAATTTCGTAGACATTAGAAACGCACGGTCTGTTTCGAATAACTTGCCGTGGTGACGGTGACGCGCGCTGGCGGTGGCGCCACGACGCATGAATAACTAACCTCTGCCCTCCAGAACGAGCTTCCCTTCCTTGGTGTGTGGGTGGCGTTGGGATTTTTTGCATGACTGCTCGCCGGCATTGGACCTGGAAACCGTGTGTGTTTGTGTATATATGTGTCTATAAGTATAAGTGAGAAAGAGAGAGAGAAAGAAAGAGCCCAGTAGTAATTATTCCTCTTGCCCTTCTCCTCGTCCGTTCTCATCATTCTTTTCTTTGCTTTCTTCTACTTCTTCTTCTTCTTCTTCTTCTTCTTCTTCTTCTTCTTTCTCTTCTCTTTCTTTTCGATCTTCTATCCACCCTCCAGCGTTTCTTTCTCTCTTTCTCCTTCTCTGTCTTTGTCTCTTTCTCAAGCCACAGATGTCTCAACCACAACCCTCTTCCTTTTCTAATTAAATCGTAAGAACTGAGGTGAAAATCGAACGTACGTTCTCCATAATGAGATTACTAATACACAATCGATAATTATTTGTTCATCGATATTGTATAATAATTAAATGTTAAATGCTACGATAGAACGATAATGATATCGATGAATTAGCCACGCAATATTACGATTATATAATTACGATTAAAATATGAGAATAGATATACTCTTCTTTCTTGTTACGATCTTTCGTCGCGGTATTATTAAATTTTTATTTAATGATGATAACATCCTCGCTCGTCCGAATGTCAAATTTCATACTGTTGATCTATCTCCGATGCTTCGCGATCGACTAATTCTCATATACGGTACAAATGTTAACGTATATAAAGATGCTACATGACTGTTGGAGTTGTCCTTCGAACGAAATTTATACGTTTCCGGACGTTGTCCGTACCGTGATTAAAGAGAGAACAAGGAGAGAACGAAACGGAACGAAACGAAACGAAACGAAACGAAACGAAATGAAACGAAGAGAGGATAGTTAGAACGGGTGATACTTGAGTTACAGAGCACGTAGCGTTTGGAAAGTCGTTACATGCGGCAGCCGTCAAATAAAAATACCGGCCAAACTGCGGAGCGTTCGACGAGAAACGAGATGATTTATCGTTTCCTCGAGATCGCGTTCGTAAGAAATCCGTTCGAGAGTAGAAACGCCAGGGAGAAGGCTCTCGAATGAGGGAGAGAGAAAGAGAAAGAGAAAGAGAAGGAGTAGGAGAAAGAGAGAGAAAGAGAAAGAGAAAGAGACGTTTACAAGAAACGACCGGCCAAACGAGAATGTCCCTAGGCTTTTGCAACGTTATTGAAAACAAGCTTAATGCTTAACGCTTCCGAGTAGATATCTCTACATTCTTTGCGTTGCAGAGATTAAATGTCGTTGCACCGATCCCGACATGCTCGAGATACCTACTTTAAGTGAAACAGTGTTTTGAAATCTAACGATAGTTTACTTAGTCGAAATAGAGAGAGAGAGAGAGAGAGAGAGAGAGAAAGAGAGAGAGAGAGAGAGAATGTATATATGTTGGAAAAAAGTTGATAGAAAAGGAGGTAGCAGCCCTGCTTATTTCTCATTCCCCTCTCCCCTATTTTACGAAGGATTTTTAAGAGCCGTCGAGGGGTTTTAAAAAAATCAAGACGCCGCGGGTGCTGCCAGTAGACGAACCAAAACCAATGAAATGGAAAGGCTCAGCGAAATAAGCAATAAATAGTATCGTAAAACTAAGGATATGTAGCAAAAAACGAGAGGAGCGCACACGTCGTTAAGGCTTTATAACTCGTCGAATGTATTTTAATTATTGGCATCGTCGAAGTCGAGTCTTATTGAAAAGAGAAAGAAAGAGAGAGGAAGAGAGGGAGAGGGGAAAGAGACAGAAAGAGAGAGAGAGAGAGAGAGAGAGAGAATGAAAAGAGAAAACAATAGAAAAAAAAGGGTAAGAGAAAGAGAAAACCTTTCGTGGTAACGCAATATGTACCTACATCTTATTTCTCGCTTAAGCTTTTCTTCAAACTATTGACAACCTTTTACTCTCTTTAACGAAAAAAAAATTCGATAAGGAATCAAATACAAAACTAAATTAAAAAGAAAAAGAAAATGAAAAGAGGGGATGGGGAGAAGAAGGAGGGGGGAAAAAAGTAAAGCTCAAAAGCAAAGCTCGGGGGTGGTCGATACAACACGCACGACCGCCGTCTCTCTACTCTACGTTATTTTTAGTTTCTGAATTTAGAATTCTATGGTTCTTTGAAGCAACGTCTCTCGTCCCTACTATACTACTGAGTTTACCCAAAACTTAACATCGAAATCGAAACGATCCGCGAAATAATTTTCCGCGGTTAATCGAACGACTGTTGTTAATCTCGTATAATCATCCATTATTAAACGATTAGTTTTCTAATATCTAATTATTGATCTTTCATGCGTATCAAACCTCGCGTTGGAGCAATAAAACACGACGAAAACTTTTTAAAAAGTTGAAATTTCGAATGCGATTTCGCAAAAAGTTTTCAACGCCGATTACCAAAGCGAGAGGATTGAGGGATACACTTAACAGAGAAAATATTTCCTTCAATTTGAAAGGAAATATTTCTCTCTTTTCTTTTCCTTTTTCTTTTCTTTTTTTTTTCAAAAGAGGTGCGAGAAGGCGTTTAAAGTTTTTCCACGTTCATTCTGTGCATTAAAGTGTTCGCGATGAAAAAGGACACGGATTTGGAAGACGAAAGGGTCGACGACGTCCCACGGTGCATTTTCAGAAGCTATACACCGACACAAGACGATAAAGATTGAGTTGATACTTTCTTCTATCATCCACTCGAGCGCCCTTTTTCTACTACTCAAAAGAATCGTGGTCTGGAGAAGCTCGAGAACGGGACTTTACAACTTTAAAGCGGTAACGTGTAAACGCTGTTGTGAGATCTTATCGACAGCAACTGGAAAGGAAAGGAAAGGAAAGGAAAGGATTTCTTCTTCTTATCGTCGTAGTCGTCGTAGTCGTCGTAGTCGTTGGATTTTAGCACGAAAACTCAAAGTACGAGAGTTCTCACCGAATCAAGGACACCGTGGAAGCTTTCTCACGAACTAAAGAGTACTTTCGACTTCTCTGTCGTTCAATGTATTCATCATAAAATATCTAAAAATAAACGAACGAACAAACAAACGAACAAACAAGCAAACAAACGAGCAAACGGAAAAAAAGAAGAAAAGAAAAACATTCAATCAAAAAAAAAAAGAAAAGAAAAGAAAAGAAAAAAGAAAAAGATTATCAATGAGATCGAAAAAACGATGTTGGCCAAAGGGAGAAGAGAGAAAATTCGAAAAGGTTTTTTTTCTTCGACGATCGCGATAAGCAGAGAAAAAAGAAATGGAAATAAAAATCAAAATCGAAAGGAAAAGAAAAATAAAAAACAATCATCGGCCGTCCTTGAGGTACTGCTCATGGTGAGAGAGGGTCGAAGAAGCAAAGACTCGACGTTGCTATATCTCGCCCTATCGTTGACTGAGGTAGAGATGAGGTAGACATTACCATAAAGCTGAGAATTTTACGAGAATTATGCTCGACGTCCGAATCACGGTTAACTCCACGGGATGTCTTCTGGTGTAGCCTGTCGTTATCAAAATTCCGTCACAATGGCCACACATCAACTCTCAGCATCGTTTCTCTCTCTCTCTCTCTCTCTCTCTCTCTCTCTCTCTCTCTTTCTCTTTTTCTATCTACCTATCTATCTATCTATCTATCTATGTATATATATATATATATATATATATATATATATATATATATATATATATTTCTTTTTTTTTCCACCCCTACACAGATATTCACAGCAGACGCTCGAAGGTCGAAGAAAATATTGTTCAGGTAGCAAAACGGCCTAGCGCCGTCGCATTTCTCTCGTGTGCGTCCTTCCCCCTTCTCTCTCTCTCTCTCTCTTTCTCCCCTTTTCCTTCTGAATCTCCTCTTCTTTGCATCGTCTTTGCAAAGTCAGACCCGTCGGCGGGTCGTACGTCGAATAACCATAAAGTCGTTGGCTTTATGCTGAAATCGTAGCTGGAAGTTGCCGCGGCGTCCCATACGTGGGATTAAGATTGTCGGTACTTTAATGGTGCCGAAGAGTGGTGCCGGACACTCGCAAAGAATCTCGTTGGATGTTAGCGAGATTACTAAAGAAAAGTTTACTGTTGTAAGGATCTGAACGTCGAAGAAATCGTGTAACTCAACGACAACGATTACGACTACAACGACGATACGAGGAAAAGAAGTTCCAATATATTTTCTTCCTTTTCTTCTAATAACGGAAGAAAATAATAATAATAATAATAATAATAATAATAATAATAATAATAATAATAATAATAAAAAAGAAAAAGAAAAACCAAAAAAAAATAGAACGAAAAAAGAAGAAATAGGATAAAGAGAAATAGCACGTCTTCGTCATAATAGTTTTCTTTTGGCACGGGCTTATACGATGATCGTTATCGTATCCTTATTTATCGCACAAGATGTTTTCCTGTACTTTTACACGCCTTCGAGTCGTTGTTTGTCTGACGGCCGACGTAATAATAATAATCGCCCACCGTTAAGGGTGCAAGCATCCACGGGAAAAGAGAGGGTGCGTGTGACAGTTATCGGAGGTGCGAATCGACGAGGAAAGAGGGAGGAAACACCTCCTGGCTCGCTTCCGTCTGGATAAACACGAAGCTCGAAGCTTTCCTACGAGCCCTCTTTCGATCTCCCACCTTTTCGGTTCCTCCTTTTCGATTAGTATGAAAGAGAGAGGGATAGAGACAGACAGAAAGAGAAAGAAAGAAAAAAGAGAGAGAGAGAGAGAGAGATGAAACGTTTCTTCAGACGAAAGCGGCATCCCTCTGATGTCGTCTCGTCTCACTTAGCAAGCCACCACCACCTTTCACGTTTCTTCGTAACACCTACGCAAACAATACGAGAAACGACATATTTTTCAACTGTCCTGTCCTTTCAGATCGATCGCAAACTTTCCCACATCTATTTTTACATAGATTCTTCCTTACGACCATCAAAAAATATTGATAAAGTTTTCGTGAAAATCGTCTTGCATTTTTCTAATTATATCAGTACTATCTGTTCGTTCAGAAAAGTTATTCTACTGGTAGGTATATAGGTACATACCTCAATCGTACGATAAACAAAAAAAACTTTTCATATTATGTATTATTTCGCTCGGAATCATCTCGAGCCATTAATTCGGATATTTATGTGAACAATATCGATCTCTCGGTTCTTCTCTTTCGATAAAAAGCGAGAAATCCAAGTTAAAACAGATAGATAAACATCGGGACATATGTTTATGACATATGTGTCGCGTCTATATATATACCTATGTATACATATATATATATTTTATATATTTATATTATTTTTTTTTATTATTTATATATATATATAATAAAAGTAATACGATTTATTAAGTTTTTTCACAAAGACATATTTATATTAAGATTTTACTCGGCCATTAATTTTGAATTCATTCCGCTCGTAAAGTAAGCATCAAGATTAATCCATAAAGAAAAGAGTAAATAGAGTTTATATATATATACATATATATATTTTGTTTTCCTTATTCGTTCCTATTGCTCCTAAAGTAAGGTGCTTTTTCTAAAAAGGAAAGAAGGATTTTTATCATTTTGCGTAGGCGATAGTTACGCAGGGCCTCGCGTACATTCGCGCTAAATAGGTAGTGTAAAGCGGTTATGGTCTATATACTCTTTCAAGCGGTGATCCTGCTTACGATAAAGACGGAAGCTCAAATAAATCGCAGCGTCGCCGGAGCGGCCGGATGCGAGCGAGCGTTCCGAACGCGGAACGGCCGAAAGAGTAATGAGGATTTCATTTCTTCGCGTTACAACCGCCTTAGGTGTCTGGATCGCATTTTCAGGATCGTAAATATCACGGAAAGTCGAGGGAAAAAGGGACACGAATTTATGAGCGGGAGAACGAGCCACGCGTTCTTGTTCAGAATTTCTCTTTCTCTTTCTCTCTCTCTCTCTCTTTCTCTCTTTCCTTTCTTTCTCTCTTTCTCTTGATCTCTGCCTCCCTCTCTTTTTTTCTCTTTCTCATAATTTTTTTTTCCTTCATGTGAACGTCACGTGCGATGCATCGCTTAGCATAACAACGAGAACCATGAAATTAACATTTTTATACGACGAAAGAATATCTTCCCCTTGTACCCTCTTTTCCCGTTCTCTGCCGATCTAACCTCGAAGGCGATATTTCGAACGATGCATATTCCAATGTTCACGGTTTTCTTTCTTTCTTTCTTTCTTTCTTTTTTTTTCCTTTATCCTTTTTGCTTCTTTTTCTCTCTCCTCGACGCAACTCTCCTCGACGTTTTGTTTGAATTAATTAGATGAATTATCGGGATACGTTCGTCGGTCCGCACCGATCCCTATCGCTTTCAAAGACTCGAAGGTACAAGAAAAATTAGAAATATAAACGGTACGAATTTTAATGGATTAAAATGAATTTAAACGAGTCTTATCTTTCCTACGAAGGAAAGTAGTTTGAAGGAAGTCGACTAAAGAACGAATGATCTCGTTTCGTTTAAATTCGAATCGAAAAGGAGCTTTTGGCGGTCCAAGGATATAGGCGTTAAGTATGTAACATCCTTTTCTTTTTTTTTTCATTTTTTCTATCTGTTTTTTCTTTTAATATTTTTTTTTTTTCACGGAAGAAATCGTAACCGCGTGCGCATCCTTCATTAAGGATAAAGCGTTGCTGAGCTTGAATTTCCGAGTACTTACTTCCGTAATCAGACGAGATTAACGCTAATTGCGAGAGAATAGCAATTTTAATTGCGCTTCGCCGAAGCGTACCGCTCCGTTGGAACAGGGTCACCGATTGTTCTTTTTTCTTTTTCTATTTTTTTTTCTTCTCTTTTTCTTCATCTTCTTCATCTCCTTTTTTTTTATTCTCTCCTTTTCTTTTTTTTCTCTCTCTCTCTCTCTCTCTTTTTTTTTCGGCTTAATTTAGTTTCCAGGATGCGTCTGCCAGGTGAAGCATTCTCTCGTCGTCCTCGAAATCCACGAGGCTCGTAGTACGAAATGAAATCACTAAAAAAATCGGAAATATCTCGTCGAAGCGAATCGTACCGGACCCTTCCTACTCGTTCTTCTTTCTTTCTTTTTGATTTTTCTTTTCTTCTTTTCTTTTTTTTTTCTTTTTTCTTTTTTTCTTCAACGAGTCTGAGATGCATTTTTCAGCTTCCATTTGCAGACAATCGACGTGGTAATCACAGGTTGGCCGCCGGAAGTCGAAAGGATATTCGCGCGCTCGCGATCAGATAACTCTCCGCTACCTTCTGCCTGACCTGGCTCGTTTCTCTTATTCCATCTTGTCCGTTTCTCTTTCTCTTTCTCTTTCTCCCTTTCTCTCTTTCTTTCTCTTTTCCCTCCTCTCTCTTTCTCTCTTATTCGTCTGCTACGCCTCCTCCGCAAGACTGACACGACCATACGGCGCTTACAATGGAAACGAAGTTATACGAACGAAGGTGGCTTCCGCGTAAAAGCAAAGGAGAAACGACGGATCGTTATCGCTTCGTCATCCAATTTCATATTCGCCGGAGTGCCCAGAGCCGCGCATTTTCGACGAATTAATTATCGCCTTCTCGTTGAAAGAAGATAGAGAAAGAGAGAAAGAAAGATAGATAGATATAGAGAAAGAGAGAGAGAGAGAGAGAGAGAGAGATTGAAGAATACTCAAAATCACCTGAACCGAGTTCATTGTGTGAGTCATCCTTGTTGAGAAACTTTCTCAATCGCTTTTCAATTCGATCCAACTATCATCTCTGTCTAAGAAAAAAAAAAAAAAAGAAAAAAAAACAAAGAAAAAAGAAAGAAAAGAAAGAAAAAGAAAGAAAGAAAGAAAGAAAAAAGGACGAAAAGAAAAAGACAAAGAGAGAAAAAAAAGCTTTCTAATCGGCTTTCCGATCCTTTCTAAAACTGAACGTTTCGAAATATGTATCCATAGTTTTCTCAAGTACTTAAGTACTTATCTACCTAGCTATAACTAATCGAGATGAGAAAAAATAATTCAAGGTAGGTATCACGACGTTAGTCTTGGGCAAAGAGTTTCTTCTTGGTAGAGCCAACGATCAGCTGTGCTTGGAAAGAGAGCGGGCCCGGAAGGATCGGCGAGTAAGCGTCTCCCGTAGGGAAACGTACCATTTATCCACGTCAGACTCGTTCACCAACACGCCGCTCTTTCGTCGAGCCAGCCGCGAAACACGACGACAACGACGACAACGACGACGACGACGACGACGACGACGACGAAGACGACGACGAGGACAAGCAGGACGACGCGTCCTGCTTCCAACGAAGGCCCGTTTACTCGCGTGACGTTGTCTCGCATAAATATACATACGTGCGTGTATACGCGCTCCTTTAACCTCTTCCGTCTCTTTCTTTCTTTCTTTCTTTCTTTTTATTTCCTTGTTTTTTTACTTTCTTTTTTCATTTAGTTTTGTCTTCCACTCCTTGTACATAAAAAAGAAGAGAGAAGAGAAAAAGACAAAATTATATTCTCTCTCTTTGTCTCCGTCTCTCTTACGTTTTCTAATCTTCTTACTTTGAAAGATTCTAGGTATTATTAACGATATACTTCTGCCTATAATGATTCCTATACGATTTGATCCAATATATATATATATATATATATATATATATATATATATTATAAATAAAAAAGAAAGATCCCTGGTTGTCGCAGAAAACGAGGCAGACAAAAATGATGTTCATTGATAATAGACCCACGTAAAAGCGATGTTGGAGGAACGATATCATTATCTTTTTACAGTTTAATACCGAAACTCATATTTCATATTATTCTAACTTCAAATATTCCATATCTATATTTTTCTTTATCTTTCTGTTTTTCTTATGTTAGTCGACGACATGTACGAGTCGACGCACGAGATCTTTCGACGTAACGAATACGAGGTGGAACGCACACGGAAGCAACGGTGCGAACCTTTTCTCTCTCTCTCTCTCTCTCTCTTTCTCTCTCGTTGTTTCTGTTTGTAGTGTTCGTTAGTATGAGTGCGAGGGGCAGTCTTTTAGTACCACACGGCAGATTCACACTGGAAGACCGGCATCCTGCTGCTTGGGCGGCTGGCTGCGGATAGACGTCGCGATAAAACGCGGTTAACACGGAAATTAACCGTTATATCTTTGCACTTATTTACTCTTACACAAGGATATAATCTAGCGAGGCGTGTACCGTATTTTACATAATACAATCGACCTACGCCAAGTCCGAAAAGAGGGGAACGGTTAGATGCACGACATATAAAACGTTTCTTCATCGATTCAGATTCAGATTCGATAGAATCATTGGATGATATACATTGTAACTAATTCTTTTTTTGTCTTTAGAAAGTAACATAAAAAAAGTTGAAAACTTTCCAACGAGATTATATCGATATCTAATGGCACGCGTCACTGAGTCAAAGTAAAAAAAAAAACGTAGTCTCTATGAATCGTATCTGAAAAAAAGAAAAGAAGAAAAGAGAAAAGAAAAAAGAAATGATACCGTATCTACAAACCGTATACAAATCTTCTATGGGTTTTGAACATTAGTGCTGCGTATATTGTAAGACATATCTACGTATATATTATTAAGAGAATTGTGAAAAGGATATAAAAACTGTCTATGCGACGAAGTTGAATTTCCCTAAGGAGACTAACGGGAACGTCTCTATGAAATTTCGATGAAACGAGAGACAAAAATGAGAAAGATGTAAGTATATATCTTGTGATTTGATTCTTTTTTTGGAAAAATTTCCTCCGGGAATCGAAGTGAAAAGTTTGAAGAAGAGGAAGAAGAAGAAGACGAAGACGAAACCGAAGAAGAAGAAGAAGAAGAAGAAAAAGACGACAAAGAAGAAGAGAAGGAAAGAAGATCGTGCGTAAAAGATGCGTGAGAGAATGGAAATAGAGAAAGAGAGAAGATAAACTCGATGAATATCCGCCAGATGACTCCCTTTCTCGGTTGGTCGGTTCGAAGGCAACTTGGGATGCTGCAGCTGGTGGGACCAGTACCATCTCTCCGTCGTTTTCTCTCCTTCTCCTGCGTACCGTCGCGTACGTGTCAGCCACGGATTCCACGTCGACCAATCGGACTACGGCTTTATCATCGTCCGCCACCGCCATTGGCCGGAACGGGCCGGTCTCTATCGAGCGGGCGTCGAGTCTGCTCGAAAGGCCGCGCCTAGCGGACCTTCGTCTTGCTTTCTCTCTCTCTTTCTCTTTCTTTCTCTCTCCATCTCGCTCTATCTCTCTCTTTCTCTCACTGTCTATCTCTGTTAAGAGGGTTAGCGTACCCTTTCTCGCCATCCCCGTGGAACCACCACTACTACTAGCCGTCGAATCTGGAAGGGAGAAATAGAAAGAGACAGACAGAGCAAGAGGGCTGTTGAAGATTGATAAAGATAGTCACAGAGAGAGAAAGAGAGAGAGAGAGAGAGAGAGAGAGAGAGAAACCTTCAAACTCTAAAATCAACTTTTTTCTTCTTCTTCTTGTTCTTCCTCTTCTTCCACTTCCTCTTCCTCTTCTTCTATCCTTTTTCTTCTCTTTGCGTACTCTTTCGTCTCATTCTCTCTCTCTCTCTCTCCTTTTCCCGTCTTCGTCTTACGTGCTAATAAAGCGCATCGCTCGCGTTGTCCGTAGTCGAGCGACTTCGGTAAGTCTCTCTTTTGATCGATATGACGGTTTCTCGGGATCTCCCAAACTCTTCTTCTTAAGATAGCACGCGAGACCCCTCTGAGACAGTCTCTTCTCGCTTTCTCTCTTTATTCGACGAAAACTCGGAATCTCCGAGACGGTAGAACGCGTAAGAGGATCGCCTCGAGGCCAAGCACACGATTCTTTCCTCGAAATTAAAAGGGTCCCTTCTCGAAAGCCTTGGAGTCTTCTCTTTGATAGCTTCTTTTTTCTTTTATATACTTTTTCTCTAGTCTCTCTCTCTCTCTCTCTCTCTCTCTCTCTCTCTCTCTCTCTCTCACTTTTTCTCTTATTGAATTATTATCGATTATATCCAAAGAAAAGTAAACTCTCGAGAAAATTTGTTAAATGCTTAAATGAAACTTTTTCTCTCCACGCCTTCTTTTTCGATCGTTCAACGAACTCTAATGGCATGTCAAAGGTACGACGACTTTTCCGTGGAAACGTGAGATGTCTTCTTCTACTTTTACTTCTACTTTTTCTACTTCTTCTACTCTTATTCTTTTTCTTCTTTTTCTTCTTCTTCTTTTTGCTTCTTTTTCTTCTTTCGTGATAATCCAAAAAGAGTCGATGGAAATGTACTAGTAAAAGAAGAAAATAACACTTTCGAGAATGGACACGAACGAGACCCTCCAAATATAGTCGCGACTACTACTTACTACGCAAAGAGAAAAGCAAAGCGGAAGAAGCGCTCGTGAAAGAACAATAATACGCTCGACTTACGTAGGTACCTACCTACCTACCTACCTACCTCCCTACCAACCTACCTACCTACCTACTATGTAGTACTTCGTTTACTTCGCTCGCAATTAAGAGACACTCGAGACGAGATGTTGCAAGGAAGAACGAACGATCGTGCGAACGTCGCTCGAAAGCTTTCCAATCCGATTAAAATCTTTTTTAGAGATCGAGTATTACATTTTTATTTCTTCTATTTTTTCGTTCCCTTTTCTCTCTTTTTCCTTCTTCTTGTTTTCTTTTTTTTCTTGTTCTTTTCTCCTATCGGTAAAGTGGATTACACCACGAACGATCAATCGCTTTTTTTTTCTCTTTATAAATTTTTTCCTTTTTCTCTTTGAAATAAAAAGTATAATGAATTCCCGGACGATTACGCTATTAAAGGGGGTAGTGTCGTCCAAACTTCTTGTTAAAAAGAAGAAAAACAGGTGAAAAAGAATTCTAGATTTCTCTCTCTTTCTAAGGTATTATCAAACAACTCGGGTTGTCCAAACGAAGACTTTGATAAAAGATACGTCGTTACGTATCGTACAACTCCAAAGAGAAATGTTCGTTATTTTACGAAGAGAGAACTCGAGTTCCCGATTTTCGTTGGAATCATTGCTACGTTCTCGCGATAAACGAGCCTTGCCAACCCGAGAGTCGTTTTATAAAACGTTCTAAGCCACGGTCGCGGCCGAGCATTCATTATTCATGATTAGCGCCTCCAGCGTGTCGACATCATTCTCAAAGCGTTTACCGTGCGTTCACATTTCACTCTCAATTAATTTGCAATCGGGGGATCTCAATGGGAAGAAAGAGAGTGAGAGAGAGAGAGAGAGAGAGAGAAAGAGAAGAGTGCTCGTGCTTGTAAAGAGAAATGACGTGACACGCGAATGAGTTTGTCGCGCGTCAGTCACGCATACACGGTTACAAATTGTTTCTTAAATGTTCCCTCCCTCTCATCGAATATCATCATCACGAATCATCTATATCGACTGTATCCTTTAATTAAAATTCGATTCAACTCTCGCCGTCGGACTAATCCAAGTACTTTCGTCGTTTTTAATGCATAATTTCTTTCTCTTTTTTCTTCTTTTTCTCTTAAAAAAAAAAAAACAAAAAAAACAAAAAAAAACAAACAAACAAAAAAAAAAAGAAGAAGAAGAAAAGAAAAAACCTTTAAAATTTTCTTACGAACGTCGCATGACGAATCATATAATAAAACGAGTAGTAAATTCCGATTGATAAGGAAGAAAGATGGAAGATCTTACGTTTGCTCGGAAATTAATCCTAGGTGGTAGATGCATAGAGAAATTCGATGTTACCACGACGTTCGGCGTCGTCGAGCCGGCTACCGTCGCTGCTGCTGCTCGATGTTCGAGAGGAAGAGAGAAAGAAAAGGACAGAGACAGAGACAGAGATAGATACACAGAGAGAGAGAGAGAGAGAGAGAGAGAGAGAAAGAGAGAGAGAAAGAGATAAATATGCAGTGAGGAGGCTGGGTACGCGCAAACGCGAGTCAACTAATACGTAGGGCGCAAACGCGAAGCTTCCCGAAGCGTCTCCGCATCCCCTCCGAATCGTCGTCCGGCGAACCCCACCCCTGAACTTTGCGTAATATTCAAGAACGGCGGCACCGTCGGGGAACGTCGAGCCCTCTTTTCTCTCCTCTTGACGTCCGGCCCTGGGCCACGACGGCCTGCCCAGGCCAGGATCGTAATATTAACGAAAGCGACGGCGGATAGCGGTTTCCCTCGCGTGCGCGACCACCAGCAGACTTCGCAAAGTTTCACACCAGGACTTTTCCTATCTCGTAACGCGTGCGCGCGCGTGCTCGTTCGTTCGTTTGTTCGTTCGTTTACTCGCTCGCTCGCTCGCTCGCTCGCTCGTTCGCTTGCTTGCTTGCTTGCTTGCTTGCTTGCTCACACCCTCCTGAATCCCTGACTTCGGTCGCGTTTCGCGCTATCGTTACTTCTCTCATCTCTCTTCTCTCTTCTTCTTCTTCTTCTTCCTGCTCTTCCTCTTCCTCCTTCTCCTCCACCTCCTCCTCCACCACCTCTTCTTCCTCCTCCTCCTCCTCCTCCTCCTCCTCCTCCTCCTCCTCCTCTTTCTCCACATCTCCTCTTCTTTCTCCTCTTCGTACCGACGCGACTCCTCTTTGTCCAACGCGCCTTCTTTCAGTTCTTTCCTTCCGTTCCATCCTCTTCGAACAAACCTTTAACCACCCTTCCTCCTCCGTCCCACGGTGATTGCAGTTCGATCGCAAGTGATCGTTGTTCTAGACGAAAAAAGGAGAGAAGGAAAAAAAAAGAAAAAAGAAAGAAAGAAAGAAAGAGAGGGGAAGAGAAAAAAAAACAAAACAAAGAAAGGATCGTGTGAAAGCAACGCGAGGGTGATCGATCCTGCGCTCTCAACTAAAGAAGAATATACTCGCTCTACGATCGTGCCAAGTCTTAACCCGGATAGTGTTTTCCTGCTAGCAACGAAGAATGGTTTAACACTTTCGTTTCTATCTAAGAGAATCTTGTGAACGACGACGTACATACGACGATGCTATCGATTCGACTACGTGACCGACGGAAGAACTTGCTTACGTTTCTACTGCCAAAGAGAAGTCACCGTGCTGAGTTCGAATTCAAAATCGGCGTTGACGTAGTCCAAGAACGATCTCGATTATCTTCTTGCATCGAAGAGATTTTTCTTACGACGTGTGTCTTGACGCTGCCTTTGAACTCATACCGGAGAGGCTAAGGTTCTTTTTCTTCTTTTTCTTTTTCTTTTTCTTCTTCTTCTTCTTCTTCTTCTTCTCTTCTACTTCTTCGAGAGCTCTTCGTGATTTATCGGAAGGATAAATTCGCGTCGATCGACCACGTCGCGCTCTCTCTCTCTCTCTCTCTCTTTCTTTATCTCTCTCTCTCTCTCTCTCTCTCTCTCTCCTTCTGCAACGACACGATCGGAGCGTCGGACGACAGCATCAACGGCGGCAAGAGAACCGGCGGAATCCACCGCCGCGTTTCCAGCTGGTTAACCGAGCTCAGGTAGGTAAGAACGCATCGGAAGAGAAGCCGACGATCATTAAAATTTCTCGAGACCGAGGGCTGCTTTTACGCCGGGGACTGACAGAGAGAATCCAGGACGAAGTGTGACATGGAACGAAGGCACGAACTACTCGTCCTACTTCCCAGAAAACCAGAGATCTCGACTCTCCCTGCCTAAAAGTCCTTGACAACCGTGTCCAAACAGCTTTTCTTTATCCTTCGTTTTTCCCTTTTTCCTGAGTAACGGTGATTTCGCGAACGGATAATCATGACCAAACAGGATTAATGATTAGATCTATCCAACGTGATTTCTCTTATTCGAGTATCTTGGAATATCCACTTGTCATCCAAGATATTTTTTTCTTTTATTAACGTCGTCGTTTAATTTACGACGAATTATCTCTCTCTTTCTCTTTCTCTCTCTTTCTCTCTCTCTCTCTCTTTCTCTCTTTCTCTTTATCTCTTTCTCTCTCTTTCATCGTTTCACATTATCGAGCAACACCTGTCGAAAAGATAAAAAAAAAAGCAATTAAAAAGAAAAGAGGAAAGTAAAAAGAGAAAAAAGAATTCTCTTTATCTCTCTTTCTCTCTCTCTTTCTCTCCTTCTCTCTCCTTCTCTCTCTCTCTCTCTCTCTCTCTCTCTCTCTCTCTCTCTTTCTCTCTCTCTCTCTTTCTCGGCGGAAGGCGTCAGCTTCGTAACAAGGTGTACAGTGATTCCAGGCAATGTCACCTTCCATTTAACTCGCGGAAATCACGTGCAGCCGGCGCTCGTAAAGGACGTTGAGTTATTGTGGCGATCCGCAAGGTTCTACTAATTAGCTCGCGGCCGATTCGAAACTGAGCGAACGAGCGAACGTACGAACGAACGAACGAGCAAGCAAGCAAGCGAGCGAGCGAGCGAGCGAGCGAACGAGCGAGCGGACGAACGAACAAGCGAGTGTACGAGAAAGAGAAAGAGAGAAAGAGAAACCTCTACCCCGGGAGTCATTCATTAACGGGACAGCAGTCACGAATTGTTTTCATTCATTGGTTCTTGCGTGTGCTACTAAGAAGTTGTGTCCTGAATGAACGTAGTCGTTTGCTGTAAGCCGTTTCTTCGAGGGTTCCAGTCCTTGACACGGCTCAACCTTTAGGGAGAGGATGTTAACGTAGAAAAAGCTCGATAATATTTTTCTGGTGCGCGAAAAAGAAAGAAGAAAAAAAAAGAAAAATATATATATATAAAAAAAATATATATATGTATTTATTCGTTGGGTGTAATAATATCTGAGATCGGTATACGAGCCTACCGTCCTCTCTCTACGTATCATTGGTTTTTCCAGTATAGTCGATATCGATTGCAAATATATGTTGAGAGTAAAGCTCGAAAATGAATGTAAAAAAGAAAAAAAAAATAAATAAATACAATGTAATACGCGTGTGGTAGTCTTCGATGAGTGTATCGGGAAACTATAGAGTCGAATAATAAAACGGATGATAAAATTGAATGATGAAAGAGAGAAAAGAAAGAGAGAAAAAATAAAAAAAAAAAAAAAGAGAAAAGAAAAAAGAAAAGAAAAAGGGAAAAAAGGATCGGCGATGTCGTTGATCGTGTTCGCAGAATGTACTGGCGGAGACAGCGCTGGGTCATGGCGAGATGCTGAAGGAAGTCGGCTGTGGAAGTAGTACTCCCCCTGCTGGGGATGGTGCCGTGAACAGCAACCGTCCGGTTGGCACGGCGGAGAGCAACAGCTCGGAAAGCACCCTTGGCTGCGGTGGCTGCGGAAGGGAGATAGCCGAGCGTTGGTACCTAAGGGCTGCCGATCGTGCCTGGCACTGCGGTTGTCTTCGTTGCTGCAATTGCCGGATGCCTCTCGCAGGCGAACGTACTTGCTTCGCGAGGGACGGCAACATATACTGCAAAGAGGATTACTACAGGTTAGCGTATTCCCCATGGCTAAGAAGATTACATCGCTTCTATGTTCGTAAAATCGTTCGAAAGTCAAAATGGAATATGTAGACGTATGTACTAAGTACGTACAGGCATGATTTTTATGGCATGCTTCCCTCGCCTAAGATATTGCTTTTTTGATTTATCATCGTTATTTAGAACTCGAGAAGAAGATAAACGTCTTCTCTCCCCGTGGAAATAAGTCTGCGAACGTGATCAGTTTGTTCGATCGAGGAGTTCATCTAATAATACTCAGGCCATCATCGGAACGCGTTCGTTTCTCGATATCGAGATATCGATCGATTTAATAAGGATTTAAAGATGAAAAGAAAGTTCCAAGGAGCTAGATTTCCTTTATCGAAGTGTATATCATCGAACGCGCGCGGAATTTAAGGTTCGGACTCCGGCTCGATAGCAACCGCACCCTAGAGACAGCCATTAGTATAGATTTTGTGTGGTCCGGAGTAAGTCGAAGACGGTAGAACTCCGGTAGGAGGTGGGAACCGGGCTTTGGGGACTTACGGGTGTGGGACAGAAGTGACGCTCCTATGCAAATTCGATGCTACCCCAATAAATACTGAAATGCGAAGGTATACGTAGAAAACAGGAACGGCGAAAGGAAAGAGAGAAAGAAGAATGGGACCGGGCTGAATCTTACATCGCCTTCGCGAACCATTATCCTCGATAATTCGCCGTATAATGTTTCCATGAGCGACTTCTCTGCTTTCCTTTGTTTCCTCTCACGAAGAAAGTGGATACACTTGGGTCAAGTAGATTCGGAATATCCAGATCAGACGAGTCGCTAACGAAATCTTATATTCTCGGTGCAGTGTCTCCATTTTTTTTACGATACTTGCTAAACGAAAAAAATCCGACATTGTAGATCTTTGCGATAGTCAATGGAAATCTTATATAGCAAGACATTTGAGATTTCATAAAAAAAATATTTTTTACAAATTCATCGAACGTTGAATTGTTACGTCCAACAAAGATTCGATCGCGGTGACTATTATTCTTCTGATTCTTCCTCCGATTTTTGTTGTCCTTATTGTTGTTATGCCACAATAAGGTTGTACTTACGCGATAATATATCCAGGATTCCACGCAAGGGAGGAAGAAGAACGTCCGGTAGTATCTCTCCGGTAGTTTCTGCTTCGTTAGGGAAGAACAGAACGGCCTCCCATGCAATATGCAACGATCCAGATCCAGGCCACCCCCTTTGTCTCTCTCTCTCCCTCTCTCTCACCCTCTTTCTCTTTGCCGTTTCTTCTCCGTTTCTCTGTCTCTCTCTCTCTCTCTCTCTTTCTTTCTCTCCGTCTCCGTCTCTTTCTCTTTCCGTTTTTCGCGCTTCGGAAACTATAACGCGTGCCTTCCTACGTTTCGATCGTTGCTACGCGATATGGACACCGCCAAGGCTCGGCTCTCTTCCTATCTAGTCTAGCCTTCTTCTATTTACGAGGCCATACGCGTATACGTACGCGAGATCGTTCGTTGTGTACCAATTTTGGTGTGCACCGTTTCGAATGCTGGAGGTCACACGCATGACGGATGCATGAGTGGTACAATCCGTAAAACCGACCCAGCTCTGTGATTCCAAAACTACTCTTTCAGGTATATACACTGACGCTCGTACTCGTTTAAAAAAAAAAAACACTCGTGAAACTTTAAATCTTCATTACGAATAACTTCTAAATCGGATGAGGATTTCTTGTTTTGTATGTTTTGTAGTCTTTTTTCTCTTTGTTGCTTTTTTCATCCACCGACGTTTAATACTTTTCCAATATAAAAAACGAAAAATCCTACGTGTGAATTTTTAACGATACGAAAATGAAGACTCCGAAGGGAGTTCGTTAAATAAAAAATTATTATCCTTTATGTAATTTCTTTCTTATTAATCTTTTTTCTTTTTCGTTAAGATCGTTATCAAGATGTCGCAGGCAATTCACGCGATATTATCGAACGACGTTGAACGCACGACTGCATAACAGGGACGCGTACAATGCAGATGGGCTAAACTATGATCTCATATATCTTACAGGACGTATGAAATATTAACCATTGTACGATAAATACGTTCCTCTCGACAGGGACATCTTCCTTCGTCTATAACTCCGTCGTGTTCGATGTAGCAATAATCCGAAGGGATCTTCATCGCGTTGTCTCAATACGTATTTCGATATCGACGGCTCAAATAAGTTTTAATTTTCCTTTTGTTTTTGTTCTTTCCTCATTTCCTACAATTCGAAAGGTCGTAAAGATTCGAATAAGACGACGGAAGAAAACAAGGACAGTAGTACAAACAACAACGATAACAATGATGAATGACGTTTTTATAAAAAAATCGCTTTTCAGACTGTTCTCCGTATCGAGATGTTCTCGATGTCGTGAGGGTATCTTCCCGTCGGAGCTGGTGATGAGAGCAAGGGATCTGGTCTACCACGTGACCTGCTTTAATTGCGCCTCCTGCGGTACAGCTTTGAACAAAGGCGATCATTTTGGCCAGAGAGACGGCTTGGTATATTGTAGGTGAGAAATACGAGCCCGATGATTAGCGTTATCCAAAGGCCGTCTCTTTGTTATCAACGAGTTCGATCGACGAGAACGACGTAGATCGGAGACACGGCCCGATCGTTATGTGATCGCACGACGCTCGGCGTCGATCGTCTTAACGGATTGATCGATCATTCTCGTATTTTCGAGTATGAAATCGTATATTCGTTTCGTCGATCGTTATTTCGATTCATACTTTTCCACGTGATTAATATCAATGGAAAATATAAGGAAGAGTATATATAAAAAGTTTGGCGATCAGTCTCGTCGAACGAACTCGGTAAGATAACGAAAAGGCTCGCGAATCGAATACTCGACAGCAAGGTTCACGAATGACGAGCTCGTCGATCCCAAGACCGCACTACGAGTTGCTTTGCTGCGCCGGGGATTACGGAAGCGGTACTGGCAGCATCGAAGACATCGGTTCGCCAGGAGTCTCGCCGCTTCCGGCTTATTACAGCACGGCCGAGCAGAGCCCGATCGCGTCCTCGGGGACGGTACAAAAGGGAAGGCCAAGGAAGAGGAAGCTATCCGAAGTCACCGGGTCCGAGCTTCCTGTAACAATGAGGCTGGCCGCCGGAGCGCTGGGTGAGCGAATCTGCGACCATCTCTGCGATCTCTCGCCTAATCCCTTATATATGCACAATATATACACATACATACATACATACATACATATATATATATATATATGTATATTATTATTAGTAAGCAAAAATGGAATCAAACGGACCGTTCCTTCCATTTAACGATATTACAACGATAAACAATCCAAGCAAATACGTTTGATAATCGTCGAGAGATTATGCAACGATGACGTAACGACGAAAGTTTCGCGACGACCTAATCGTCGTAGATGTCGATATTAAAGAGGGATACCCTAATTGGACCGGATGGTAAACTGTGACGAGGGGTTGGTAGAAGGGCGCGATACGTAGGGAAGGGGATGGTAGTTGCCTTCAAACATCGTCCTTAAAACTATAGGAACACGTGGTAGGTACGCACTCTATCCACGTCGAGTCTGTCTCTCTCTCTCTCTCTCTCTCTCCTTCTTCCTCCCGCTTTCGTATCCACTCTATCGTTCGTTCGCTTAGTCGAGCAGGTTAGTCGAGGGAGTTGCATTATTTGCCGAGCAATGAGCATAATGGCTCGTTCCTTAGGCGCGCAAACATTTGCACGAGCTTTCGAGAATCGGCAAGTACGAATCGTGAGATTCGTTCGCACTTGCCTCGTTAACCGTGCGCCATTCTTTACTCTCCCTTTTTTCTCTTTCTCTCTCTCTCTCTCTCTCTCTCTCTCTTTTTTTCTCTCTTCGACACAGCGGAATTCTTTAAATAAATTCTCGCACGCTACGCAGCTGTTTCTACGATTCCACTCGGCGGATATGCTCTTTAATCTCGTTGCGTCGAATGAATCGCATTTTTAATTCTTTATATTTCGTCTTTGAAACGCTCGTCTCTCTCCGTACGTTTTCCAACCAAGCCACTGGCATTGTTTCATTTTTTTTTGTTTATTTCATTTATTCGCTCGTTTATTTATTTATTTATTTATTCATTCATTCAGTTATTTGTTTGCTTTTGTTTATTTTCTTTTCTGTCTTTCAAACATTTTTTGTATGTATCCTTTTTCTTTTTTCTTGAGACCTAGTCGTCCGACGAATTGCACGATCCCACGCTGTTCTACTTTATTCGTTGTCCTTCTTTCTTTCATTTTTTCTTTCTTTCGCAGAGCTTTCAACTTCCAAATAAATTAACGATGAAAATATCTCCTCGTCTTCCTCGCATAGAAGAATCTTGCCTCGATTTCCTTCGTTCGATTGCCTACATTTCATGTCTTAACGATTTCACGAAACGACGGAAGGAAATTCGAC
This sequence comes from Vespula vulgaris, assembly GCF_905475345.1. Lineage (NCBI taxonomy): Eukaryota > Metazoa > Arthropoda > Insecta > Hymenoptera > Vespidae > Vespula > Vespula vulgaris. The sequence continues at coordinate 4,727,173 of NC_066595.1, read as the reverse complement.
TACGCTCGAGTTTAGAGTCTCGCTCGTGAGAAGAGACGTACGTAAGTACGTAAGTACGCGTGATTCTCAGTTATTTTATAATCGACGTGCGATCAGAGCAGAGGATCGCTCCTTGAACTACCGGTTGGAATTTACGACCAACAGCCATAAAATCGTCCATGAAGTTCTCCCTGGTGCGGCTTAAGGAGAAAGAGAAAGAGCAAAGGAGAAAGAGAGCGCGTATGTCTGTGTATATCTGTATTTGTCTGTGTGTGTGTGTAAGAGAGAGAAAGAGAGAGAGAGAAACAGATAAAGAGAGAAAGAGACAGGGTGGGAACCGGCCGACTGGTCCCCGTCAGGACTCTTCTCCCGCCGTTTTATTGTCCTTATATATAATTGGGACACTTTTTGCCTCGTTCGAGAGATTTCGAATTATCCCGTCTGGACGTCTCCCCTGATTCTCGACGGTCGGCAAAATCCTTGAAAACGCGTCGACGTTCCCGCGATAGATCGAAAGAATCGAGAAGGATGGATGGTATCGTTCTTCTTCTCTTTTGCCATCTACCCCTTCCCTCCCTCCCTCTTAGTCTCTCCCTACCCCTTGCTCCGCCCCCACCAAGCAAAGTTCTTTTCCTCTACTTCAAGGTCGTTAAGAAATTCGCACCTTCGGTGATCTAATCATCTCTTACGTATTAAGAGGAGGAAGAAAAACAGGAAAGAAAAAAGTAGAGAAGCGAAGAGAAGAGGAAAGAAAAAGAAAGTAAAACAAAATCAAGAAGGAAGGAAAGAAGGAAAGAACGGTAGAAAAAAAAAGAAAGAAAGAAATCTATCTTACACGACGCACAACTTGTTTGGTAAAGATTTTCTACTTGATCGAGCATGGAACGTCGCTTACGCAACGGGGCCGACAACACAACTCGCCACGAAACGCTTTCGTTTTTCTCTCCATCTTCGCCTCGGCCATTCTCGGCAATGGAAGAAGAGAGAGTAAATCCATTCGCGTTTACGATAAAAATCAGTGAGTCCAGGGAAACCATTAACGTCGTTAAAGACGCTTACTTACATACAATCCGGCGGATGGATGACGTTTTTCCCGTACCACGTGAAATTCGCCGAAAACGCGAGAAGGAAGAAAAATAATATCGACTAGGGGAAGCTCGATCGATCGATCGATCGATGGATCGGACCGATCGGAGCTCGTGCATTCTTCCTAGAGATAGAAAGAGAGAGAGAGAGAGAGAATGAGAGAGAAAACGATTTATCGACCGATCGAGTCTCGTCTCCTTAATCGCGAATCTACGACGACTCTTGATACTTTTTTCCTTCTTTCTTTCTCGCATACCAGCGCAGTATATGTATATATATATATATATATATATATATATATATATATATCTTTCTCTCTCTTTCTTTCTCTATCTCTATCTCGATGAACGAGCACATCGTCGATCTAAACAGATTTCGCTCGCATACGTCTACGACCGTTTGCACGCGGTTACGCTTGGCTAAAGAAGAAGAAGAGGAGGAAGAAGAAGAAGAAACGAAGAACGATAGAGAGACAGAGAGGGAAAGAGAGAGAGAGAGAGAGAAAGAGACAGAAAACGGCTAGGGGGCATACGCGGACAGTGACAGATGGGTATCGGCACGGAGATGCATCGATTGGCCGATCTGGCCGGAAAAGAATGCTGTCGCGGCCAATACGTGGCCACTGCCAGCAGAATGGCCGGCCGTCCACAATGCCGGCTCCTTCAACTTTTTTTTTATACCCTCTACCGTTCTCTCTTCTATCTCTTCTCTCTCTCTCTCTCTCTCTTTCTCTCTTTTTCTTTCTCTTTCTCGTATCTACCTTTTACCGCTTTCTCCTTTGCGCCCTTCTAACCTCCGTCTTGACAAATTGTAATCTCATTCTCGAACCGTGAAATCTTCGCGTCCTTTCGGCTTCCCCTTTCTCTCACGTAGGATCGCGAGTAGAACACGAGAAGAATATAGAACATTACAGCTTTCGAAAATTTCGCGCTCGATTCGTAAATGGAAAAAAGAAAAAGGATAGTAGATCATTCACCTCTTCCTCTCTCTCTCTCTCTCTCTCTCTCTCTCTCTCTCTCTCTCTCTCTCTCTCTCTCTCTATCTCCCTTTCGCGATGCTTGGAGATCGTCGAACGCAAGGGAATGGAAGTTCGGAACAATAAACAGTAATGGCGGATACGTGCTCGGGGATTTACTTCTGGGATAGCCTACTACCGCCTTCCCCTCCTGCCATCTTGCCATCCTGCTCCCACCGAACCCTCCACAGAGCCGAGCCCTTCGTGGCCGAGGCCACCATCACCACCAGCAGCAACAGCATCAGCACCACCACGAGCTATCTCTTCGTCGTCGTCGTCGTCGTCGTCGTCGTCGTCGTCGTCGTCGTCGTCGTCGTTGGAACCCGTTCTTTCTCTCGATCGAATTCAATGGTTACCCTCGTCGTCTTATTTATTGGATACGTTTCTTCGCTCCGCCGGCGCGCAACAATCGCGACTCTCTTCGATGGCACAGAACGCGGACTCTCTTCCTCCTCTTTCTCTTTCTCCTCCTTCTCCTCCTCCTCCTCCTCTTCTTCTTCTTCTTCTTCTTCTTCTTACTCCACTCTACCACCCCATCTACCTTGCCTCCTACCCCCCTCCTCTCTCGTCGTTCCTGCTCCCTCGATACCTACATACTTTTTTGCCTTGTCCCGTTCGACGACGGAGCACGTTCGACGGAAAAATGAATTCGTTCGATCGGCCGAAGTCTTTCTTCGCTTTGAGAAGAGAGAAAATACGGTTTCGCGACGTCGTCGACCGGTTTCAATCCCATCCAACGGATTTATGCGACTACCAATCGCCGTTCCAGATTCAACTTCGTCGACGATTTCCATCTTCCTTCTTTCCTTCCTTCCTTCCTTTCTTCCTTCTTTCCTTCCTTCTTTCTTTTAAATTCGATTGGATCGGCTCGATTTTTCAAAAGGAATAAACGTTAAGGGTAAATGGAACGAACAGGTCTGAAAGATATTTCCAATCGAAATTAATATTCAATTGATATCCAATGGCATACGTAGATATAATTATCTATCTCTAAACAAGTCTTCATTCATATCTTCCCACGGTATCTTAGCGAGTAAGTAGAAGAGCGTCGTGCGAGTATAAGTTTGATTTTTTTCATATGATCGGTCATTAATGTGGAAACGATTAGATTATCTGTATATAGCAAAAAAAAGTTCAGATAGAAAATCATAGGTATAGGATAATCGGTCGAGCCAATGATTGATTGAGAAAGCATCTTGTTGTCCGTCTCGTTGTTTCAGAACTTCTACATCCGACCGAGTTATCCTCGTCGATGGAATCGCTCGCAGCATACGACGCATCCGTAGGCTCGCCCGGGCCCGTTCATCAGAGCCAAAGAACTAAACGCATGCGTACGAGCTTCAAGCATCATCAACTGAGAACGATGAAGAACTACTTCGCCATAAATCAGAATCCAGATGCGAAAGATCTCAAGCAATTGGCACAGAAGACGGGTCTCTCGAAGAGGGTGCTTCAGGTGAGAAGGGGACGATCGCGTTTGCGGTACGTCCGTATTTTCTCAACCCGATCGAAGGGCGGACGAAATGAAAAATTGGGAGGATATCGAAATACTAATAATAAGAAGGAGAAAAATATCTCCAAGCGTTACATTTCTTTTCTTTTCTTTTCAACTCGGAATAAAAGCGGTTTAGAACAAACGTGCGAAGGAAGAATTTCTACCGATTGAAATCCTCATCGATAAATTTCATTCTGTAGATTTTGATATCGTCCTTATGAAGAAAAAAGTAAATTCTTTAACTCGGATTAGTCGACATTTGTAGATATAACACTTTATACACAGGTATGGTTCCAAAACGCACGCGCAAAATGGCGGCGGAATATGATGAGGCAAGAGGGTAGCGGAGCGAGTAGTAACGTTGGCTGTCCTGGTACGCCGGTGTCATCGAGTACAGCAGGTTCGCCAAACGTCGCACCAACCGTTAGCATCCTAGGCGACAGTAACAGCATGCCCTCGACCTCGATGGAGGAACTGCACGCCCTTCATCATTTGCATTCTGGTGTTTCCTCTCAGGTCTCTTTTTCCGATCTCTACTGACGACGGCTTGAGATGGAGGAAGACGGTTATAGTACCCTCTCCAGCCATCTTGGATGAGAAGACGCCAAGGAAGATACGGACTTCTCTTTTTTCTTATTACGAGATGACATTCTCGTCAAGTTTGTGAGGGTTCGTGAGAATAACGGCGTAGCAACGTCGATGAAATCCTTGCTTTATTATCATTCGACTAATTCGAATATAAATTCTAAATATTCAAAGGGAAATAAAAACTAACGATGAACTTGATCTTCGTTAGAAATACAAGAGCAAGAGAGAGAGAAAGAGAGAGAGAGAGAGAGAGAGAGAGAGAGAGAAGTCTAATCGTCGACTTGGAAAATCGTATAGAAGAGAAAAGAGATTAGCTTTAAAAAATAAGTGATAATAACCATAGTTCCATGCACATTCAGATTACCAAAGGGTTTCTAAACGATAGTCCACCCTCCCCCACCTCTCTCGAGGAGAAACGTACTAACGTAGCTGTGCGAGAGAAACGTCATTAGAAAGCGATTAACGATCCATCGATGAATATTCTCGAGTAGGATCTCGATATTATTATTCCGATTATTATCTAATACATCACGAGAGTGTTCCTCCATCGCGATAATTAATTTTAATTAATCGTTCTTAATTAATATGAAATTCGATTATCTACGGTTTGTAACTAAGTACTCACTTACGTACACCAATCGATAAAAAGATATCACGAATTTTTTTCTCTTTCCGATTTTTCTTCTCGTCTTCTTTTTTTTTTCTTTTCTTTTTCTTTCTTTTCTTTTCTTTTCTTTTCTTTTCTTTTTTTTTCTTTTCTTTCCCTTTTCCCTCGTTACGAGCATTGTTCGAGAGAACGTCGAGAACGTATGTTAGATACAATCGGACGAACGTGATAGTTGAAAAGTGAAAATCGATAAGAGACAAGATATTATAGAAGGAAAGATAAAAAGAGGGAAAAAGACACAAAAGTAAATGCGACGAAGACGAGACTAACGAGATCGAAAAAGAAAAGAAAAAAGAAAAAGAGAAAGAAAGAAAGAAAGAAAAAAAAGAATCTTTTGATAAATAACGGACGACCGTTAATTTAGAAAAGAAAAGTCTTAACAGCGTTCCTCTCCTCGTGCCAAAGTGTAGCTGCTAACAATAAGATTAGAAAGATTCCACGAGCCGTTCGAATTCAAGAGATAACGCGCGATATATTTTTTCAAGAAAATCGTCGGCAATAACCCGTCAGACATTTCTCGATCGTCGATCGTTCTATACTTCCGGCGTTTCAAATCGCGTTGGAAGAAACGAGAAAATAAAGAAGAAGAAGAAGTAGCAGTAGAAGAGAAATTTCTCGATCTTATCTTGCATAAATCGAAGACTCGATTTATCGATTCAACGATATACTATATCGATCGACGTTTCGAGGAAGCGTCCACATTCCAGGTCTTTCTTTGAATCCGAACTTACGGCTCTGACCACTGCTGAAACAGTTGATGTATATTAGAAGCGAAAAAAAGAAAATTTATGGAAACTTACGCGTTAACGTGCAGAAGATTCAGGCGTTTTAATCAATGACGGAAGCAAAGATGCCGAGAGTAAAAAAAACAAATCTACAATACGATAATTTGTTTTTACTCACGGTTCGATAATGTTTCTTGCATCGATTAAAAACAGCCAAATTTCAATCGCGTTTTAGGTATTTACTTACGCGTAGCATAGCGACGATTTAATGTGCGTCTAAACAACTTCGTAAAAAAGGTGAACCAGTTATGAGATATGGTTAACGAAAAAATAAAAAAATTAAAAAAAAAAAACAAAAAAGAAAAAAATTGTATAGACAAAAAATTAATGTGCTACCTTCGAGTGCAACTATTATCATATAATAATAATAATAATAATAATAATAATAATAATAATAATATTAATAATAATAGTAATAATAATATTAATATTATTAATAACAATAATAATTATAACACATAATAATAATAATAATATAATATTAATAATAATATTAATAACATTAATAATAATATTAATAATAATAATAATAATAATAATAATAATAATAATAATAATAATAATAATAATAATAATAATAATAATAATAAATAGATACGTATATATAAATGCGTCCTGACTAACTTTTTTCTATCTTTTCCTTTATTTCTATCCCTTTTGGTATTTGGTATTACGATCCTTATCGAACGATGATCGAATGATTACAAACTACTTATACATAGTTTTGTGAAGAAGAAAAAGAGAAAGAGAGAATGTATCGGTTATCAGACTATTTTCAAAAAAAAAAAAAAGAAAAATATCGTACGCGTGACCACAAGGTACGCAAGTACAACAGCTTGAGTTCTAATTAGCATCAAATTAGGTATTTAAGGATTTCACGTTCGCGAATGAACGTGAGAAAGAGAGGTAGAGAGAAAGAGAGAGAGTGAGATGCATCGCGTGGCGGTGTGTAGATCGGAAAAGAGCTAAAGAAAAAAGAAAGACGAAGGACAGAAAGAGAAAAATCGAAGAAACGAGAGAAGGAGAGAAAGAATAAAACAAAACACACACACACACACACACACACACATACAAGAAAAAGAGAAAGAAAAAGAAAAAAAAAGAAAGAAAGAAAAAAGAAAAGCATCCTACTTAGAGAAGCTTATACCAACATGAGGAGAAGACGACCATCGTGTGTAAATCGTAGCTCCGAAAGTCGTATAAGTGCAAAGGGGCTCGGCTGAACGCTCGCGCACGCGCGTTCGTACCATCTTACTGGCAGGGCCGCATACCTAAGGTATATATTTTGTCGGCGCTCATATAAGTTAATTTTCAATCTATATGCGGGTTCGGATGGCGCGCGGCGACTCATCAACGAATGAAGAAATTGAGACTCTCGTTAATATTTAATGAGCGCGCGCGGATATACAATGGCCGTTGGTCCTCCCGAGGCCTCAAAATATCAGCTAGTCGGTGTAACACGTATACTATTACAAACGTTCGTTCCATCTTTCTCTCCGTTATTCGCGCATAACGCGAGATTAAGTTTACTTTTTCTTTCTTCTCTCTCTTTCTCTTTTGTTCTCTTTTTTTTTCTTAGAGTATCGAGAAAAGTGAACGTTTATATATATATATATATATATGTATAAGTTGAGAGAGTGAGAGAGAAGCAGACGATTCGTTTGAAGATCGCGCTAGCCCTGCGGCTCCCTTTCTATCCACCTTCTCATTGGCTGATCGTGAGAATCCTTCGTAGACTCGCCTTTGAAACGTATGTATGTATATGTATGTATGTATGTACGTACTTAGGTACGTAGGTAAGATCGTGCGGGGGCGTTTCACTGGCCGTTTCCTTTTCGAATGGTTACATGGCTGTTTACGGCTGTAGTCCAACAAGCTTTGCCAGAGTCAACTTCATTTGTCCGTGGAAATCGGCCGACCTTTGCCAAGGGGATAACTGCTTCGACGAGATAAGCTCTCTGATATCTACTTCTGTTCTTTCTTCCTTTTCTTATTGGAAAAGAAGAAAGAAGAAGAAGAAGAAGTAGAAGAAGAAGAAGAAGAAGAAGATGAAGAAGAAGAGTAAGAATAAGAAAAATAAGAAAAAGAAAAAGAAGAAGAGGGATGGAAGAAAGAGTAACAGGTTGCGCCGCGAGCAAGTTGAAGAAGGAAGAAAAGAGAGAGGCCGTGCTGCATGACCGATTGAATTTTACGTTAATTAGCTAAGCGTCGTTAAATCGCACGCGAGGGCGTCCAACTGTCCCGGATAACGAAGGACTTTTGAATCTAATGAGAAACACTCGGGTAACACGCGTCCTCGATAGACGAAATAAGACTGACTGAAATATTAGGTAAGTATTAGTTGAACAATGCAAAAAGTTGGACTCGTATTTGTTTTCATTCGTATCTATAAGTAAGTAGGTACGTGTGTTACGTTTAGGTATGTACGCGTGTTTACGCGTAAGTAAGGAATACGTGTGTTTACGCGTTTGTTCATTGCAGCAACTATCTTTGTCAATATTGTAGTTTTCTTTTACGTTCTTTGCCCTCGTTAAATGATTTGCCCTTCGATATCGGCTCGAAGTTTTTCTCTTAGCGATAATAATTAACGGGAATACCGGATCTCTTTCTTTCTTTCTCTCTCTCTCTCTCTTTCTCTCTCGTTCTTTGTTTCTTTCTAAAGGAATAACTCTCCTTGGAACGACACCGAGCAGTCGTCCCCTTTTTGTTATAAACTTTTTTGCGCCAATAAACGGATTATTGACACGAACGGGAATTCTTCGAAAGATCAAGGAGGAAGGAGGACCGTTATCTGTTTACGGTTTCGTTCTTACGAAAATCTGGATTCTTTCGTATTTCATTAAGATCAGACCATTCGCGAAATCATCAATTGACCACCTTATCCAATTTCAAAGGTCCCTAACGGACTAAGACCGGTAGTCGACGAAGTGGGGGTGGAACTGAACGGTGGCAAGACGAACAAAAGGAAAAGTAGATATCTGAAAAAGAAAAAGAAAAGAAAAATAAAGAAGGACGTGAAAGATTTTTCGTTGAGCGAGAACGGTGTCGAAGCGAGTTCAAGCTTAAAAAAGTGGACCAATTTTCGGTAATTTGTACGCGATGGAGTGCGCGCTCGCGCACGTATGGCGTTCGTAGTTCGAGATCCGCCTTCTCTTTCCACGTTCTCCCTCTCTCTTTGCGCGCTATATTGCTTCTATAAGGAAGAGAAAGAAAAAAAGAGAGAAGGAGAGAAAAGAAAAGAAAAGAAAAGAAGAAAGACGATAGTCGAAGGGTGCCGGTCGGTGGTGGGTCGTCGTAGAAGGCTATTTTCGAGGGAAGAGGAAGGACTCCTCCTCCTCCCCCTCCCCCTCTCCCTCCCCCTCCTCCTCCTCCTCACTGGCTTCGGTCGATAGTCTTTTGTTCTGTCAAACGTCGTGGAACGTGGACCGCGCCCGACTCCTTTTGAAAGGGTGAGAGAAAGACAGAAACAGAAAAAGAAAAAGAGAAGGAGAGAGAGAGACATACGTATACTCAAATAAAAGAGGGCGAAAGAGAGAACACGATAGAGAGTCGTTCTTCTACCTTTATACTTCTTCGTTTCTCTCTCTCTCTCTCTCTCTTTCTCTCTCTCTTCTTTTCAACGCGACGCGACGTACGATTTCGTTCGTTCTCTCGTCGCTACGACGACGACGACGACGACGACGACGACGACGAGGAAGAAGTAGAGAAAGAGAAGAACGAGGAGGACGACGACGACGATGACGACGGCGACGACTACGACGACTACGACGAGGAAGACTGAGAGAAGCTTCGAAGAGTTTTTATTGGGGCGGCTGTTCTTGCAGACCAAGCTCCAGCGATCGTCTTTCGCCAACTGGATACGCACGCACCTTGTCGCGATTCTATATGTATGTATGTACGTACGTATCTATGTATGTATATATATATTTATTTATTTATATGTGTATATACGTATGTATCCATGTATATATGAATGTACTTGTGTATACAAGTACGCACTCCGTGCTTAAGAAAGAGAGAAAGAGAAAAAGAGAAATAGAGAGACAGAGAGAGAGAGAGAGAGAGAGAGAGAGAGAGAGCGAAAGAGAAGGAATGAGAACAAGAAGGGCAGCAACGAGCCAGCTGCTACCGGCGCACTTCTCTCCACCGCCATTGCGCGGATGGACGCACAACGCTTCCGCCGATATACCGAGCAAAGGGCCTCCTCTCTTTCTCTCTCTCTCTCTCTCTCTCTCTCTCTCTCTCCCTTTCTCCCTTCTCCTGGTCGCCCTTGACGCGCGAGATAAGACTCCTCGGTCGATTCGATTGCGCTCTTTGCCCCGGCGGAAGCTGCCGGACACGGCCTCGCGACGACGGCAGATGGCTGCCGAGAGGGTGACAGAGGCACGCGTTATTCGTGTATATTCGGAGGCAAGAAAACCTACACCGTGCACTTTTTCTACCCAACTCCGAATCGAACGGTGGACCTACCACCGGTTTCGAGCTAACTATAATATAATACCGACTCTTTTCACTTGCGTCGGTGTTTGAATGTTTACGGTCGTTTACGCGATCTTGAGATTAAGATTGTATAATAATTTATTGTTAATTAAGGATGCGCTTTTGTTTTTATCGGCACCAATGGTCCAACGTAGCCGATAACAATTTTTTTAATGGTAATTAATTATTTAGCCAGGTAATAATTAAACGTTCGAATCAAATATTATTCAACACCGATCGCTTCCATCTTGTATATGTATCTTACGTAGCATCGAGAGATCTATTCGTTGTCCCTTTTTCTTCTTATTTTATACCTTCCCTTCCTTTCCAGCTTTTGTCGTCGTCGTTCGGTAAGATAAAAAAAACGAACGACTCGCTCGAGGATTCGTCCATTTTATCGAGCGTCTTGAAATGGCCGGAATTTCAAAGACGTGGAAGGACTTTGCCTTCCTACTTTGATCGATCGATCCTCTATACTTTTCTATTCATGAATCTTTTATAACCTTTGATGAATTTTCATAAGGAATACCTCTATCGATTATTCTTTTTACGAAAATGGAAAGAAATGAGAAAAAAGATAAATAAATAAATAAGTGAAAAGAAGAAAAATGAGAGAAAGATGGCAAAGACAACGTTGGCTTTCGCGACTTTCACTAGACGATAAAAAATATTGAAAAGATCGACAACATCTGCTGTGAATGGAGGCGCTAAGATCGGGCCGTGCTGTCACCGGTAGTGTCTCCTTTAGGAAACTAAGATGGCGTCCCTGGAGAGACGTTTCGTAAAACGATGATGTCGGTCATGGTAAAAACGATATAAAAACGAGAAAGCGAAGGATGGATAGGTAGTAGGTAGGTATACGAGAGAAGTACTATAGTTTTATCCGAGGGGCTCGATTGATCCGTCGGAAATCGAAGGGACATAGGGAGGAGGCTCGGTATCCATGGAATTTGGGTTACGCTTCTCTGCAACGAGTTCGACCCGTTCTAAGGAGTTACGAGGAGGAGAGCTCCGACACCCGGTATAAAACGGCCACGTAAGACACATCCCCGTGCATACCCTCCTCCCTTTCCATAGCTAGAGTCCCGATACGCAGTCCGCGAGTTTATGATAATGATAGCGACTACGTTGGTAGTAGCCGTTCGCGGTTACCTTCGATGTCTCGACATTGCGATAGGATTCTTTCGAAGAAAAGGGAAAAGACGCAGAGTATAGAGGTAAAGGTAGTAGTACGCGCGGTTGGTACTCCTCACTTGTGTTCCTCGGTACGAGAAGAGGGTCGACGGGATGGCCGGAGCAGATGCTGTTGCATATGGAGAACAGAAAAGGAAGGAAAGATGGCCGCGGGTATCTCGGCATTGTCTACCACGGACTCCGTTGTAAATAATGTCTCTCCATGGCGGCGAAGCAGAAGGTTGGAGAGTTGGCAAACTGTACGGTCTGGTTGGCCCTTACCTCTCTTTCTCTTATCCACTCTTTCTCTCTTTTTCTACCTTTTCGCTCTCCCGATTTCCATCTCTTTTTCTCTCTTTCCAGAACCTGTCGCGCATAAACTGATTCGGTCCCGATGTCCCCTCGCACGGAACTCCCATTGGCTATCACAGTCACGCCGCTCGCTTTGTTTCCTTTGTCCCCACGAATCCACCCTTCGCCATCCTCGACCGTCTCCTCTTCCTTCCTCCTCCTTGTTCTCGCTCCCTCCCCCTCCTCCTCCTCCTCCTCCTGTTTCTCCACCCGTCGAATATTTCGCAATAGTTGCGTGGCATCGAGGGGACGGTTTGTGGGGAGCGTAAATCCTAACATGGAACCGCGATAATCGGAGACAGAGAGAGACAGAGAGGGAGAGGGAAAGGGAGAAAGAGACAGAGTGAGAAAAAGAGAGAAAAGAGAAACTCGTCGGTGAGTTATCGATAGGATTGCCACAAGTTCGCGATATATATCGAACTCTCCGATTCACTCCCTTTTTAACGAGTCACTTGCCGATCGACTTTCATTCGCGAACGTACCGCAGAACAAATTTTTCAATGCAATCACATCGAGTCCGAGCATCGACCTGAATCGAAAGAGATTTCACCGAAATTCGCGAGTTTTTGAGACGCTCAACAAAAAACGAAACAACTTCGATCCGATCCATCGCATCACATTGCATCGCATTGCATCCTATCGTATCGTATCGTATCGTATCGTATCGTATCGTATCGCATCGCATCGCATCGAATGCAGTTTTATTTAACTTAGGTACTTACAAGGACCAACCCCGATCTCCAAGAGATTCTACAAACGAGAGGAGAGCTTTTTGGCGGATCCACCCTGTACATACGAGAATTTCCTATCTCCTAACCATAGGTACGTCGATAGCAGGCGATGGTAGAGAGGATGAGAAAGAAGAGGAAGAGGAAAAAGAGGAGGATGAGGAGGAGGAGGTGGAGAAGGAGGAGGCGCAGTGCGAGTTCACGTTTCGCGGTCTTTTTTCTCGGATTATCCGAGCTGCGCATCGCTTATTCGTGTATCGACCTTTTTCGTCTTTTTGGCCCTTTTCTCACTGGGGGCGCAGGGAGGATTCTTTGTTTGCGACGGTTTCTCTCCAGGAAGAGAGAGCGCGGAAAGAGAGAGAGTTAAGGGAGAGGATAGTAGCCATTGTGGCACGATCCGGACAAAGGTCGCTATAGCGACGGGAATTCAAAGGACCTAAAGAATGGCGGCCAATGCAAATTGAATTTCTTTTCTTTTACCCTCTCTCGCGACATTATTCTCTCTCACTCTCTCTCTTTCTCTTTCTCCTGTTCTTTCACATACTCTCACGCTCTCTCTCTCTCTTTCTCTTTTTTTACGAGCGCTTTCACACAATGTCCACGGAAAAAGCGTCAAAGTGGACGTACGCGAAAAAGAAAGTCAGCTTTTTCACCCTCTCTCTATAATTGCCCTTTGTAAGAGGGAAGAGAAAAAGAGAATTTGGCCGAGTAAAGACTTTGCTACTCGGACGATCGTACCAAGCGGATCTAAGAGAAAGGAAAAGAAGAAGAATGTACGGCGATTCTCGCGAGAGAAGCCTTTCTTTCGACTTACAGAGAGAACAGAGAAAGACAGAAAGAAATAGAAAGAGAGAGAGAGAGAAAAAAAAGAGAGGGGCAGGGACGACCGGCCTCCTTCCTATCGCGAAATCCGGAATGTCCTGGAAGAAATTTCGTCAATTGGAATCTCCTCGTAGGAGGCACCATTTACCTCCAAGTTAATTCGCTATCGCGCCTGTCGAACGCTCCCTGACAGCGCCCGAGAGATTTACTTCCGATCGGTTGATAAGCCGGCAGTGACCGTGTCCCCCGTGTCTACAGGGTGTTTTTCAAGCAACGCCGCGTTCAACTACGTAGCTCCTCCTCTCACACGCGTTCGAGAGAGAGAGAGAGAGAGAGAGAGAGAGAGAGAGAGAGAGAGAGAGAGAGAGAGAAGAGAAAGAGAAAGAGGAAAAGAGATAGAGATAGAGAGGGAAAGGATGAGTATAGCCAACGGCAAGCGTGTCTCGTATCGCGAAACAGCGATATGTTTCTCTCTTTTCCCAATGAAACTACTTTTCATAGTTCTTAAGATAAATTACATTTCTCGTGTAAGGACACGATAGACGCCTTTAAAATCGTCGTCTATCGTCTCGTCGCAAAGCCATTTCTTATTTTTCTTCTTCTTCCTCTTCTCATTCTCATTCTTATTCCTTTTCTTCTTTTACTTCTTGCTTCTACCTTTCAGGGTTCAGCCACGAGTAGCCACGGTCCATCGCTAATTTCATCCCGCCTCCGGCCCTTTTCCCTTTCCTTCGCGATGTTTAGAAAGGAACAGTGAGTAAGAGGGGAGAGAACAAAAAAAAAAAGGAAAAGAAAGGGGGAGATTCGCTCTCGGCTGCCGGTTTTAGATCGAGCATCGTCGTCTCGGTCCCAAGTTTCGGGTCCTCTTAACGCGCTATAACTCAATCGGACGATGAGCTACGAGCCACGCCCACAACACGCCTTTTCCTATAACTTTTGGACTTTCCTCAGAGGATGCCGAAAAAGGAATATGAATCTTTTGGAGTCGGTTTTACGAAAATTCGAGGGAAAGACATAGAATACGAAAGTTACGAGACTCGATAGATAGTACACGTTCGTATTTCCTTTTTCTCTTTCTTTTTCTTTTTTTTTTCCTTTTTCTTTTCTCTTGAGGGAAAATAAACGATAAACGATCATATATATTCTGTAACTTTGTAGGACGCGTTCGAACGAGCCACCTGTACAATGTCGTTTCTCTATCGAGAGAAACGATGAGTGAATGAAAGAGAGAGAAAAAGAGAGAGAGAGAGAGAGAGAGAGAAGCTACCGAAGCAAAGACCTGCTCGTCCGTCAGGAACGAAAAACAAATCCAATTTAAATTCCGCGCCACGAGCTTCGTACTTATCCGGAATAAGATGGACTGAACGTCGTCGTTCCTTTCTACACGAACGATACAAGTTCGATTTATGCGAGAAAACTGCTTAAGGATAGACCTTAGGAGAATTAAAGCCGAGACGAAGGGAAAACCGAAAACGATGCTTCGACAGACAACACAGAACACGATT